>NC_134573.1:38637614-38938551 GCF_050947875.1 Dermacentor variabilis | reverse complement strand
GGTTTCAGCTTAGTAAGCCATGTCAAGACACTCCAGCAGCTGATTTGTCTCTTCGCGCAAGATGTCGTTTGTGCGAGTGGTGTCGGCACGGTGGTGTTTGCTTTGTGTGCTGTGTCGAGGTTTCGGTGATCCAACGCGGCATATGTAAACATCGCGTCAAGGGTCTAATGGCGTTGACAGTGCCCGCGCAGACTGTGCTGGGGAATGCCGGCATGCGGGTGCCGGGAGGCCTAAGCATTGTCGCCTTCCGATGCTCTCCCTACTGGCGCGGAAAATGTTCTGCCGAGACCTGCGCAGTGATTGCATTGCGATTCCGGACACCGTCTCATTTGACAGTTTCATAGGTGCTGACACTGCTGTATTGACATGCGCAGAACTCGACGACGGCAAGATCATTCGTCAGGTTTCTGCAGCACCGCCAGACGATGACTCTGAGTCGGAAGATGACACACCATGTTCTACGCTACCGTCGCATGCGGAGCGTGTACAAGCAGTGACTGTGCTTTCAGCCGCCTATAGTGACTGTACGACCCTATCCGAGATTCAGGCTTACCTGATTGCGCGTAAACGGAACAGCGTGCAACAGTGCATTCACGATTTCTTCAAGCCTACTGCCGAGCCCGAATAAGTGCGTGGAAATAAAGGATTTAATTTTTTTTTCTTAATCTGCTTTTTCAGACACCTGTTTATTCGGACATTTTCGCAGTCCCTGTGAGGTCCAAATAAACGGTCGGCGACTGTACTGCGCCCACCACCGACGGTTAGAAAAACACCCACATAAGCACCACAGAGAAGTGGCTATGCCAGGCGGCTCGACTGATAATTATATAAGCGTTATTCAAGACACACAGAATTATTCTCCACTTCCGGCAGAGTTTCCTCTACTTCCTTTCAAAATAAAAAGATGTTGGGCCATAAACATTATTAACAAACCACTGTTAAATTTGCTAATTTTCGCTTTTCATTTCTATTTGGCTGTGGCCTCTGCTCTCTGCCTTAGTGGACAGCTTAATTTCTCAGCTCCTTGAGACTCTTCTTTCCAATTTCGAATTTTGCATGAGAAAGTGCTGTACAATTAGGGAAAAACCAGACGAGGTAATGGGTGACATTCACATCGCTTACAGGTTTAACGGTTATTGCAGGGTTTGATAATGGACACTGTTTCGCATGAGCTTATTTTCCACCTTTCTAACCCATATCATAGGTATATGGTTCCGAGGATCTGCCAGTGTTGCGGCGCGCTGTCACTCGAGGAAGTAATGAAGGAAAAGTTAAAAGCAGCTGGCGTCTCCTCCGGCCGCAACTCGTTCCAGGAGCATACACACCAGGTTACTACGAACTGAATCCCTTTCCTGGTCCCTGGAAGATTCTAAACAATGAAGGTTGAACTAAGGAACCGCGATGCACTTGACCGTTGCAATAGATGGTGACATCTGAACGCATCTCGAGTTAATCATGTGGGCACCGAATCGATGAGAAAACTGGCCTTCACACTCCAGGAGATGCCGATAACTACAGTGGAACCCCGGTTATACGTCCCCCGGTTCTTGCGATGGATTGGCACAGTCCTGGCGAAGTCCCCATAGAAGCAATGCATTATAAACCCCAGTTATCCGACGCAATTTTACACCTGACTCGCATTATGCGACAACCCTCGCAAAGCACGGGATGGAACGGCGGACTAAACAAAAGTGCCGGGGGTCTCCTTCCTCGCTATGTGGAGCGCTTGACACCGCTCAACTGGTTCACTCCGGCACAGCGTTCTTCCCTGCCTCGCCTCATAGTTCGTTTCTCTCTCCCCTGCCAGCAGCCGTCCGCGACGCTTGCTGTGCTGAAATAGTGCCTTTTCTTCTCCACAATCACTTTCTCCCTCTCTTCTCGGGGGCGTCGCCTCTCATCGCGTTGGGGAAGCGTTTCTCTCCTTCCAGTTTTCCTGCAGCAGATCGCCAACAAGGTAGCGCAGAGAGGCCTAGGTTTATCGCACATGTTCTTTGTCGTAATCGTAGCGACCAGCATTCAGCGGAGGTTTAGAGTTGTGGGGAGCAATGCAATGCACAATGTCCCGAAACCGGACAGCTCTGTCGCTCGGCGATACGCTGAATATTATCGAGGAAGCGGAAAGCCAGCATTACCTGAGACATTAAGATACCCGAATCTTCACTTAAGACGATCCTGGCAAAGAAAGCGGAGATATTGCAGAATACCAACAAGTTCGGGCTCAAGCGGAAAGCAGCAAAAGAAGGACAGCATGAGAAGTTAGAAAAAGTTCTCGTCAAGTGGCTGCATCAAGCACGGAGCTCTGCGATCAACGTTGACGCTGCTATTCTAAAAGAAAAGGCGGACCTTATGGCATTGCGTCTAGGCATCGATGACTTTCAGGCATCGAACCGGTGGCCGGATAGCTTTAAAAAATGAAACAGGATTGTGTACAGCCGTTCCCATGGAGAAAGCACTTCCGTGGACGTTTTGACGGTGAACGAATGGATGGAGTCACTGCCGGAGATGATTGTTGCATACAAGCCCTGCGACGTTTTCAATGCCGATGAGAGCGGTATTTTTTACCATATGCAGCCCGAGCAAACCCTTGCATTTAATAGTGACAACTGTCATGGTGGCAAGTGTAGTAAAGAGCGTGTGGCGGCACTATTCTGCGCTAACGAGGACGGTTCCGAGAGGCTGTCGTGCTCGTTGTTGGAAAGTTTGCAAAGCCGCGGTGCTTTATTAAGAACTTGAAGATGCTGTAATGCAGCTACAACTTCAACAAAAAGGTGTGGATGACGTCTTTGCTCTTCAGCAATTTTTTGCAGCAGCTGGATAACAAAATGGGTGCTAAGGATAGGAAAATACTGCTTTTTGTGGACAACGCACCATGCCACCAACCCGATACGTCCAGCCTGAGGAACATAAAGGTTGCTTTTTTTTTCGCCCAACTGCACAAGCCGGCTCCAGCTGCTCGATGCCAGCATCATTAAGTGCGTCAAGCAAGGGTACCGGAAGCGGTTAGTGCAGCGTCGGCTGGCGGCCATGGAGCGAGCGAGTCGGAAAGAAAGATCACTGCGCTCAACGTCATGCATTTCAATGTGAGTTCGTGGAACGCAGTGTCATGAAGCACAATCGCTAACTCTTTCAAGCACTGTGGCTTTAAGCGAGAGACTGCCTCCTCTGCTGGGGATGCAACAACCTCGATGCCGCTCGAGGCCGATGCAGGCTTCGCCGATGACGATTCCGAGGGTTTAAATCTCACCACAACCTTCGCCAAGTACGTGGAGGCCAACGACAATGTTGCGATCTGTGGCGAGGTGTCACTGGATGACGCCATTGAGGAGGATTTGCCTAGTGCCGACACTGCTGCAACATCGGATGAGGACAATGACGACGCCACAGATGCCGTGCTTGTGCCTACCACATTCGCCAAGATGCTAGGGCACATAGACAACATCCAGAACTTCATCTGTTTACGCGATGCCGCAGAGAACCTCCTTTTGGACATTGCCCAACTTGAGCGAAAGCTCTTGGTTCACGGATCAAACAAGGTTCAAAAGAAACTTACCGACTTTTTTTAAAGTTCGCACCAGTTGGCGGGAATCGCTGCAGTGGGAAGTGGAGTGCCGTAGAGGTTCGTTTGAATAAAGTATGATTGGTACCTGTACTGCAGCATTAATTGTTATCGCATTTACTTTTTTGGTAATTTGGGTTTCCAAGCCCTGCAGAGTATGTTAGTAGTTTACATTGAAGTTCCTCGTAAATCCATCGCGCGAAATTAGTAGTATTTTTATAGGATGATTGATGTTCAGATTTTACGACGCTTTTTCGCAGTCTCGAGAAAGTCGTATAATTGGGGTTCCACTGTACTGCCATACAAAAGGATTGAAAGAGGCAGCAAAATGTTCACCGCCATATAGCTGTCAAGGCTCAAGCTTGATTTGGCAGTGCTTTAGGAATACGCGTCAGGAGTGGTGGCGTGTGCGGGGGGGTATGCCACTTAATTTCAGGGGGGGGGGGGGCCTGCGCCCCAGGCACCCCCTTGGGTACGGTCCTGTCGGCAGCCATTGTTCCCATGGTGCAAGGACATAGATGGTCGTCCAAAATCATTAAAACAGGTATAATGCATGTGGTGCCACACGGACAACTGCGTCGAAACGAGTACCACCGTCCTGAGTTACGATGTTGCACCTGCGCACACACCAGGGTATACCTCCTGGCACACTGCTTATGCTGTAGGCCTCCTCCCTGGGGGGAGTCAAGCCCTGCAAGAGTGTGACCTTCTTTGTAGCTTCTGAAATCAGTGCAGCGGTTGCTCGCTTATCTCGAAGGCCATACCATTGTCGCAGTAAGACTAGAGCGGGCACGCGCTACCGTGTGCCCAGTTTGGTAGCACTTCCATGCTTTGGTACTTTGCATATGTCCTCTTTTTACCGCGACCGGGTTCGAAGCATTCGTCGGAACAGTATGACGATTTTTAAACAAATTTTTTTTATATCTTGAAGCAGTTTCAATAGACAAGATTGCAAAATTGTAAATGCACTGAAATGTGGTCGTTATAACTGATAGATTGTTACACTTGCGATTGTTATAACTGGGTTTGGTTGTACATGCGTACATTATATGCACACTTCTGCTACGTGACTGGTTTCCCAGACATACACTTTTTTCTGCTTTGACATTCCTAACGATAAAGCATTAAAAATAATAGGTATGTGTATGCAACAGGTAGAGTAAAGCCTGTCTACTCAGATGAAGGTGCAGGTGTCATACCGGAGCCACACTGTGAAGGAAATCGCGAGGATCCCGCCGCTGCAAGCACCCATCAGTCTCGAGATAACAATAACCACAGCTTCCATGCTGACTTTGTACGGAATAGAAGTGAGGGGTTGCGGATTTCTTTGGTAAATAAAGTCGCGTTGATGTAGTAAGCATTTATTTGTCGTTTCTTTGACACATTAGATAATTTAACCTTTGGTGATTTCCAACAGTTGTTCTAGTCCCGTGAAGTTCAAATTAACGAGGTTTTACTCAACTATAAAGCTGCCAATGTAGACACTTTTCCACGTGCCCACAGTGGAAACTAAACCATGTGAAGGAGCATCTCATTCTGACATACAAGTGCAATGTACAAATGAAACTTGCTTTCTGGACCGACAACTATTTGTGGAAACCTTACGCTAATAAAAAAACTACTGCAGAACAAAAGCTTCGATGACCCATGCCACAATTCGAACGAGGTTGGCTTTACCGGTAGTAAACTCGTACTTCCGAACAATCAGCTCCAAACAACGGCAAAAGCAGGTGACGAAGACCACTGCCGGCCCTCACAGGAGGATGCCTTTCAAAAAGCAGTGCTGGAATTTTAGGTCCATCCGACTGCTGAGAACAACAAAAGCAAGGTCTCGTTCTGCATGTCAGTGTTAGAAATGAAATCAGCCTCAGGAGACCATCTGCGTGAGAGTAAAATCCAGTTGAGGCAAGTCATTAGTAGCAGCAACTGTGCGAGAGCTGTTGCCTATTATGCAGCATATGGCAAGCGATAACTAAAATTAGAGCTCGTGCAAGATGTGCTCGAAATCTGTTTACAGAATTTTCATGTGATATTTACAGAAAAGTGTGACAGCACTTATGATACTTGGACTAGCTTTCCTGCCATTAAAGGGGCCCTGCAATGTGTCTGAGAAAACATCTTATCTGCTGTTGACGGCAGTGTCACAATGCAGCTATTTTTCTTCATTGGAAGACATCACACCGTAGAGGTTTGCATAACAATACTAGTATAATGCATAGTGGAAGCTCATGTGCTTTTACAAGTCTTGTGTAAAAACAACCCGTCATCCTGCATGCGCACACTTGAAGGACAGATATGGCTTTGTGTGCCAAGGCTTTCGAAACTGTGGCACACAAACTTTTCAAGGCAATTGCGCGCGCAATCACCGGCAATTGGCTTGCATGGTAGAACATTACTGGGAGAGTGAAATGCACTGGTAAAAGGCACCAAAATCAAGTTTGAGAGTAGGCTTTCATTTGCACACATTCTTACGCTTCTCAAACAAACTTCCATTTGCATGTGTCATTTTCATTGTTATTTATGATTATGTTCTCTGGCTTGTTGGGTACAGAAACGGAGCAAAATGACACCATCCAAAGTTATTGCAGGGCTCCTTTAATATATTTCTGTTATATTCCACTTTATTTTAATTCATTACAATGGCAATAAATACTCGCATTCCTGCCAGTTGTTTATATAAAGGCTTCAAAAAGCATTAGTGATCAAGCACCGTGTTCTTAGCTAGAAGCACCGTGGCCTTCTTTTTTTTTTTTTTTCCCCATCAACTGCCCTTTTAGGGTAAGTAGTTAAAAGGCCCCTCACCAGGACTGGCCATTTTGAGCTGACAAGCACCATGGATTGCATCTGCTAAGTATTACATTTCTATGCACTGTGAAAAGAGCTAAAATTTCAAACCAAATGCCAATCGTCCTTCTCCTCATGCCCCAAACAGGAAGGATGATGTATACATGCAAATGCGCCTACGTACATGTGTCTGTGCTGTCACGTTGCTCATAGTGCCACAAGACTCTGAGAATTATTCAAGCAATATCTATTATTTGTGTAACCTGTTGCTTCAATAGACGAATTAAGAAGTTTAGAGAAATAATAAAACATACAAACCGAATATCTACGTGTTCCCATTTTACTTCGCACCACAGCAAGAGAGACGTACTTCCATTTCGTCTGCTTGTTCCCACATTGTGCACTCGCGCACACAGACACTGAAACTACCGTATTTACTCGCATAATGATCGCACTTTTTTGTCAGAAAAATTTACGCAAATTCAGGGGTGCGATCATTACGCGGGTTAAATTTTCTGCGAAAAAAAAACATTTTTTTCGTCCCACGTTTGCTGCGGGATTGCGGGTGTGGGACACCAAAACAAACATAGCGGCCGGCGGAGCAAGCCGAACGTGCCAAACGCGATTTTTTTTTTCTCGTGAGTACATTACGTGCATTGAAACAGTTTCTTCCGTATCAGTGATGAATAATATCGTTAATATCGGCAAGTTTGCGGCAATAACGTAGCCATGTCCACTTTGAGGGGACAGAAACAGGTGGGCGCGCTTAGCTGCCAGTGACATAGAAATGCATGGCCGACGTGCTGCGGAAACTGCGGCATCTGTCTTCACTACTATCCTAATACGGCACGTTTCCGCTAAGGGTGCGCGAATATCTTAGCTGTGTTACAAGCGTCGGCGTATGAATAGGGTACGCTTTTAACGTATCAGAGTAAACGTGGCTACTATCATTTCCGCGCGCGATTTGTTGCGTGCTCACGAGTGCAGATGAAAGGATCGAAATGCGCCTTGTTTTTGTTGACATCAACCATTATAAAGCCAACCCATAATAAAGGCAAGTTTGGTTGTACCTCATTTTGTCATGGAAGTGCAGAAAGTGATGACAGTAATGAAATGAGGCATCTACTTAGGAATCTTTGGTGCGTGCAGGCCAGTTGGCTTGTCTTGAAGAGTCGTTCACGTAGCATTCGACAGATGGTAAGCGCGATCATTATTAGCTAGACTTGGCACACGACATATCGCTGCGGCAAGTTCGGGGTGCGATCATTACACGGAAAATAAAAAAAAATCGAATTTTGACGACAAAATTTAGGGGTGCGATCATTACGCGAGTGCGATCATTATGCGAGTAAATACGGTATGTCATTTTCTACCGTGTTCTAGGGCACAATCATGCTCTGTGATCTGCTTGTGTTTGCCTCAGTGTTCGTGTGGCACTGACTTACACTGCTAGTCAGGTTTCCTCGTGCACAGTGAGCAATATCTTGCGCTGCACGAAACTAGACAATCGCAACAGCTCGAGCGTGACACCATCAGAGGAAGTGCGCCACGCAGCGAAAAAGCCAGGGAAAAAGAATGAAGGCAGGTTCCGTGATGTATGCGTCACGTGATCCTCGAGGTCCAGCAAGGGAGAATGGAGGGAAAGAATTTCGCTTGCGGAGGCTAGACGGGGCAAGCGGAGATGGTGTCTCGCTTGGCCGTGGACCTAATCTCCTGAATGTATGGGTTCGCGGCACTGAAATATTTATACCTTGGCTATTAACGAACTAATTTGGAAAATTCTTGAGACAGAACGCCCCCTAGAGGGCATGTAACAACTTCCGGCGTATAACCAAAGTTGCTATGTGGCCTGGTGAGGGGCCCTTTAAGGGAACCCGCGTACAGTTGTCATGTGCAAAGGCGAAAGGGGAGGGCACAAAGCGCAACGAGAGAGGTGACAAGAAATGCACCGGGCCAAGGCTGACTCACCTCTGGCATATTGCTGGAGCAGCAGGTACTCGGTGTAGGCCGGGTGCACATTGAGCGCCTTGCTGAGGCAGACGTGCCTTTCGCTGCGCAGGTGTCCGAACAAGTGGTCCGGGCAGGGCATCGAAATACGGCACACGCGGCAGAAGTACTTGCTCGGCTCCTCTGCGTGACCAGCAGCATTGCAGCATCTTGAGAGGGCGCTGTTTATTAACAGTGGCGCTTGTGGGAAACCAGTTCGAGACACTGCAACTGCCTTGTTGTTGGACACAGTAGGTAGAAGATTCTAATCACTTGCAAAAATATTTGTTTACCATCTCCATCGCATCTTATGGGCCCTTAGGCCACCCCGAGCTCAAGAATGTGTTGTGTAGAAGTAGCTGCGTACCAGTCCACGACGAACACAAAGCCACAATAATTCTGTAAGATAATGCCCTAACAGCAAAGTTTCGGGCGTTT
This sequence comes from Dermacentor variabilis, assembly GCF_050947875.1. Taxonomy (NCBI): domain Eukaryota; kingdom Metazoa; phylum Arthropoda; class Arachnida; order Ixodida; family Ixodidae; genus Dermacentor; species Dermacentor variabilis. The sequence continues at coordinate 38,929,787 of NC_134573.1, read as the reverse complement.
GACGTATGACTAAGCAGCCGCTGTACTTTCTTGATCTCCTTTGCTGCCCTTCACACAGGTACTTCCTCCTCGTCACCTATTCTCGCCAACTCCACGCAGTGCTGTCAAAGCTGCGGTTCAATTCAACACACCAGAAGAAAGGCTCCTCCACTGTCCATCCCTTCTGCACGACATTGACTAAATGGAAGCTTTATCGCAAGATTAGTGGCGCACAATGGTCAAGCTCCCCCACCCTAACCTTTTTTATCTCTCAGAAGAGAGCTGTCTAAAATCACAGTGATGCTATCATCGCTCATCAACTGACTAATCAACAGCTTTTTACTTTGGCGACACCCTGCTGGCATCACGACTTAGGTACAATCAAAAGACAGACGGAATAGTTTTTCGAATTTGTGGCTTTTCTGGGGCACACGCACCGCTGTGCTTGCCAGAGACGATCGTCGCAGTATTTTGTACACAGTGCTTGTGCTTATTTAAATGTGTCCACAAAATGTCGGACATGGTTTGGAGCCCTTTACGTTCCTCAAAGTGACCCTAAAGAGCAAAGCAATTGGAGCTCTGTTAGTAAATTACCCTCCTACAATGCTAAAACAGCCATGAGAAGGGGCTTAGAGAATAAGCCAGGAAGAAGTGCAAAAATGATAGGCTACGCCTGCCTGACGTTCTCAAACCACCTCACCTGGACCTCATGAAGCTGTCTGCTCGGAGTAACTTTCAACACTAAAAATTGTATTCTAAACACTGAACATGTGAAGTTTCAAACATTTTTAAAGAACCACAACCACTGAAGTGCAAGAAAATACTAATTGCAATCTGTGGCATCACACTGACGTACCAGCTCCAAGGCATTGACACAAAATTCAAAAAATGAAACTGACCACGATTTTATTTTCTAATCATCTACTTACTACAGCAAAAGCAACGAAAGTAGGGTTCTTGAATACTTTATCAAGCTTAAACTGATTCAGTGTTTCCCGTTAGTGTCCCTCATTTAAAACAATGCTTTCGGCCTCTCTTTGCTGAAATTAAAGCATTTAACACGTACTGAAGACATGCCTTTCCTCTAAGCCAACTGGCCTCCAGTATCTCGAAATAAATAAAACTTGTTGCACAACTACAATAATTCCCGCACACCACAACGCACACACAATGACCACTTGAACCCTAGCAGCAACACTAGCTCCACAAACGTGCAAGTCAGTAGGTGGTGCCAACAACAGGGGATAGTTGTTTTGTCTCAAAAATATAGGCAGGACAGTAGGCAAAATAAGAACAAGAGCTTGGTGGCACAACCGAACACCACGTTTCAAAGGTGATGCTCACAGCATCCGTCCATCCATCTATCCCGTCAACTCACTATTGAGACCCATGAAGTACATCCAACGAAGGCGCTTCATGTGCCGCGCGCTCTCAACATGGCAGTCAAACTGCTCGGGCTGGTCAATCTGGACATTGCAAAGGCTGCAGCCGTACGCCGCCTTCTCACCCTGCAGAGAGGCAAAAAGAAAGAAGTGGACTCGACGGAGCCTTAAACTATGCCCAGCCAAAAAACTGACAGCAGTAACCAGCATATCCAACATATCCAGCAAATCAGCAGACTTCAGCACTTGAGAAATTTTCAACCATTGAAAGCAGCAATGCAGCTTGGCATCAGAATGAAGACTTCTCAGAATGCTGGCATTCCAGCAGCATTGCTGGTGTCACACCTCAATGGTGCACGAGGTAAGAGCATTTGTCAGCGTCAAAAAGAAAGGATTACATGAATTTAGTTTGACATTTACTGCCCGTTTCGCTCAGACCGGTGTAGGCACTGCCACAGTGCGGTGCTCCCACAGCGCATGTGCCAACCAGTGGAAGAAGCCAGCATGGCTCCGGCAGACCCGGCTGAGCAAAGCGCGACGCTGCACCCACTTGGCTTGGTTGCTTTTGGAGCCAAACGCACTGCATGTGCCAATCAATAGCCGGGCAGCATAACGACACCATTGGTGCAAATGCATGTCGAGTGTCTGTAACATTGCAATCTCATTAAAGAATACTGATTTGTATGGCCTCCAAGTTGGCGTGGTTGCCATGGTGTTTTATTATTATTATTATTATTATTATTATTATTATTATTATTATTATTATTACTTGCCCAGCTACCTACCACACTACAGTACTATGGTGCTAGCACACTGCAGTCGGTGCCACTTGGCCATCAAGCAGGCAGAACATTTTGTCCACAAGGTCCCATTCATCACAAATGCCACAGTTCGGCCAACTACATAATATTTCTGGCACTGCAGCTGTTTCCTGGTGTGGGCAAGCCCAACAGGCACCCAATGGCTTTTTGCTCACTAAAGGAATTCGATGAATTTTTCTGCCCATTACCACAAAGTTCCTTCCCTACTCATATTAAAGAACCACTGACCACTGTGGAAAAGTGTTAAGTGCTAACTGGAACATCAATGCATCTCAACATAAACTTCAGGCACATAAGCTCTTGAATTTTACAAGTTGAACATTTGCTATAAAGTGAATTAATTTACTGGGCAAAATTTCTTAACTATGTAATGTCAAGCTGCAATTTGTTTTGCAAGCAGTCTCCACCTTTTCTAGTAATCCAGCTCATGACAGAATTACAATGTTCACCACAGGAGATCTTTGAAAAGTCTGTTTGCATTAAAATAGACAGCTTTATATGTGCATTGCGCAAATAGTGTTACCAGGGAACCGCTGGCCCTACCTAAATTAAATTTGTAGCGTTCAAGAGAGAAAGCTCAGTTTTACCGCCTGTTGCAGAAGAACTGCTGATTTAGGGCCCAAATTATTTTTTTTAAATTGACAGTAATCGGCAAATAAAAAACATGATGCACAAGCTTTAGAACTCCATATCTTTGGACTAAAAACAGATAGCTCAATTTTATAAACTATCAGTTTGATCATCGAAAGTGAAATGCAATGCAATTTGTGTAGTTTACATAAAATTTCAACGGCTATTGTGCAAGTCCAGTTGAAATATCAAATGTTGTATAATTCGGTAACTTTATTTGCTTATTGCCAATTTATATTTTCTAACTTTACAATTAAAATTTTTCTATGCTTTTCTCAATTTTTAAAATTCTTGCAAAAAAATTTGCAGCTTAAATAAAAGATCTGCTCCCAACAATCAGTGAACTTGACATCCTTTAAATGCAACAAGCATCATTGAAATTGGTTTAGCAGATGCTGAACATAACACTTTGTCCCTTCCCATGTTGTGGCTTCAGATGGCTTTGCGACTTACCAAATTATTGTGTTCTGACGAAATATTGCAAAATAGAGGCAACACTTCACAATGATCATGTATGTGTGCAAAAACTTACTTCTGTGATTTTAGACAAATGTGATTTCTGGGAAAATTAGAAAACATTTTGGTCTAATAAACGCTGCAAGAACATCTCAAGTTGCAAGCATTTAGCCTAATACAATGTACTGAATCTGAAGTCACAAATGCGAAGGTTACACAAATACACGTACTGCTCATTATGCTCCATGCTTTCTGTCACACCTTTGAGGAATTCTGACACTGTACTATCACTACATGGTAGGTAACTATTAAAGGAAGAAAAATGCAAGGAACCATTTTCGTGACCAGACTCTCTTATTCTGAACTTAAAGTTACAGCGCAAACACCTAAGACGAACCACAAAAAGATAGACATGACACACACTGGCGCTGACTAACAACTTGTTTTCTTTCGTCGTCGATGCATATATATACTGTATACCTAGACCACACAACCATGCAGGCGCAGAGAATACACTACTGACATCTGCAAATTTATCGCGTACGCAAACGTAGGAATTAAAGTTCTGATGGGTGCTGGATCAAAGATGTATTACTGATGCAATTATTGCCTTGTCTTTTAATGTGGTAGGCCTCTAAGGCAAGCCGCGCATGTTCATTCTTGCTTTTGCCAAGAATTGCCATCCGATCAAGTCGCGCCTCACAATTGCTGCAATAGTTTATATGCGCAACAAGGTGCGCTCCTCTATCTACATTTTTGTTTACTTTTACTTTTTGTGCATGTTCCCTGAGTCGCTCATTGACGCAACGCCCTGTCTGGCCAACATATGTCTTACCACATGAGAGTGGAATGCCATGTACCACGCCGACAGCGCACGACACGTATGAGGCACCATGCCGAATTTGGCATCCTCCTCTGCTCTCTCCGCAGGTGCGGGAACATAGCTTTGAAAGCTTGTTTGGCGCAGAAATTGCCAAAGGAACACCATGCCTGCAAGCAACTTTCTTGAGTTGATGGGTCACCTTATGAATATAAGGGACCACCGCAGGCCTTCGCGTTTCAGGTTCGGTGGCCGGCCTTTTTGTGGTTTTCCTTCTCTGGATCAGAGCCTCAACCACGGCAGTCAAAAGCGACATAGGGAACCCTGCTGCCAAAAGTCGGCTGATCTGATTATCAAAACTTTCTTGCATCTTGTGCAGACACGAGCTTTTAAGAGCCAATTCCATACATGACGACGCAATGCCTCTTTTCACAATCTTTGAGTGCGCAGACCTAAAGGACAAAAGTTCCTTTTTCACACGGGGTTGACATGCCCAACAGACATGGCGTTCACAGAAGGACTCTTTTAACCCACTGGCAGCCATAGCCAAAGAACCACTGGGCAGAAGAATGGGGGTCATATAGCTAAAGTTGGTAATTAGCCAGACAAGAGGTACTGTTCATTTTAAAACTATTCATAGATGCCGCAGCAGTGAATATTCACTTTGTACATTTAGAAATGTCAACAGACGGCACTGTGTGTTCAATTCATGGTGCATGTAATTTATCTATGCTTAGTTGACATTTGTGGAAGGTTTGCACAACCATTCCAAAGCAGCGCATGGGCATTTCCCATATGATTTTTTTTTACCGAACCCTGGCAAACAAAACATGTCACCACAGTGCATAATGTCCAGTGCAAAAAGAAAGAAGAGAAAGGTTGGAGCATAAAAAGCAAAGTAACACTGTTTACACATCAGAGTGTTTCTTGGTGTTCCATGTAAAAATAAATTTGTGACTGGCAGGTAGGGTTCTGAAATTAAATTTACTGCTCGACATTCTAAATAAAACTTATCTGCTCATATCTTTCAGTGCTCATTACTGTAGAACATTTTATAACGAACCCAATAGTGGAAGTTTGCCTAGAATGCATTAGGAGCACAAATAATCATAACGGGAGGACACGTGGCATGGGTAATACTTCGCAGCGAACGTTAAAGGGGTCAATAACCAGGAAGCAAGTCCTACGCAGCCATCTGCACTGAAATACTAGCCGTGCTAGGCTGCTGCAGTTGCATGCAGCACACGGAGCACGCCATACATCAGTCCTAGCTTTGCAAACTGTAGGCCCAGCAATGTGTTGCTCTCAACAGACTGAACAGCCCCACACAGGCAGGAAGACTGCTGCTGCTTATTTCTTTTTTATTTTCTTAATAAATGTTTTCCTTTCTCCTCCTTCTCCCCTCTAAGTGCAGCAATGTGTGCGTATATCTGCACTATCTTTATAGCAGATAGTTTCTATTGCATTAATATACAAAAACTTCAGCTTCAGCGGAGGCAATGGTGTCCTGTCCCAGACACACTGTCAATGCATATGTCCGTCACATATCCCGGTCTGCAACCCACTTCAGACAACGATAGAAAATGGGGAACTGGTGCTCTGCATAAACCATTCCAAACATTCCTCTGCTGTACATGGCGCGCTACACTGATGTACACTCTACGTGAATGCAGGATGTAAAAAAAAAAAAATGCACTTCGCAGCCGAGGTGCTGGTCATGGAGTATGTGACGGCATAACCGTAGGTGCAGGGAAAGTGAGTTCACCTGCAAGTCACTCGTCTAGTCTTGTGGTCAGGCTAAAGAATACTGCCAGGTGTACGCCAACATGTCCACACGTTGCAGCATCCACAGATGCCATAGCATTTGCCAGTAAACTCGCCAATAAGAAACGTATCTCTTATGAGCAGATATACTGAGATATATGATGTATCTACTAGGCTGCTTGACTTCAACAATATTCCAAATATTTTTTCTACTCTTCTTTCATTTTTGTTTGTTCACCTCATTTTCTAATCTATGTGTCTTAATATTTATTGGGCATATTTTTGTAGCTCTGAGAATTGTTGAATTGACTTTTTTTGTCTGTTTGCTTCATTATCATATGGTCTTAGTGTTGTACTGTTACACGGTGCCCCACGTAACTTCAGCCAAACATTAAAAATATGCAAATGCCACATAGCTGGACACAACTAAAGTAATGTTTGCAGTTGCTTGGAGATACTCAGACTATCTTTCGCATTCTGCCTAATTAGATCAGTAGTCTTAATTAATTACTCGAATATTATAACTGGATAAAAAGTGTCCATGAAAAAATTATAGGACAACACAAAAACTCCCCATACAGCTTTTGGTTGCTTGATACATGCTACCTAAAAGTGTTTTTCTGAGCATGAAAGATACCCCCAAATGCAAGCAAAATTGCCAGACGACTGGCCACTTGAGGCACTTACATGCCAAGCACCTGTGTATATGACTAGTGTGTATATTATTTTTGCATTTGATGTACCTGCTTTTGCATTCTCCCTTTGCAATAACACCAGTGAGAGCACTCTAGGAATTCTATAAATAAAGGAATTATTAAAAATGATCTGTTTTGGAACGTACATTTCTTCAGTGGATATCAGTTACATGAGATTCCATGACCCGCCGCGGTGGCTTAGCAGCTACACAGCCTTGCACTGCTAAGCATGAGGCCACAAGTATTACTCCTGGCCACATTTCAATACGTGTGAAATGCAAAAACGCCTGTGTACCTTGCATTGAGTGCATGTTAAAGAACCTCAGGTGGTCTAAATTAATCCAGAGTCCCACGCTACAGATACCACAGTAAGTACTTTGATAATTAGTTAACATGTGATCTCACTAATCACCTGAGAGAACATGTTGCAATTTATGAGTAACACGGAACAATTAGTTGTGGGACAAGAAAGCTCAATGTTTGGCATAGTGCGCTTTTGTTCTACTGCATTCTTTATCAAAATGCCCTTTTAAGCCTTACAATCCAGCAGGGTACACAAATATTGAAGATATGAATCAAACAGTTTTTCTTATTCAAATCATATTGTTTAAGAATTCGCTACTTGAAGTTGTCAAATATTCATGTCCGTTCAAATATAAAGGATAACAACCGTTATAGGAGCCTTCCGGGAGAAATATTTGTAAATGATTTTGTTGCAGCTTTGCAAGCTGTGGTTCCTGTAGAGAGGCACCAGTTGCTGTGCAAACAGATGAAGCAGATAACTTCTGCGCAATAATTTTCTTAATTCAATAAAGGTTGCTCGCCTCTGGCCGGCCCAAAAATTTGCTTTCTCAATTAAAGCAAAGTGTATAATATTAAGACTGCCCTGCCACCTTTGCTTTCCTTTGCTCATTAAACATCTGGTGATGTGACATTCCCGCATTTCACTATTGTCACTATCATGGAGCGCCAGATGCAATCACTTTTCTCATATGCAACCTTCTCGACTGACAGTATGCCCACTTGTGAACAGCAGTGCATGTATGAAATAATGGAATCAAGCCCAATGTTTTTTTATTTTTTTTAACAAGCAGACTCCACACAAACTTCATATTTCACTTGTAGCAATAAGAATATATTTGATATTCGATTTCGTATTCGAAGGTCCATTCTTTCTTTTTAATATATAAATTTGCTTAGGAAATTTCACTATTCAAGCACTTCAGCAGACCAGCTTAAACTAAGCTTTCCAACTTACTGTTTCTTTAAGCACAAATCAATTAGTGCTATTATGAAACAAGCTTCTTTGAGCAGTAAAGGTAAGATGCTGCCACAAAAAAATGGCAGAACTCATCTCACGACGACTGTTGCCGGTAATGCGAATAGCTACTGAGCTATGCAGTGACAGACAGTACTGTTTAAGTCCCGATTACTGAATATGTCAAGCAGTAATTCTGAGACTTTCGTTACTTTGCCTATACACACGATATTCCGATAATCTCCCACTTTGTTAAGGCACCCTCTTTCCAAGGTCACCCATGAGCTTGGAGGCATGACGCCGACCGTATGACAATGACACAGTGATGACAGAATGAGGATGAAGCAATGATATCAATATAACAACAAAGGCATACAATTACGATGACATGACGACAATTAGATAGTGATTCTTAAATTATGACAAGGATTTAACGATAACAGCATGACCACAATAAGGTGACGACAATGGTGTGACCATGACGGTAAAATAAAAACTAGATGAAGCGAGAATGACGACCATCGCACTACCAAGACAGTGTGACCAATAACAGCAAGACGACGACATAGTCGCGATTGAATGAAGACAGCATGATTACTATAATATAATGAAAAAGAAATGATGTCGATGGATAGACACAGGTGGTATGGTGACAAGGGCATAACAATGGCATGACGATATTCAAGTGATGATGATAGTGAAATGACAGCGTGAGAATGACGGCAGCATGATGACAACAGTACGATGATGGCATGTTGGCAATGGGACGATGATACTAAAGCGATAGCGATGGTGGATTGACAGCGTGACAACGATGGCATGACGAGAACAGTACGGCCACAAACGCATGACGACTGTATGACAGCGACACAAGACAACAGCATAAGGGCAGTGGGATGACGAGTGTATGATTACAATGGCATGATAATGAGTGTGGCACAAAGCCTGTCTGACTTGACGACGACAGTATGACGAGGCGGATGACGTAGTAGGAGTGACAATGGTGGCCCGACCCCAATGGCATCGTAATGGTCTGACAATGGACACATGATAGCAACTGACGATGACACGAGGAGAGTGCCATAATCGCGATTGAATGACGACAGTACGATTACAATACAATAACAAAGATTGACGTCAATGAAACAACGAAGGCGGTATGAGGACGACGACTTGATGGCAATGGGATGATGTTACTCAAGTGACGACAACGATAAAACGACTGCCTGACGACAACGACAAAACGACTGCCTGACGACAACATACCCTGACTGTGTATGACTGTGACGATGATGGCCTGATGACGACAACATTACGTAAGTCAGAGGACAAAGCCGTAATGACGATGATGCAATGAGACTATGATGATGATGGTGTGACAACAGCATTACGAATGAATGTCGGATGGGAAAGCTAGAATGATGGCGAAGCAATGACCACGAGCCCATACCTACTGGCACAAGCTATTAAACTTTAATTTGGGTGAATGGGTTGGGGTAGAAGGTGTGACGACAACGGCATGACAAGAGTAAGATCACATGAAATGATGACAGTGGAATGACAACAGCATCACGGCCAGGAGCACATACCTAGCTTCCCAAGCAGCTAGACAACTTTGTTCACTGGGTCGGCATAAGAGACTAAAAGGACAGAGACAGACAAAAAACGGCCGAAGTAGGCAAACAATACTATCTGCATTAATAAAATTAATAGCATTCTTATTGTTTTTGTGTGCAATACACCCAATGGCAACAAGTCTGTCTTTGTAGAAGCACTACAATAACTACCGAACTAAGAGGAAGTCCAAGTTTCACAGCGATGCTAACATTCAAGCCTGTGATTTCACCAGAGATATTCACTGCAACACCAGCTTGCAGTGCCAAGCAAGCCCAAATTCTGAAGATGCCAAGGTAAATGAGTTCAGCTCAAGTGAGCAGACTTCTTTCAAATTTATGGCTTTGGGGTTGGATTCATTGATGGCGATGTAATTGCTTTAACTTGTGCCCTAACAAATGAATTAAACACGTTTAGAGCCAGAATACCTGAAGACGCAGCTGCAGAATCTCAATGGTATCCCTACACTTGTGGCTATCCCCTTTGTACCACGATGCTCCTGACTGGGTGAAACCTTCAACCAATGCTATAAACTGACGCTGTTCATAGGCATAGTGGAGCACAGAACACATGGACGTGAGCGACTATTGTGCCAGCATTACAGCGGCTTTGCCGTTGGCCTCATTTCAGTTCTCAATAAAGCATAGGATTTCGAGTGAGCTATCTTGAGCCAGTTGATGTTCTAACACAAAAAAAAAGGACTAACACAAAAGCTTGGTGTATTAATTTTTTTTGCCTATTTAAATAGCTTTTGATTCCACAATTAAGGAATGGAGCCACACTTTCTTGAGAGCACCACAAATTATTAATTACAGCAATTTTTTTATGACCTGTTCAAAACATGCATAAACCACAGTGCGTGGCTTCTGATGTGAAAGAGAAGACTCATCACATCAGTGAAAGCGGAAGTGGCAGGGTGTGGTGGTTGAAGACCATACAATGACTGTCACCGAACAGTGCAAAAAAGTTCTGGAAATGCAGGAAGACATGCTCTCCCCTCTTGTCCCATCGAGTGCTGAAAGGACTCTGCTTTCGGCAGCATGGCCACAGCTTGTGTGGACGCATAAGTGGCATCTGGTACCACGAGACCGTAAGACTAGGTTTCAGTGGTGTATGGGTTAAGGTATGCAAATGGGTTAGTTGGTGTTGATCCATGATGTTTGACAGCGCGAACCTAGACAAAGGAGGATGAAAGAGGTGACAAAAAAAGACAAGCACTATGGGTTGCCTTTTTCCCAGCCGAAGCCACGCTGCTCTTGGTTCACGTTTTGAACTTGTTGCATTAAAAGGTATTGTATTTATTTGCTGCGGTATCAGTGAATTGAAGCTTCATAGTGTATTTACTGGGCCTACAGCAAGCAGCACTTGTCTTCATTTGTCACCCCTTTCACTGCCCTTTGTCTATGCTCACGCTGTCAAAGATCGTGTATGGATTTCTTTTACAATGTCTGAAGTCATGCTGCTCTTGGCCCACGTTTGAACTTGTCGCATTAAAAGGTATTGCACTTATTTTTGCTGTCCCAGTGAACTCAAGCTTCATAGCATAATTACTGGGTTTGCAGCTACCCAATAAAGTAGTAAAAACAAGACAAAAAGTTTATGTCAGTACTTCTTTGAGATGCTTTGCAAGATCTGCTACCAATTTTTAAGATGCCACAAATTCTTGCCAGAAAGGCACACTTGTACACAGAAGCCCATACAAAACTTACCTGGCTCGCCATTCCATACTGTGCCACTGGGCCCGACTCTTTAGCATCACGCAGCAGCCGCTCAATGAATAGCTGTACTGATCTCTGGATGCTGTTGCGAAATGATTCAGTGATGATCTCGGGCTGCTCGAAGACCACAGTGGGGCACAGCTCCGCCAGCTGTGTTACCTCCACGGTTGCCTCCTCTGAAACATAAGCAGGCTCAGATGTTGCCGGTTCACGCGTGGCACTCTCACCCTTGGCATCGTCATCAGCTGGCATTGTCTCATCTGCCAATGCCTCTCCTTCCCTGGCGTCCATGGTTCCCTCACCTCCCTGGCCCTCGATATCGTTGCGCACGTAAGAGCCTTCAGTCTCATCCTCACCAGCACCTTCTATCGTTGCTCCGTCACGTGGAGTGTCACGAAGCACTGTCGGAGTGTCACGAGCTGTCTCATCGTGCACCGCGGGCGCATCCATCACGTGATCCCCGTCACCCTGTCCATCTTCTTCAGCACACACTGCGTCGTCACCTTTCTGTCCCTCTTCCTCACCAGCGTATGCTTCGCCGCCTTCGCCCTCTGCACCTTCAGCATCGTACAGGTCATCGACGACCTCGGCTTCGTCAGCGTCGAGGCATTCCACCTCTTCGTCCCACTCGCCATCCTGGGTTATGCCTTCGCCCTCCTCGTAATATTCCGCGCCTTCCTCCACTTCCTCGTCCGCGCCTTCGGCTGCTTCTTGCCAATTTTCAGCGCCCTCTCCTTCTTCCACACCATCTCCGCCACCGCATGCGGCGTTCTCTTCCTCTCCTTCCTCCTCGATGACTTCGGTGACTTCCTCTTCGCCGTCCTGAGACTCCACCTCCGCGTACTCCTCGCCGTTAACGTTCTCCGCGCTCCCGTCACGGACACCGCACTCGTCGTCCGGTGCAGCCTCGTCGCACATTTCCTCTGCATCCGCATCGGCGGCACCGTCCGCGTTCTCCTCGATGTCATCTTCAGTGTTCTTCTCAGCATCGGCAGGCATGGAGTCCTCCTCCGCACCGCTCTTGTGGTCCTCGTCGTCCGCCTTCTGATCGTCGCTAGGCCGCGGCGAGCCGCCCTCGTCGTCGTCGGCGTCAAGTACCAGCGCTTCGCACGTGGCGTCTTCCTCCTCGACTTCGGCCTCTTCGTCTTCCGATACGTAGTCGTAGCTTGCCCCGTCTTCCGATACGTTGTCGTAGGTTGCCCCGTCTTCCAAATCCGCCGGTTCAGGCCCGGGCTGAGGCTCTGCAGCCAGGGCGGCCGACAGCTTGCTCTTCTTGGCACTGGGCTCAATGGCGGCGCAAGCCTCGGCGGGCGCCTTGCGTGGCAACGCCGGCGTCTTTTGGGCGACGACAGAATCAGATAGCTTCTCTACGACTACGACCGCAGCTGTTAGCTTGCTGCTTTCCAGCTGCTCTGTCGTGCCGGATGCGCACGCTGCAGGCGTTCCCGCACATCTGCCCTGAGTCGCCGACTTACGACCCCGGCGCGCAATATTTTTGCGCGGAGGCATAGTACTGTTTCACAAACTCGTAACTTTCGTAATTCCACAGAGTCTACAGTTCTTTACCTTGACTTACCGCTGAGTGAGTTGTATGAGCTCCTGAATCACGGTATGAACGACGAAAACGCCCGTTTTGTTGGTCTTCTATGCACGAAATTTGATAGAATGCGTCACAGACGTACTGCACCGCATAAACAATATGGCGCAGCGCTTGCGGAGTTGGATCGGCTACGGCTTCAGGGGTGCCGCATGCCCCGTCGATATTGTACCTTCCACAGGCAACGAAACTAGGAACATAAAGCTATATCAGGAGTTGTTCATGTCGCTCTACAATTTTCTTATTGACACTTTTCATCTAATTGTAATATTTGAGGAGTTGATTAATTAGATAAGACTATCTAATGAGGCGGAGTGAAGAAGAAATAGAGTATCTCCAACCCAACGTTAGTAGACTAGGTTCATTTCAAACTCCCGTGACTGCGTGGACCCACCACCGATCCTCGCATCTCGTGGCGCTGCTGTCGCACTTTGCTCGGTCAGCACGGCGCGGACAGGGCGACGAAGCACTGTCCGTTGTTTATGTGTTTTGGCGCGTTGTATACATGCGTGTTTTGCTGCAGTCTCGGTGCACTTTCGCGACACTCTTATGCGTTTTAAATGCCGTGTGCGTTTTGAAGAGTTTACGGGCCGTATCATCCAATTTTATTTGGTGACGCGAATGCATATTAATGCTCCGTTCCTGCAGCGATAACTTACTTTGGATGTGCAAATCTGCTCGCAAGGGAGCAAAGCTCACGCAGGTTTAAACATTGCATTAGTGAATGTGGTGCTCTGATGAAAGAAATAGTGCTAGCTTCATTTTTTTTTATCCCGAAATGAAGTGCTGAGAGTGTGCATATATACCGTGTGTCCCAGCTAACTTCAGCCAGTTTTAAAATATGCGAGTGCCGCGTAGCTGGGCACAACCAAGGTAATGTTTGCCGTAGCTTTGATATATTCAAATCATTATAAATCCGCCTAGTTAGGTAATGCGTAGTTAATCCATTATTAATTAATAATTATCCAATAATTGTTGGTATACTTCTTAATTCATTCATTAATAAATTAGTTCATCTATTTATGTAATTCGTTGCCACCACCAAAGGTCGAGGCTTCAACGACCGTGGGTTCGAGTGCATTAACTCTGTTTTAATTAACTGTGCCTTAATTAACTTCGCCTAATTCACTCTGCCTTGACTGGCGTCGTGAACTGCCTCGAATGGTTCACTTGGGCTCCCGTAACTTTTTTGGACCATCATGTGGTCGCGCTAACATCGCCTCATGCGTTCACATTAATAATTAATTAGTACTCATCAGCAACAGCTGATTACAACTACTCATCAGCAACAGCTGATTAATATAGAGCGCAGTGGACGGCCGGGGCTGCTGCGGCCCTGGACTAAGGACTCCACACAGTGATGCCATGGCTGCTGATTTATCAGTAGATCTACTGATTTTTAAAATTTTCTGCTGATTCAGTGATGAAGCGCTTGAATCTGCTGATTTTCTTGCTTTTCTACTGAAACGAAAGCGGGATCTGCAACTTTTTCAGTACAGAGGACGGATGGATGGATGGATGGATGATTATAGAGGTTACAGAGGTTATATAAATGTGATGCTACCTAGCGAGAAAAAAAAAAACGTGGTTGGCTTCGAGGTTAACATAAATTCTTGCGTTTCCAGACCATCAAACGTGGCACTAACTCTGTCTTTGAGCAAAGTGGGGAAAAGGCATAGAGTTTCTATGCTCTATGGAAAAAGGTGAGGCGGTGAATTTCTGAAAGTGGGTGCATACCGAACCCCACAACTATGAAACCATCATCATCATCATCATGACCAACCTATTTTTATGTGCACAGCAGCACGGAGGCCTCTATGGAGGCCTCTCCCAGTGATCTCCAATTACCCCTGTCTGGAAGATACTATACTCTAAAGCTTTCAGGTACTAACTACCATCTGACGCCTTTGAATAGGCCATCGGAGGGCTTCACTATTTTTAAAATCGTGCTTGAAAATGGCTCTCTGGATCCCCGGGTTTTTGAAAAGTATCGCTAAGAATCTCGGCGTCAATTTTTGTACTATTTTCTGGAAGCTACAATACTTCAGCAGAGTACTAATATAAGCGCTGAATTCGTGGGCTCATAAACTGAGTGCAAAAATTGAAATTAAAAAATCTACTGATTTCTACTGATCTTTCGCGAAAAAATCTACTACTATTTTTTAATGTGTCGTGGCAACACTGTCTCCACAGCGCACTCTGGGGCAGCGCAGCAGCATTTTCACAGCTACGTAAAGTTTTTAATCAATTTCCTAAACGTGAGACTATACAAACATTTAAAGACGCATCGGTGAAAACACTTGCTGAGTACGTAAGTTCTGAAGTCTGAGGACTCAAGCCCCTTCGCCAACGCAGAGCTGCGCCCGCGTAGAGCTACTTGCGGTGTTCCCGCCCTCTGGCGGCAAACCAAGACAAGGGGCCACCCGCAATGTATGGCAACGTTTTTACATCTCTTTCAGTTTGCAAGCTCCCAACGAGCTGCGCACGAGAAAGCGGCCCCCTTCCGTTTCCACTCACCATGCGGCGCTGCGGTCACTGTCGGCCCGGAGAGCTCGCGCTCGGCAGCGGCTGCGGCAGCCATCTCCGCCGGATGCGCAGAATTCAAATTTGTTGGCCTTTCTTTAGTTGTCACGTAGAAAGTGAATTCAGTCTCATGGTTAAATAACTGTTTGGCCTGAGCAGAAAGGGTAAGATAAAGAGCAGGCTGAAGCAAGATCGCGAAAAACTGCGATCGTTTACTTGCTTCGCGCTTTATCTATCGCATCATATTTGCGATGTTTATCCTGGATAGTTAAGTGCCTGTTGGCGTAACGCTATCAATAGTTCTTGTGAATAGTTCACGAACCATAAAAGACGATTTAAAATAGCCATGTTCCGTTCTGTTTCTAGAACAGTCACGAAATTCTGCGCTCTGTTACCGACGTACGGAGCACAGCACAGAGAGCAGGGTTTTTCACGTTCACTTTGAGCATTTATTCAAGTGCACACAAACAAACACTGAATGCAGACACACCTGGTGCGAAACACGGAAGGAATGCCTACAGAAGACGAGCTTTCTTATTTGCAATGGTGACTTTTTCTCTGCTTTCCAGCCGACGATTCACATCTCTCGTGTAGAAGTGCTTGCGTTTAACTATGACAAAATTCAACACCTGGCATGTAAAAGAGGCCATATGCTCTGCACATCCAAGCCGCGCAAGGTTTCTCAATTCCAACTCGTCCAACACCTCCCAAAACATATCCGGAGAAAGTGGGCCTTCTTTCAATGAAATTGAAACTGCTCTGTTTACAATCCCAGGTGAAAATATTCAACTGGAATCCAACTGGTATTGACTGGGATGCAACTGGTTCCAGTTGGGATCCAACTGGAACCATTACCAGTTGTACTGGAAACAAATGGTCCCAGTTGGGATCCAACTGGAACCTGAAGCAGCTGTACTGGAAGCAATTGGTTCCATTTGGATTCCAACTGCAACTTTGACCAGTTGTATAGTAGCAACTGGTAGTAGTTGGGATCTGTACTCGTACAACTGTTAACATAAAAAAAGTTGAGTTAAGTGATATAATGCTGCAACGAGTGCGACATCAAAGATTGGTTTTATCCGACACAATATTTATTTATATGGATTACTGAATCATGCAGGATCCTGTTGCGTAAATGTGGAGCACATTGCCTTGACACGTACGCATGCTTTAGTTTCAGCGCACTAAATTTGTGAATGTTGGCCCTAATCTTTTGTTGTCTGGAATGAGGCATTGGTTCGTCTCATGACGTTACCGCTGCGTGCCTGACCGACACCGCGGTGTTATGGTAATGTTGCACCAACTTTGTGCCGCTGACGTCCTTGCCTAGCTAAGCGCTAGTGAGCTGTATGACATTTGGTGGAAACAACTGGTGTTTGCAGCACGGCTATTACTTCCCTACGACAAAAAAAAAGAAAAAAAAGGAAAAGAAAATTCTCCGCAGAGCATAGAGCTACACAACGCACGCTTACTACGCGTCCATGGCTAGTCTAGTACACTCTTTCACACGGTGAAAGAATACTATGATGCTTACACCGACTGTGCTCTACCATGACCACAACAACCGCCATTTAAAAAAAAAAACATTAGTTGCGTATCTTCTCATATCGGCTGAAACCTCTCTGGACCCGCCGTGGTTGCTCAGTGGCTATGGTGTTGGGCTGCTGAGCACGAGGTCGCGGGATCGAATCCCGGCCACGGCGGCCGCATTTCGATGGGGGCGAAATGCGAAAACACCCGTGTGCTTAGATTTAGGTGCACGTTAAAGAACCCCAGGTGGTCAAAATTTCCGGAGTCCTCCACTACGGCGTGCCTCATAATCAGAAAGTGGTTTTGGCACGTAAAACCCCAAATATTATTATTATTAACCTCTCTGGCTCAAATAATAATAATATAGCAATAAATTTAAATTATGTCAAATAAAAGTGAAATAATATTGTTATGTTGCGGCAAATGTTGCCCTCTTTGGCGGAATCATGCTACACTCTAAAAACAGTTGCACCCTTTAGGGTGTATATTTGCCACACAACGATAATCGTCATCTGTCTTGTTCGCATTTCCTGGAAAGCCCGGTACTTTCCTGTAACGAACGGCATGCGCGTTATCAGCATGACATAGCATATTCCTCCATGCCCAACAGGAAAGTAATGGGCGCAGCATTTTCAAGAAAGGAAATGCGGGCAAGACTGATGGCGATTATTGTGTGGCAAATATACACTCCAAAGGGTGTAAGCTTTTCTTAGAGTGTAACGTGCCTCGCAGGACGAAACCGATGCGTATAAGAATCTGTACAATGAACGCCTTGCAGGTCAGTGATTCCTCCTTTTGACAGCGCATATGGTGCATTTGCGGCACGTAGACGTATACATGTACGTTGTGAATACATAGTTCGTGTTCAGTAAAAACTTGCTTTTCTCCATATTAAAACACATGTTGCTTAACTGTTCCTCGCAGTACTCGCGACAGTACGAAGTCTTTTAAGCAGAACGCGTTCGAGGTTCATGCACACCTGCACAGGTGTACCTCAATTTACACGTGCTGATAGAGCGTTACACAGAATATGTGCATTTTGCTGCCCCCGGCACTGTGCGCCTGTCAGCCGACGCTTCATCCTGGAAGATGAGAAAGAAGCGGCTCCTTTGACTTAAGGAACGAATCCTCCCTACCGCAGGCGTACCTTATCTGTGCGCGCGAGAAGCGCAGGGAAGTGAAGGTTAGCGGATGCGCTGCAAGAGTCGGCAAGGCTCCACTAAACGTACGCCTGCGAACACATCAAACGGCTGTTCCATGGTCACATGTAGGCCGGTTCTACGCGCCTACTGTTCTGCACCGTGCGCAAGCTATCGCAAAACTTTGGTTCGGTGAAGCTTCTCTTACCGTGGGAAGAATTAAAGGGACACTAAAGGTTACCAGAAACTCAAGTTAAAGTGGTAGAGCAATGTTCTAGAACGTCTAAGGCGTCAATATAATCGCGAACAGAGCTTTAGTAACCGAGAAATTGAGGTAAATGCATGACACGATTTGAGACCCCCCAGCGACATTCCGGTACTAGCCCGATGACGAAAGGACTCCTCATAATTTGTGTTACTAATACTCAACTACTCGTATTAAAAATATAATTTCATTCGATTATAAGACGAAAAAAATGCTACTTGTCTACGTCTATTCGATTCTAAGAAAAAATAACATTTTGACGTTGCCCTTCAGTCATAGAGTAGAACAACTCTAGAGGAAAAGCTGGGCCGGAAAAGTGGGAACGTCTAGGGCGCCGCCCTGTTGCTACTGATCAATGTGGCCAGCGCAATTACTATTGAAAGATCTGAAAGCAAGTACAGGTCACCTTATGCTTTCTCATCTAAAAACGCATACCTGATGGCTTTATGAAGGTGGTACGTTAATATTAGGTTTACAGAAAGGGATCGTTAAGTCCGCGACTTATGTAAATCACGATGTACGCATTCATGCAATAAAGGATGACGCGAATTTCGGTTTCGAAACTGTTTTTTGGATGCGTTGTAGTTTCGTACAGTTTACGTTTGACATGAGATCGAGCGTCGACATGGGACGCTATGGCACACTCGTGCCTTATGTGCCACCGAAGCCCCGAAGTGCTCTGGCATATACTTTCACATGTAAGTAAACGAATGTATCTCCTTGTTGAGAATATCACGCGAGTAGGCAGCTCTTGTGGTGCATCACAATCGTTTGAGAAGCGTCACAGTAGAGCATTTTTCTGCATGCGGAGCGGCGTTTTTATTTGCAGGTTTCCCTTCAGTAGGAAATTGCTGGAAAGGCGGGCCAGCGCACCGGAATTGTACTGGCGAAGGCACGAGCAACTCAAAGAATCTGTTTAATTGTTGCACTATGAACAATCATGCTTCTACAAAGGCCACAGCAGACAAACAGCCTGATGCCGAGTATTTCTGTGCCACGAAGTAATCAAGAGGCGAGTGCCTAATGCGGACGAAATCGAGTGCATCAAGACTTAGAACGACAGAAAGCTCAGCTACTTGGTAAGGATTCATTATGCAAAACAGAGGTGAGGCGTGCAGACAGGACACAAGAGTAGAGAAGTGGGCGGCGCTCGTGTTGTTTGCTTGTAAATACTCTACTCTTGTGTCCCGTCTGCACGCCTCACCTCCGTTTTGCATAACGAGTGCATCAACCCACATATTAATAGCGTAGGCGTTTTATTAACTGTGCAATATTTTCAACACTTCCTTGCATGCCATTTCATGTGGAATATCTTTTATGGTCACAAATTTGGGCAGCGAATCTATTAGCATGATCGACTCCGGGCCTGCGGGAACGTTCACTTGCACTTGATGGTGAGTCTTTTACATGTATCTATAAACTGAAGATATGCACATCAGATCCCTGCGAGCATTTTCAAAATTCAATTATTTTAGACAACAGGCACATATGCAATACTGACATAATCCCGAGTACCACTAAGCAGCTGGGACACATTTTTGTTGACCATGCTCGCAGGTAAAATAAGTAGATCATGTGGACAGCTCCAGCTCATTCTCCTTAAATCAATGTGTACAAAGGGTATGCAAAAATAATTTTTTTCTCGCGCACCGATTATTTTGCTGTATAAGCAAGAGAACCCACCACGTTAGTGTAACGTATCTTGTACATCACACTAATATGTGCTTTAATTTACCAAGTGAGATGAGTTACATTTATGGCTCATTCAGTCATATCACACTGCAACCCAGGTAGCACACAAAGTCTTGAAAACGTCGTATTAAGGGATTCAACGTCTGAAACGGATTTTTGACCAAAATCGACGCATCAAAGACGTTCCAAACAAGATAGCTTAAAAACGAGGGGTGAATACGTTTTGATAACGTTGGAAGCCAGACAGCTTAAAAACGAGGGGTGAATACGTTTTGCAAACGACTCAAAACGCCACCGCCACGCCACGGCGCGTCAGCCTCTTTAGCGGCTTCTACAATATTCAACAACCCATCAACGCGATCCAACCTTGCGCAAGGTGGCGATACCGTCGTCAAATCATGTGACCAAGGTGGCCACGTGATTCGTGATGCCGGGCAGCCGGGCGAGCCGGGGCATAGTCGCGTCGTCATGGCGTCGTCGCGTCACCGCACTCGCATTGCGCTGTGGTGTGTTTGCGGCTGTTCTGAACGTGCTGCCGCTGCCCTTTGCTATGTAAGTGTTGCAGTGTTTTGCTGTCAAGAAAACGATATTCTGTGATCAGTTTGGGTTGTGCGATATGTTTGTGTGGTTTTAATTTGGAAATCAGTAGTGTTTTCAATTGTTATGTGATCAAGGCGGCCACGTTATTCGTGAAGCCGGGCATAGTTACGTTATCGCAGTCGCATGGCACTATGGTCTGTTTGCGACTGTTCTGAATGTGCTGCCGCTGCCCTTTGTCATGTAAGTGTTGCAGTGCTCTGCTGTCAAGAAAACGACATTCTGTGATTAGTTTGGGTTGTGCGATCTGTTTGAGACGGGCATAATAACGTTATCGCACTTGCATTGCGCTGTGGTATGATAGCGGCTGTTCTAAATGTGCTGCCGCTGCCCTTTGTCATGTAAGTGTTGCAGGGTTTTGCCGTCAAGAAAACGACGTTTTGTGATTAGTTTGGGTTGTGCGATCTGTTTGTGTAGTTTAATTTGGAAATCAGTAGTGTTTTCAATTGGAGGGCGCGGAGTGGAGGGCACTAATCAGCTCTTCAAGTTCATTGTCACGTTATGTGAGGCGCCTTTTCACTGACGCTGTAATTAAGGCGTTAAGGGCAGTATAAGGACGAAAGTTAGAGGGACGAAATCGTGCCTGTGTGTCCCTAGCGTCGGGGTCGGCCGCTATGCGTGATTCTAACAAGAAAGCATTTTGCAGAATGCGAAGAAAGGCGGCAAAATTTCTGTCTGTGCGCACCTTGCCGATCTCCGCAATAGAGCCATCATCGTGCTATTTTAGTCTCCCGTTTAGCAAGAGTGTTGCAGACAAGGGAACTGGTTCAAACAGGCTTTTTTTTAATGATTCACTACTAGTGCGGTATCCCAAAAGGTGAGGTCAAGTGCTCGCCCTATTTTCTTCCCTCGCGCTACAGCGCACTGACAGAATTTTGCGTGCACCATACCGTGCTTTTATCGTTTGCGCTTCAGGTTCTCGATTGTGTTTTCGCCCCCTTTACCCACGTGATGGGTATTTCATGGTATTACCGGGTACCACATGTGTCCATATATTCTGTCCAATATATGAAACGGCCAAATTCGATTTTATTTGACGCCTCAAATGGTAGTAATGTATTGAGTCCCTTGTAGCTTTGTGCTTGTTATCAATTTTACTATTTGGCGAATGGATACAGCATGTACGCTGCATAACTCGCTTGTGCATACTGCATACGTGAGTCGAGTATGCCCTTGGTATAAAATAACTTGTATGCTTTAGGTAGTACGATTGTTTGCAGTTTGGGACATGTGTCGGAATGTACGCTGTGCGCCCTTCGCGCTTTACGGCGGCCTGCCGAGTTCGTGCGGGTGCCATGTGTGCGCATGGAGTTCGCGAAGCGCTCTCGCAGTTTTTTTTAAATATATATATACATGTGTTCTGTTCGCGCGCTTCGCACAACAGGGCATGTCGCAGTTCTTTGTCCTTGTGCAACACATTTTCCTAGCGTACGTCTGTGCATTATTTGATACCGGTTTCACACGGGGATTTTTTAGCCGCTATCCAGTCCGTTACAAATCGAATTTCTCGGTCGTGATGGCTCCTCTGCGCAAGCTACGAGAGTGAGCCAGTCGCATCGATAATTTCGATCCGGATCGGGCTTGATCGCGATCGAGAGTGGTCGTGTGACACCGGTTTTACACATGGCTCCCACATAGGGAACACTTTAAGTTCAATGCTACTGAGTGAAGAGCAAGTGCATATATATGCCAGTGGTGGTATGTGGGCAAGTCTCTCTGGTGAAGCCAATACTTGTGCATTCAAAACATTTCAATTACCAGCGTAGTGCATCAATGTGTCTACTTCGACAAAATGGAGCACCAGTGCAGATATCTGAACATACCTGTCCAGGGCAGCAAGTGTGTCTAGATTGGAACCACTACCAGCATGTGCGGCAGTTCTATTTCTAGCAGCGGGACTGCACAATAATCAGTAGGGTGCTCTCAAGCTGTTTATCTATGAAGCTCTGCCTGGACTGTGTGCCAAATATTTTTGGACGTGAAAGTGGGGGTGAATTGGTAAACATCAGTGGAACTGTGCCTGGACTTTGTGGCAAATGTTTTTGGATGTGAAAGTGTGAGTGAACTGGCAAAGAATTTGCTCTGGGCTACATGTGTTAAACGTTTTTTCTCATTCAGAGTGCTTTTTTTTACTTTAGGAGACTGGAGATGTGCGCAAAGTGTGACATGTCAGTGTGCTAATTAATGTATTTGCTGGTTTGCAAATTATTCGTTGCAACTTTATTTTTGCCAGAGAGGTACAACTTTGCCTCTTGTAAAGGGCTTTTTAGATAAAACACTTACTATTTGTTATGACCATTGCTTCCTTTGTTACACAAATGCAGCTTCCAGTGCATTCCATTTTATTTCCATGTTTATGTGGGTTTCTAATATGAGGCTTGCATATTCATTTCTCACGTTCTGGAGTGGCAAGATGCAGCATTACTGTCTCATCGTTCGCTGTACTACAGTAGTGTTCACTTGTTACACTGAATCCCCCGTTTAAGTATTCTGTACTAATTTCACTTTATTGCTTTTTTGTTGTATGGTTATTTTTCTCGCCATTACCTTCTTTGATATATCCTAAAGGCAATATTTCCAATTTTGCATTGTTCCCATTTTTTTTATTTCTGTCACAGGATTGTTTTATGATGGTATGCGGTGGTATTTCTTTTTGTGCTCTTTTCAAGCTTCTAGATGATTGGTAACATTGCTTGGAGGCAGTTACCATCCAATTCATACTCTTGCATTTTTCAGTCTACTTCTTCCATTCGCTCCGATGTCACTTCTGCATAACTCTAGTCCATCTAATAGCACGCGCACTTTACTATGATAAATTAGACACTTTAGTACACTCCAGGTTTTTCTGTTCATTTTTGTATGTGTACTTGGAATTTTGTTTATGTGCTAGTGAATGTTCACTTTCGAGTTCATTACGAATCCTTTCTGCGACTTTTGTCATTGTTGATGTACTTTTATTTCTATTTGCATTTCTCACACAGTTTGTTCGAACCTTGCATAAGCATTACATTTTAATAAAGTGTTCTTGCTTTGTCACAATGTTCTCATTTCATGCACTCTTGGCATGAAGGGCTTGGTCTGGCCACCTGCCAAGACGTGGCCATTTGTTCTTTGCAGGATGTCATTCCCATTGTGGTTGTAAGCATCGTAGCTTACTAAAGGCGGTATTAAGGATTTATTATTCCTAACAGGCTCATTTTCGTGCGACTTGGTAGACGATGCGCCGGCCATGCGGGGAACAGTGCTTGGCACTGCGCCATGGCTCTTACAGTCAACACCGACGCTTCTACTCATCTGGGGCGCGATTGGAGATCGTTGTTCGAAACGCCCGATCAGTTTCACCTCACGCGATTGGCCTAGGCCGTGCCAACGGGTGCGGCTGACGACGTCTGCGCGGCATAGGCCAGTCGCGTGAGGCGCAACTAAACGCGTGTTTTGAACAACCATGTCTCATCGCGCCCGTCACCCGCGAAAATTAGCTTCAGATGATCGTAAACCTTTCAAGACCGCTTCTAGACCAGCTTTTTGATAACGTCCTAAAAACGTTTAGAAATTGGTTACGAATAGTTTTGGCAAAGGGATTACTTGTGTCTTTCCCAATCCTATTTCTAGACCAGCTTTTCGAATACGTCTTGCAGACCTGTTCTAGATCGTCTCAAGAAAGTAATTAAGCCGGACATTAGCAGAGATATCCGACGTTTTCCCGCCGAAGTTCTCTCATTCGTGTCTTCTTTAACCCGTTTTTATCGTCTTGGATAAACGCTACGAAAACGTTACGTATCTCTTTTGTGCTACCTGGGAAGCTGCATTCATCAATCTTCAATTGGATTTTGCAAATGTTTAATGAAACGTGCTTCCCTTTTATGCAGATATGCAATGGCAAGCCCTTACGTGTGTTCCAAAGGTAAAATTTAAGCTCTAAATTAAAAAAGACATTTTTAGTCAAACAGAGCAAAAATGGTGAATGCAGAGTATCAGAAGCCCAAGGTACAGAAATTATGAGAAGTGTCGAATGATCTTAAGGAAAGAGTCGTATTTGAAAATGCAAGACTCTTTAGTGGAGGTCAAGCAAGTGAATATAGGTAGAATACTCTGCAAAATTATGCGAGTGAGGGAAGTCAAACAATGGGTCAGGAAATGCGTTGTTTTTCTGCAAAACAAAAGCTGATTGCCATTATATAAGTCATTTTAGCATCATGAGACTGCTGCTTGATAAATTCAGAAATAAACCAAAAAACAAGACAAGCAAAAATAAAAAACAATTTAATGATTATCTCTCCACACTGGGATAAATAAAAACAAACACATCACATCTAATGTGGACATATCAGACGCCTTGTGAAACACTAAAGGAAAAATTCAGTTTCGAGCTATGGCACTTGCCGCATAGATGTGGGGGCCTTGCACTAATAGTGATAGTTAGCACTGCATTTAGAAATTGAAAGCATTCGTGCAGACAAGGATGATTCTTTATATATTTGGCTACCATTTCAAATGCCTCCACCAAGTGTTACAATGCTGCACGCAGCCATACTAAGGATCTCGCAGCAACAGCTGCAGGTAAAAAGCAGAAGCAGTCAAAGTGCTGGTGTGTACTGGACACTATGTCTGAAAATTTTTGGGCAAGAAGAGTGCAAGAAGCAGACATAACTGCATTTATTTCCATAATTTCCCATTTGAATGGCCTTTTCTTTTTGCTTAGACAATGCCTACGCCTAGCCACAGCAGCTCCCTCATACAGACTCCGCAAGCCAAGAGGCCGTGGAGGCAAATGTAGGTAAGAGACAAGAAGCAATAGCACTGGTATCGACATTAATCTAATTTCTTTCTTTTTCTTTCGTTTAGGCAGCCAGCACACCTCGACCAGCCACCTTGACTGCGGGTGTGTCGCCCTAGTCGCCAAGGAAACATTTGAGGGAAAGCGACAGGCAATGTGAACAGCCACTTCTCCATGTAAACGATACTATTTCTCTCGGATGACTCCTACGCCTCGCCACGCCAGCACACTTGTGCACAAAGATGCCGCAGAGGCACATGCAGGTCAGAGGCAAGAAGCGGTGGCACTGGTGTCGACATTCACCCAATTTCTTTTTCTTACACTGAGGCAGCCAGCACACCTCGAACAGCCACGTTGACTGCGGGTGTGTCAGTAGATTCTTGTTGTACATATGCTCATAATAAACTTCAATAAACTTGAACTTGATAATAAACTTGAAGGCAAATGGGACATTGATGCATTGTATTTTTGAACATTTATTGTACACATGCAATATATGTTACACTTTGCAGTGCTACAGAGCGCATTTTGAAGCTTCCCCCCCCCCCCATATTTTGCACCTTTAATTACGTATGTGTTGTGTGGCCCTCAATGCATTTCATGTTGTAGCAGCTGCTTTGTCTGTGTATCGCACAGTGGCTTAAGCTCGTGATATCCACATACTTCTCTCACATATACAAAATAAAGTTCTATGTAGTCCTCAGTGTTACAACAAAAAATGAAAGCAAACAATCCGATTGTGGAATTGTATTTATTACAGTGATTCCCATGACAGTTACTGACAAGTTGACAACTTGAACTGGTCAATCCGTCCACAGCCTCCTCTATTTTTCAAAAATAAAGGAGGCTGTGATCCGTCATGGCAAGGAATTGTATGTATACATAAAAAGAGGGGGGTATGTGTGTATGTTTGTAGTAGGGGGTATAGGATTAGGGCGGTACGAAAAGATGTACCAACACCGTCCTCTAGACACATTCCGTTAAGGTACCGTAACAAAGCGTATTATGCATAAAGTTCATACAACCAACTCTGATATTACTGCACACGCCAGGCGACGCGAGCTACACTTGTCATGACGCATTCGCGACTGCACCGGATGCCCTCCATATTATTCTCTTTAATCGTGCACACTGCACCGAGGCAAAAGAAAGATCATGGGCGCAGGTGCCTTTAAAGTATCTCGAGCTTGCGAGGCTCTGCTGCGCGTGCCAGGGGAGCTGTCCGTGCGAACACTCCCTGGCACACACCTGCCTCGGCGGCCCCAACCTACGTACCGTTCTGCTTCGAGCTTTGATCCCCCCACTGTCCCTTGGGTGGCCTGTGGAGTTCCTGCGCCGCATGCTTTATTATAATCTCAGGTGCTCTCCTGAGACTTCCGTTTGTCGGTTACATGTGCCCTACCCCAACTGGATCAGTACTTACAATAATAAAAAAGCCCGATCTATCGTCGCGACGATAGATCGCGAAAGCGGCTTTTGCAACATACCGCGCCCGTGCGAAGAGAATTACGGAACGCCAACGAGAAATCTGACCACAGCTTCGAGCTCGTGACCTCGTCGAGTGACACTCCTGCAACAGGCGTGACCGCTGAAAACCGTATACCCCAGGAAACTTCAACAGGATTATCCCTCGGTTGCATAACTGCCACCTGTACGGCCAACATGGACCACACCCGCACCGTCCCGCAACATCGAATAAAGAACCAACTTATAAAGCACAAACACACGGCTGCACGACAGTACAAGCGAGACGCCATGCTGCTACGCTGCTACTGTTGCCGGATTAAAACTGACTACTGTCACCAAGTCTAGCAAGCGTCTCAGGAGCTGGCAACCTCGGCGCGTAGCAACATGGCGGCGCTCTTGCGGTTCCCGATTTCTATGCATGGGCCCTATGGGTAGCTTGTCCTCTAGAGTCAGTATAGTAACTCTATGCCTTCAGTAATATGGGTGTTCGAAAGGTTTCGTTTTCGCTCGACTCTGCGCGCTCGACTCTGCGCCGCGCACGCTTTGGAGTTTCAGTAGTTTCGTTATCGCGTCGTGCTGTGAGGGTTCTGCTGGATCGCGAAACTTTCATTTGGAACAAGCAGCGAGAATGCCACGTCCATGTGATGTCGTGGGAAGCCCTCGTTGCTTTCCCGCTCCGGAGAGCCGGTGTCGAGGCCGCCGTCGTAGTACGCAACGACGCCGGCAGTGCGAGCCCTCAGCAGCAGGTCGCGCTCGTCGGTGCTCAAATCGCTGAAGTTGAGCCCACCATCGCGAGCCAATCTGTCGGTGTCAGGGTCCATTGCGACGAGCGTCGAAGCTAGCGTCATAGAATGAAGTACCAGCTTATGGGCGTCTTGCGCTGGAGTTTGAGGTATAGTAGCGGCGCCTGGTGGCAGTGCGGGAAACGACATCTGGGTCGTGCCAGCTTGGGTCGTATTGAGCCCTGGCTGTGGCGAAGCACGTTTCTAGGCCGAGTTTTGCGTCGATTCGCGCATTTTTATGCCCTGTTGCGAGTGCGAAAAGGCTCGTCGCTTCTCATAGACCACGCCGACCCCGCTGCGAGCTCGCCGCAGCCTATATTTTAACGAAAACGGACTCTCCGTGTGCCGTGGGACGTAATGTGGGACGTAATTTGTTTCTCCTTCCGCTAGCCACCATACTCCAGCTTTCGCTCTGCTGTCGGCTCTGTCTTGGCTCTGTTTCTGGCCGCGCGTTCGCGTTTTGCGCAGAAAAGCCGTAGCGCTGTCTGCGGACGCCGTTCTACTCAACGCTCTTAAATTTGGTTCTACTCACCGATGGCGCAACGTCACTATGAGACCATGATGTCAGTACTCCTCGATCGGAGGGCGGGCGATTTGAACTGCGCTGGAGGTACGCGGACGCTTCAGAACGCATTTTCTCTTAAAATAAGTCTCTCCTTGGCACGAAACAAGCGTTTCGAGGTTTCTGTGATGGTATTTCAACAGTCCACGTTGACTTAATAGTAACCTTTAGTGTCCCTTTAAGGCACCTCACGTCGCAGTCAATGAATGTAAACGCGGAGTCAGAAATGACATTCTGCTTCCTCGCCGGTGCGCTGGCGTAGTGGTGCGCGGCCACCCGAGGTTTGTGCAATAAAGCACGACGATTCCTCAAGCCACAGCGAGAATATGTGTTTGTGCTCATAAACTCCAAATGGAATGCAAATGGGTCGGTGAGTCGTGCGTGTCTCCAGTGAGTTCTTTCAGTGCAGTGAGAATGCGTACATTTTTTGCGTATCGCCTGTCGTATAGCTCGCGAGGCCGCCTGAGAGCCCCAGGAAGCCCAAGCAGATAAAAGTAGAAAACAGCGATAAAGGTCTTCTTTTTTTAAAAAAAAACACGCAAGAACTGGCAGCGGCTGGTACCTGCGGTTGATGAGAACAGTTCGGTTGGCAGGCCTTCTAACGCGTGTTTATTTTCATAAAAGCCGGTATAAGCAGCCGATTCGACCTCACGGCCCAATTTGCGAAGTTCGTTATGAACTTCTTTCAACATGACTTCGGCAACGGTAATGCATTGAGACATCGCGATTGTTTAGTACTGCTGCGGAGCGCGCGCGTCTGCGCAGCCCGGTTGCGCGAAGCGCGGTGTGGTTTCGCGAGAAATGTAAACAAGAGGAGAGCTGGCCCGATAGGCGGAGCAACACCATGAGAAATGTCAACTTCCGGCTTCACTTAAAGAGGGACATCAGGGCCCCTCCTGAGTTTCCTTCCTCCATGCCAGTAACGAACGGCATGCGCGTTATCAGCATAACCTATAGCATTCCCGACAGGAAAGTAGCGGGCGCGGCGTTTTCAAGAAAGGAAGCGCAAGCAAGGCAGATGACGATTTTCGTTGTGTGGCAGAGATGCACCCTAAATGGTGTAACTTTACCTACACTCTTAAAACGGTTGCACCCTTTGGGGTGTATATTTGTCCCACAACAATAATCGTCATCTGCCTAGCTTACGTTCCCTTTCTTGAAAACTCGGCGCTCGCTACTTTCCTGTCGAGAATGCTGCGTCACACTGATAACGCGCATGCCGTTCGTGACTGGGAAGTACCGGGCTCGCAGCCTTAAAGAAAGGAAACGCGGGCAAGACAGATGACGATTATCGTTGTGGGACAAAATAAGCCCCTAAGGGTGTAAATTATGCTAAGAGTGTACACTTTAAGGAAAGTTTACACCCTTTGGAGTGTATATTTGCCACACAACGATACTCGTCATCTGTCTTGCCCTTATTTCTTTCTTGAAAACACTGCGCTCGTTATTTTCTTGTCGGGAATGCTGTCACGTTGATAACACGCATGCCGTTCGTTACTGGAGAGTACCGGGCTTACCGCGTTAAAGAAAGGACATGCGGACAAGACAGATGACGATTATCGTTGTGTGGCAAATATATACTCCAAAGGGTGCAACTGTTTTTAGAGTGTAAGAGTGTACACGTGCCGTGTGAGCTGAGAAGTTGGCATACACTCTAAAAGCAGTTGCACCCTTTGGGGTGTATATTTGTCCCACAACGATAATCGTCATCAGTCTTGCCCGCGTTTCCTTTGTTTAACGCTGCGAGCCCGGTACTTCCCAGTCACGAACGGCATGCGCGTTATCAGTGTGACGCAGCATTCTCGACAGGAAAGTAGCGAGCGCCGAGTTTTCAAGAAAGGAAACGCAAGCAAGGCAGATGACGATTATGGTTGTGGGACAAATATACACCCCAAAGGATGCAAACTGTTTTCAGAGTGTATAGCTTCTCACTATATTACCTAGAGGGAAATCTGACGCTGCTGCGCTGTGATAAGCATAGAGTTACTACATTCTAAGAAAAGTTTACACCCTTTGGAGTGCCCCTTCTGCCACACAACGATAATCATCTGCTTTGATGCGTTTCCTTTCCTTAACGCTGCGAGCCCTGTACTTTCCAGTAACGAACGGCATGCGCGTTATCAGCATGATAGCATTCCCGACAGGAAAGTAGCGGGCGCGGCGTTTTCAAGAAAGGAAACGCATCAAGGCAGATGACGATTATCGTTCACTCTTAAAACGGTTGCACCCTTTGGAGTGTATATTTGTCCCACAACAATAATCGTCATCTGGCTTGCTTGTGTTTCCTTTCCTGAAAACCCGGCGCTCGCTACTTTCCTGTCGAGAATGATGCGTCACGCTGATAACGCGCATGCCGTTCGTGACTGGGAAGTACCGGGCTCGCAGCGTTAAAGGAAGGAAACGCGGGCAAGACAGATGACGATTATCGTTGTGGGACAAGATAAACCACAAAGGGTGTAAATTTTTCTAAGTGTGTTGTGTGGCAGAATGGGCGCTCCAAAGGGTGTAAACTTTTCTTAGAGTGTATACTGACTCTAGAGGACAAGCTACCCATAGGGCCCATGCATTGAAATCGGGAACCGCAAGAGCGCCGCCATGATGCTACGCGCCGAGGTTGCATGCTCCTGAAATGCTTGCTAGACTTGGTGACAGTAGTCAGTTTTATACTGGCAACCATAGCAGCGTAGCAGCATGGCGTCTCGCTTGTAGTGCGGTGATGTGGTGTGCGTGCAACCGTGTGTTTGGGCTTTATAAGTTTATTTCTTATTCTGTGTTGCGAGATGGCGTGGGTGTGATCAATGTTGGCCGTGCAGGTGGCAATTATGCAACCTAAGGGTGATCCTGTTGAAGTTTCCGGCTGTATGCGGTTTTCAGCGGTCACGCCTGTTGGAAGAGTGTCACACGACGAGGTTAGGAGCTCGAAGTTGTGGTCAGGTTCCTAATTGGCGTTCCGTAATTCTCTTCGCACGGCCGCGGTATGTTGTAGAAGCCGCTGGACGCTTTATTCGTTGCGGGCTGCTTTTCTCGTCGCGACGATATACCTTTTTTTTTTACAAGTACTGATTCAGCTGTAGGGCACATATAACCGACAAACGGAAGTTTCAGGAGAGCGCCTGAGATTATAATAAAGCAGGCAGCGCAGGAACTCCAGGGCACCCCAGGGACAGTGGGGGGATCAAAGCTCGAAGCAGAACAGTTCGTAAGTTGGGGCCGCCGAGGCAGGTGTGTGCCAGGGAGTGTTCGCACGGACAGCTCCCCTAGCACGCGCAGCGGTGCCTCGCAAGGTCAAGATACTTTAAAGGCACCTGCGCCCATGATTTTTGTTTTGCCTCGGTGCAGTGAGCAGGATTAACCAGAATAATATGGAGGGCATCCGGTGCAGTCGCGAATGCGAATCATTGCATATGAAGTTCGCGTCGCCAGGCGTATGTAGTAATAGAGTTAGTTGTATGAACGTTATGCATAATACGCTTTGTTACAGTACCTTGAAGGAATGGGTCTAGAGGACGGTGTTGGTACGTTTTTTTTTTTCGTACCACCCTAATCCTATAACTACCCCCCCCCCCCCCCCGCCTACAGACTCAACACATACCCCCATTTTTTCTATATGTATACATACAATTCCTTCAGACGACGGATTGACCAGTTCAAGTTGTTGACTTGTCAATAACTGTCTTAGGAAATGCTGCAATAAACACAATTCCACGATCGGATTGTTTACTTTTATTTCATTGTAACACTGAGAACTACATAGAACCTATTTTGTATATGTGAGAGAAGTAAGTATAGGCCTTTTATACATGTGGATATCAAAAGCTTAATCTAATGTGCAATACACAGAGAAAGCAGCTGCTACAGCATGAACTGCATTGAGGGCCACACAACACGTACGTAACTATAAAGGTGCAAAATATAGAAGGAAGCTTCAAAATACGCTCTGTAGCACTGCAAAGTATAACATGTATGTGTACAGTGAATGGTTAAAAAAGCAATGCATCAATGTCCCATTTGCCTTCAAGTTTATTATTAAGTCCAAGTTTACTGAAGTTTATTATAAGCATATGTACAAGAGGAATCTGCTGACACACCCGCAGTCAAGGTGGCTGTTCGAGGTGTGCTGGTTGCTTCAGTGTAAAAAAAAAAAAGAAATTGGGTGAGTCTCGGCACCAGTGCCACTGCTTCTTGCCTCTGACCTGCACGTGCCTCCGCGGTATCCTTGTTGGTGGAGTCTGCACAGGTGAGCTGGCGAGGCGTAGGAGTCATCCGACAGAAAGAGTATCATTTACATGAAGAAGTGACTGTTTACATTGCCTGTCGCTTTCCCTCAAATGCTTCCTTTGCGACTAGGGTGACACAGCCGCAGTCAAGGTGGCTGTTTGGGGTGTGCTGGCTGCCTAAACGCAAGAAAAAGAAAGAAATTAGATATGGCTTTCTGCCTCTTACCTGCATATGCCGCCACAACCTCTTGGCTTGCAGAATCTGCATCAGGGAGCTGTATGGCTGAGCGAAGGCATTGTCTAATCAAAAAGAAAAGGCCAGTGAAATGGGGAATTATGGAAATAAATGCAGTTCTTATGTCTGCGTTCTGCACTCTTCTTGCCTAAAAGTTTTCATAGTGTCCAGAATACACCAGCACTTTGACTGCTTTTGCTTTTTACCTGCAGGTGTTGCTGTGAGATCCTTAGTATGGCTGCGTGCAGCATTGTAACACTTGGTGGAGGCATTTGAAGTAGTAGCCAAAAATATAAAGAATCATCTTTGTCTGCATGAATGCTTTCAATTTCTAAGTGCAGTGGTAACTATCACTATTGGTGCAAGGCAATCCAAATCTATGCGGCAAGTGCCATAGCTCGATACTGAATTTTTCCTTTAGTGTTTCACAAGTGGTCTGATATCTCCCCATTAGATGTGATCCGTTTATTTTTATTTATCCCAGTGTGGAGAGAGCATCATTAAATTGTTTTTTTTTTAATTCTTGCGTGTCTTGTTTTTTGGTTTGTTTCTGAATTTATCAAGCAACAGTGTCATGATGCTTAAGTGACTTATGTAATGACAATCATCAGCTTTTTTTTTGCAAAAAAACAACGCATTTCCTGACCCCTTGCTTGCCATCCCATCACTCGCATAATTTTGTTGAGTATTCTACCTATATTGACTTGCCTTACCTCCAGTAAAGAGTCTTGCATTTTCAAATACCATTCTTTCCTTAAAATCATTCGAAACTTCTCGTAATGTCTGCACCTTGGGCTTCTGATACTATGCATTCACCATTTTTGCTTGCTGTTTCCGAATAGAAATGTCTTCTTTAATTTAGAGTTTAAATTTTACCTTTGGAACACACAGAAGGGCTTGTCATTGCATATCTGCATAACAGGGGAACATGTTTCATTAAACATTTGCAAAATACAATAGAAGATTGATGAATGAAGCTTACATTGTGATTTGACTGAATGAGCCATAAAAGTAACTCACCTGAATTCGTAAATTAAAGCACATATTAGTGTGATGTACAACCTATGTTAGACTAACGTGGTGGGTTCTCTTGCTTATGCTGCAAAATAATCGGTGCGCGAGAAAAAAATATAGTTTAGCATACCCCTTGTACACACTGATTTAAGAAAAATGAGCTGGAGCTGTCCACATGATCTACTTATTTTACCTGAGAGTATACTCAACAAAATGTGTCTCAGCTGCTTAGTGGTATTTGAGATTATGTCAGTATTGCGTATGTGTGCCTGGTGTCTAAAATAATTGAATTTTGAAAATGCTCGTAGGGATCTGATATGCATATCTGCAGTTTATGGATATATGTAAAAGACTCAGCATCAAGTGCAAGTGAACGGTCCCACAGGCCCGGAGTCAACCATGCAAATATATTCGCTGCACACATTTGTGACCAGAAAATATATGCAACGTGAAATGGCATGCAAGGAAGTGTTGAAAATATTGCACAGTTAATAAAACGCCTACGCTATCAATATGTGGGTTCATGCACTCGATTTCGTCCGTATTAGGCACTCGCGTCCTGATTGCTTCGTGGCACAGAAATACTCGGCATCAGGCTGTTTTTCTGCTGTGGCTTTTGCAGAAGCATGATTGTTCAAAGTGCAAAAACTAAACAGAATCTATGACTTGCTTGTGGATTCGCCAGTACAATTTCGGTGCGCTGGTCCGCCTGTCCAGCAATTTACTACTGAAGGGAAACCTGCAAATAAAAACACTGCTCCGCATGTAAAAAAATGCTCTACTGTGACGTTTCTCAAACGATTGTAATGCATCACAAGAGCTGTCTACTCGCGTGATGTTCTGAACAAGAAGATTCATTCGTTAACTTACATGTGAAGGTATATTCCAGAGCACTTTGGGGCTTGGGTGGCACAAAATGCACGAATGTGCCATAGCGTCAGATGTTGACGCGCTATCGCATGTCAAACCTAAACTGTACGAAACTACTATGCATCTAAAAAACAGAGATTAGAAACCGAAATTCGTGTCATCCATTATTGCATGAATGTGTACATCGTGATTTACATGAGTCACGCACTTAGCAAGCGCTTTCAGTAAACTTAATATTAACGCATCACCTTCATACAGCCAACAGGTATGCGTTTTTAAATGACAAAGCATAAAGTGGCCTGTACTTGTTTTCAGCTATTTCAATAGTAACTACGCTGGCCACATTGACCAGTAGCAACTGGGCGGCGCCCTAGCGGTTCCCACTTTTTCGGGCCAGCTTTTCCTCTACAGTTGGTTATATACTAACTCTATGGTGGTAAAGCATGGGAATGCCGGTATATTGTGACTTCGGATTGGCATCGTTCTTGGAGAGCCAGGCAAGCACCGTTCCGTCTGTCACAATGATTCATATTCTACTAGAACTGCACGCAAAAATCTGTTTTAGCTTTATTATTACACAAAAACATCTTTTGTTTAACCATAAGAACTTGTTTAGGGAACCGCTAAAGTTGGAAGAGAGACCACAAGATTCGCGTTCACTTTGAAACAGTTTTTGTCGTCTGTACTTGCTTTTATTCCCTTTGTCATGCATTGTCGGTGAATAAAGATGCAATTTGTGTGAATGGAACCATTTCATGACGATTTTACTTTAAGAACGCGTCATTTGTGTAGCCATATCCACGTTTTAGACGAAACCTCTTACAACAGCAGCCAACACAGGCCTCGTAGACACATATACTGTCATTCCCATGACGGCACGGCCCCCTTAAGAAACTCCCATAGACGGTGGCGCCAGTTTTCCCTCTAGGTGTTGTAGTGAGAAACTCTATGGAGGTTGGTTCTGGCCTCTCTCTTCTTTCCTCTTCTCCACCCTGGACGGCTGCGAGCGCTAGTTGCGGCAGCTGCTCCAAACTTCAATCACGTTCTCCAGCCTCCGAGATTTTAGTGGCGTCTGTTGGGATCCCGGAGGCAGGACCCACGGTCTCTCGTCAAGCCATTGGTCGAGCGCGCGCCAGCCTAGTAATCGTCACTTCCGCAACATGAAGTAGGGTCGGCAACGAGCGCCGTCTCTCTGCGACTATCTCGAACTACAGGAACTTCCGCACCAATGGGGAAACTAGCGACGCGGCAAGCATCTAGTAAAGGAAGCATTGTTTTGAGTAACCAACTATACGTGCCTTCTCCAGCCAAGCTGAGCCGTGTTAAGCCTAAGAGCCAT
Source organism: Dermacentor variabilis (assembly GCF_050947875.1). Classification (NCBI taxonomy): domain Eukaryota; kingdom Metazoa; phylum Arthropoda; class Arachnida; order Ixodida; family Ixodidae; genus Dermacentor; species Dermacentor variabilis. The sequence continues at coordinate 38,894,044 of NC_134573.1, read as the reverse complement.
AAAATCTAAAATCGAATTCCGAGTCAGCGGCGTCTAATGAATCAATCTTCATAACACACGCTAGTTGAGAGAAAGAGATTCGCAACTTTCACGTACGGTGGTGCCATCGTGCGGCGGCGGCCGGAATCAATCGAAAGATTATACTCGCCGCTGGCTGCCGCCCGTTCGGTTAGCGTATTGGTGTTGTGTGCGCTTTTCTTTCACTTTTGGATGATGTTTTAATGCCTTCGAAGCTCCCGTGGGATCCTGAAGGACACTCAACATGCTCAGAATGAGCAAACATGGAAGTAACCGTATTTGCTGCGTGCCGCAATGGGCGCCGAGCGGTAGTTATGCGGTAGGTGATGTGAACCTTCACTCATTCCCACCGCCTGCGTCCATGCGGAAGAAATTGATTATTAAGCTGCGGATTGGCAAAGCTGTCACAGAAGCGATGAAGGTTTGTAGTGTGCACTTCATGCCGGATGACTTTTTTTGGAATACGACAGATGAGTGATGATTCTGAGCACTTGAAATCCAGAATAGACGCACCTCCATGAAGACGCAGGCATAGCTCTATATTATGTGCCGGGAAAGAAAAAATGCGCAATCTTAACTCAAATGTGTTGTAGAATGATTGATGCTTGCGTTCTTGCCACTCATGCCTTTGCGGTTACGTTGGAGCGCAAACATTCTCCGTGAAGCCTTGTACCTGCTTCAAAATTTCTTGTTCTCGCTCATGCATTCGTGCTCTGCAACGCCGGCTTGACATTCCAACATTTTCGAACAGAGAGATGAGTTTCTCATTTGTGCATCGAAGCAAAGTGACGCAGGTGTAGATGGACCTGGAATTCGTACCTCGTCTACCACTTAGTTGCGCTGCTGCAACGTGTGCACAGGCGCGCATGACTCTACTCGTAAGGTAACAAATCCCAGTCCAACAAACGTGCAGCGTTCGCGTAGCGAACCCTCAGCTGATCTGCGTGTATATTATTTTATAAAGATAACTGGAAGAATGAAGCGAGCATTGCCGCGTACCGGTAAATATCGGCTAGGTATCGCTTGATCTGTCCATAGGCGAGACGCGGTAGGACTTACGCAGGCTGTAAAACTACCGCAAGACTGTAGCTTGCACAGCATGCATAAAGCGCAATAACTAAATTACAAGGGTGAACGGTTATCGTATTAGCTCGCAAAAGCGGTCAGATATCGTTTTTTGTTTACTTCTCGAGTTCAACATCCAGCTTTGAGAACACAGGCATGGATAACTAGACAAGAAATTTTCGCACACAAAACGCTGCTTTATGGCTGCTTTTCACGCAGTCGATGTAGAGGACTTCGGTCGTGCGACACCAGGAAGGTTTTTTTTTTCTCGACACGGTGGCTTATTCGAGCGGTCTAAGTAACAACCTGCAGAGAGCACCACACCATATAAAAGTTCATGGTGCCCGTTCAAAGAGGTCAAATTAATAGAATAGCAAATAGAAAGCACGGTGACTTCTCTTAATAACACCGTCGTGGTAAAACTGAAACCACAGCTCGTGTGGTTTGCTTCGAAGCCGCGAAGTTTGCATGTAAAGGCCTTCGACAGTCACGGACGTCGACGTGCACGCTTTTACGCCGCAGCACACAAGATGACCAGCATTTAGGACTTCCTCGCCTTCAAGTAGGCTTCGAATCCTGCGTTCTGTTCGCCCAGTATGAGCCATAACGCAGGCTAACGACAGCGGGCGTGTAAATTGAAGAGGCATTACAACATGACGACGCGAAACACCATGTCACTGAGCAAGACGACCGCAGCACTGCACCGACTGCTCTAGTTCTTAATCTCTCGGACAGCCATGTTGGATTTAAGGTGGCGCCCCCTATAGGCCGTGAAAGTTGCGAATAACCGCAGTCACTTCTCCTAGCTTGAAAACTTCATGCGTTACCGCGAATCGAACCCAGTTTGGTGCTAGGTTAGAGCCGTCGCTTCGACGGGTGCCGCCACGTTTTTTTACGCAAATCTTTTTTGGCAACTTTTGGTACTGTGAAGTAGAAGCAATTCAGTGCAACGAGCGGAGGGGACCGCTCCTTGCGGCGCGTGCCACCCGAAGTACGATGGTGATAGCGATAGTGATCTAAAGAAAGGAAAGACGCTTGATTCTGCAACCCGTGAGGGAGCACGGCGAAGCGTCGTCAGGGGAGAGGAAATGGTAAGTGAAGGATGATAGAGAAAGAGAGAGGATGTGGCCTAATAGACTGCGCTATGCGCGACAGGTGGCAATCCTCAATTGCCAGCGTTGTAGCGGGCGCTTATGGTCGTCTATTCCCGTGGAACTTATAAACTCCAGCAGGCTCCGCAGCGCAGGGAGCTGGGGACACACCGGGAACAGCAGGTCAGTCTCTGTGGCCGCTGGAAGGCCGTGGCGTCTGTAGGTGTTGATAACTGTGGAGCGTTCCTGCGCCAAGATGGGCAGGCACAGAGAAGGTGCTCCATAGTCTCGGGGTCCCCGCACCTCTTGCAGGCAGGTGACGTGGCGCGGCCATTGGCGTACAGCCGGGCCGCAGTCCAGGTGCAGCCAGCCCGCAAGCGCAGGCGTGTGGAACGGTCTCTTCTGGAGAGGCTGTGCTCTGGAAGTGGCTTGGGGGCCCTGCCACTAGCCACTCAGGGGTCCGGGTGAATGGAGGTGAGCAGGCGCCGTAGCCGATGTCTCGTGTAGTCCGAAGCCGCTACCGCTCTGGTAACTGGGACTACATGATGGGCAGCTTTGGCGCAGGTATCCGCCTCCTCGTTACCAGCTATCCCGACATGTGAGGGCAGCCAGTGGAAGGATATTGAGATTCCGGCGGTGGCTAGAGCCGTTAACTTGCCAAGCAGCAGCACCACTGTACCACCGCCAACCACCGCATTCCACCGCCAACGGCTGCTGGTGCAGCCCCGCGAGCTCAGCTGTAGTAGAGAAGTACGAGACGTTCATTTGAGACATTTGAGGGATCGCCAGTCGTTTGTGCGCAGGCGCGAGTAAGAGCGGGCGCGAGGGAGAAAATCTGGGGGATTTTGCACCTCGAATATATGGCTCGGCCTAGGCACTATCGAGGAGCTTTCCTAGCGCGTGTTGTAGGCGTTTGTCCGTAGGCGTGCCGGCATTGCGCAGTGGGGTCGAATTTGTTTACTGTCGGACGCTGGCGGCCGGCGCTATAAAATAGGTGAAGCAGCGGGCACTGATGCCCGATTTGGCGACCGCTATGTCGGACAGGCTGTCTCACACCTGCGGCGCACGTGCTAAGTCAGTCGTGGCGGATCATAGCCTTCTTGCACCTTACGGTGATGTACTTTGTAAATAAAATCACAGATGTTTCTGTGGGAGCAGTAGGGACCGTAGTAGAGCCAGAGCCGCATATATTGGCTGTCCGCGATAGCGGACAGCCAATTTCTTTATGCGAACACCCCCTGGCACGCTTCGGCCTCCGCGGCTCCAACCGACGGGCTGCCCTGCTTCCAACTTTGATCCCTCCGCTTTATCCCTTGGATGCCCTGGAGATCCCGCGCCACCTGCTTTATTATAACCTCAGGTGCTTTCCTGGGGCCTCCGTTTGCCGGTTACATGTGCCCTCATGGAGCAGTGCTTGTAAAAAATCCAATCTATCGTCGCGACGAAAAAAGAGACCCGAGAATGATACAACACCGGTCAGAACATTACCTCTTCAAGGTTTGTTCAATTCAGAAAAAGGTGCACGGCACCACAAACGAAAGGGTGCAGTGCCAGTTATGGTGTGCCGGGCTGCACCCACTCGCTGCAAGGTTCAAGGGTGCACTGCACCGCGGCGGCAACTTGCCTTGCACCCCGTTCAATCGAGCACGGGAGTGCAGGCTGCACCGCTGGACCTCGGGGAATCGAAGGCCTAGGTGCAGTGCGCCGTTAATAGGTGCAGAAAGTGCAGAGAAACTTGGCTGAATCGAATAGACCTTCAGACACAGCGATAAAACAAGGGGCGTCTGCGCCCACTGCCTCACCGCGCGGACGGACACCCAAGGCGTAGCGAGGGGAACACAGCTGGAAGCAGGGCGGCCCGTGGGCTGTGGCCGCGGAGGCCGAAGCGTGCCAGGGGGTGTTCGCATAAAAAATTGGCTGACAGCCGATCTTATACACCCCTGGCACGCGCAGGCCTCGGCGAGCCCCAACCCACGGACCAGTCCGGGTGCTAGCTTTGGTGTCCCCGTTGCCGCTTTGGTGTCCTGGAGGCGCCGCCAATAACGCGAAATAATGATACTTTGTTACAATTAATAAAAAATACTTTTGAATAAATACAATTACGTCGAGCCGTCAATTTGTAACGCTAAGTCCAGCACTAACGCGCCCCGGCTGCGACTTCTGCATGCAACACCAGTCAGAACTTTGCGTCTGAAGGTACGTCGGACAGACTTTCTCGCACCTGAGGCGCTGGTGCTGGGTCAGTTCGTCACCGACGGCCCTTTCAACCACTTGCGTTCAACCGCAGTTGCTAAGGCGCGGTGCCTTCCGGACTTTCAATATATGCGGCCCGGGCTCTACTACGGTCGCTGCTGCTCCTACAGAAACATCTGTGATGTTATTTACAAGGTACATCGCCGTAAGGAGCGAGAAAGCTACGATCCGCACGACTTGACTTAGCCCGCTGCTTCAGCTACTTAACTGCGCCGGCAGCCAGCGTCCGAGCGATGCCGGCACCCCTAGGGACAAACGCCTACAACACGCAGTACCTAGGCGGAGTCTCAAGGAGAAAAAGCCGTCAGATTTTCTCTCTTGCACTCGCTTTTACTCGCGCCTGCGCACAAATCACAGGCGATCCCTCAAATGAACGTCTCGTCCCGAAGTGGCACCCGAAGCGTTGGCGCTGCCGTCGACCACTCTTGCAGGCGAGTGGTCTGGTCACGCACGACCATTGCATTTCAGTTGCAAAAAAATTGTCTGCTGCTTTATTTGTGCTATTTAGATGCCGTCATAAGTTCCCACCTCGTGTAATGTTCCAGCATTATCATTCCCTTTTTCGGTCGCAGATAAACTATTGCACCTTAGTATGGGCTACGACTACACTACGTAACAAACAGGCTGTTGCTGCTCGAAAAGAAAGCTATTCGTTGTATTCACAATGTTCATTATTTACATCCTACAAAACCGTTATTTCAAGAAAGCAGAATAATTAACGTCAAAGCTCTTTACCCATACCGTCTCCTACACCAATAACAATTTGCAGATAAAGAAACCATACAATTCCAAAAAAAAAAAAAAATGTGTCAGCCCTTGTAGAACGACCCAGCACCCGTGTAACACGAGGACCAGAAAAGCGGATGATAAGGCACCATCGAACAAATTATTTTATGCAAACCCTGGCCTGCAACGTACCCGCGCAATTAAATCAACTGCAGAAGTGCGTAATTGCGCGATATCTTTGTCTTTGACAAATTTCACCTGACTGTATAAAATTTGTAAATTCGTTTGCGTCCATACCTGTTCAGAATGTACTGATCACATGTATATTCATTTCATTTCTTGTAAGTTGCACGTGCACATTCTTTACTGTTGCTTAACTTCTTTTTAATTATTGCTTTTAATATTTATTTTTAAAAGTGTAACAGTATATATTCCCCTGGCACTAATGTTATTTACCAGAATTTCAATGCGCTCGTAATGAGTATACATGTATGTAGATGTATTCTTGCCCAGGGAAGTGGATATATACCACGCGTTCAATTATTGGAGCTACCTAGGAAAGCTTACTGTTTGTATTATGGATCTATGCGATGCTGATGTTGCCTGTTGGTGGCCCCCTGGCCTCGTCAAGCTGTATGTTTGCAGCTTTCTTGCCAGGGTGGCCTTCAACACTGTACATTGTGCATGTTGTAGATAAACTTAACAGCTTCCCTCTGAAGAAGAGGAGAAAAAAAGGCGGCGCGGTAGCATTAATTAGTGGCTGCATAGTGGATATGGCGTTGCGCTGCTAAACTCGAGCTCACGGGTCCAAACCAGGTATAGCGGAGTTCGATGGGAACGAAATAGAAACACACTCGTGTACTTCTGTTTAGGTGCACGTTAAAGAACGCCAGGTTGTGAGAACTGAACCTCATAAGCATATCGCCAAACGTAAAACGCTGGAATTTGTTTAATTAAGAAAAAAGAACACGAAAGAAAGAAAGGTAGCTGCGTCCATTGGCTTTTTTCTAGGGGTGTAAACGAAATATTTATATATTCTGGAGCTTGATTTCAGAGAGAAACAGGTTACGCTTATCTTATATTTCATACCTAAATGTAATGCCGTTGCCGATTGTACGTCCGCTCAAATAAGTAGGTTCTGTATTATAAACGGCTGCTTTCAGTTATCCGGTGCACTATCATAAGGACAATAATTAAGCAATTAAAGGAACGGCATGCCTTAAATACACGTAGATATATTTGTAGATCTGCTGTGTTCGTTGAAAAAGATAAGTGTGGTACCACATTGGGCACATAGTTTTAATGGGTTGCAGACGTGGGACTGTCAAAAAAATATTTTCCATGCCTCAACCAAGTTTGCAGATCTACAGTCTGTCCCAAAACGGGGCTTTGATACTGAATGACAGCTTGGAACTTCTTCAGCAGAACTGATTAGCAGCCGTGCTTTAATTCTCTCAGGAACTGGTGCGCCTCTGTGCAGCAGCCACGACTCTCCAGCAGCACAATCATTCGGAATAAGAGTTCTCACTTGCATCGGCCCCTCGCTTTCGATGCTTCAAAATTGCTCTTATTCGTTACATTCGAATGCAAACGGCTATTCAATAATTTTTAATTGTGAATTCTGAAGTCGAATACGATTTGAAGGGCAAATACCATTCGATTAGACTATATGTTTCTACTTCATTTAGCCTGCGGGCACGTTGAAGGAGATCGCCAGACAAAGTACGGTGGTTACTTTAATAGACTTCCTGGTCTCCCCGATTAAGTGTGAGTACATAGGCAATATCTTGTCCCTAACACTGCTCGCATTAACTTGCAGTAATTTTCTTGATCCTTTTTTATCGGAAAGTCGACTGGTTCAAGTAGGATTGGTGCAGCTTTTAAAAGAAACGCTTATTCCGGTCAGGAGTTCTAACTTATTCAATCAGTGCAGTTAGAATATTTGATAATTGTTCTCTTACATATATGTCGTAGATATATATGTCTAGGTACTCTTAGATTTACCTAGAATGCATGAGATGCATTGGTCATCTGCATGTCTTCGCGCCATGAAACCTGGTTTATTTCACTATAATATTGTTATTTTTGATCATGCATTGTCCCTGTTCAGTATTCCACCAACCAGAAGTGCGCGTAAAATGATATCAAAAAGTTTTCTTACGTTGCTTCATGTTGCAAATAGGCGGCTTCTGTGGCAAAAATAATGTGTTACTTTTAGAAAACAGTGTTAAAAATAGGAGATTACGTGGCTAAAACTACAGCCTACCGACAAGAGTCGCTAGCGCAGCAAAGCAAGTAAAACCAGAAACAATTTTACTGCGCACACTTTTTGCGAGAGAAGCTGCAGGCCTCCGCCAGCGTCCGCGCAACGAACGCGCGCTCGCTAGCGGACGACGCGCTCTCGACGACGACGGCGAAATTGAAGACGTAACGTTGTATAAGCCACACCTCAAATATGTATACGTAGCAAAAAGGCGTCAATATTTATTTATTTATTTATTTGTTTATTTGCAGGTACTGTTGGCCGATTGGGCCGTTACAGGGGTGGGGTACAAATATGGCACAAAACGCATCATGACTTACATAAAGAAGCACTGTATAGCTAATACATAATCAATGCGTGCCATTATACATAAATATAATACAAAATCTGACTTCACAACCGTTATGCGAACCATAAAGCAGCAATGCGTAGCCGAAAAATGCATCACGTACTGCATACTACAACCAGAGTCCTTCCATGTTCTCTGCTACAACTTACATGATACATATTACATCACATACGTCGCAACGTTATACATATAACAATACTACATTCTACAACTTAGACGAGAAATTTTAGATCATGAGGATTCATTTAGAATATATTTTGTAACTTCGGTTTCAAAATGTTCTACAATTTGAGGATCACATTGGCGTTCGGTAAATCATTCCAGTCTCTTATGGTTCTAGGGAAAAAAGAGTATGCGTATGTGTTTACACGAGATTAACGTACTAGAAAGTTGCTGTGGTGGTCACTTCGTAGGCTCCGGCCCTGTCGCGGAATTAGGTACTGCGCTGCATCAAAGTTAAATAAATTTTGAGAAAGCAAAAACAAGAATTTAAGTCTCGCTATGTGACGGCGTTCCAAAAGGGGTGGTAAATTTAGTTCTTGCAACATCTCTGTCACAGAATCAGTACGGAAGTACCTTGAAAGAATAAATCTAGCCGCCCTTCTTTGCACTCGCTCAATTTTATGAATTAATCCCTTTTGGTAGGGGTTCCATATGATGCTTGCATATTCCAGTGTAGGCCTTACTATAGTTAAATAAGCTGTTAGCTTTACGGGGGCTGGAGCGAGTTTTAATTTGCGACGAAAGAACCATAACTTTTTCTTTTTCAGCGGTAGAGCAAATATTAGTGATATGTTGAGTCCAATTGAGGTCTTCAGATATTGTTACTCCTAAGTATCTACATTTGTTAACGGTAGTTAGCACAGTGGAACTTAGTTGATAATCTAAATTTAGGACGTGCTTAACCTCGTCTGTAACACGTAAAACAACAGTTTTTTCTTTATTTACTTGCATTTTCCATGTTTCACACCATTCTTCAACAGACGCCAGTGCCTCGCTCAGCATTTTTTGATCCTTGCGGTTACATATTTCATGATAAATAAAACAGTCTTCGGCGAACAGTCGCACAGTTACGTTTTCATTATTATCTGAAGAAATATTGTTAATATAAGCGAGATATAATACCGGTCCAAGGACAGACCCTTGAGGAACGCCTGCAGTTACAAATAAACGATCGGACTGGTAGCCTTTACGTCCACGTACTGCGTCCTACCTGATAGATATGACCTGTCCCATTTGTTATGTTGTGACCTGACCAATGACCCATTTTTATTATAATACAATTTCTATTATATGAATTCGTAGTGGAAATAAAGCACTATTATAAAAGCGTACGCGCGCAATCGGTCTCAGGGCCCGCAGCGAAATTACACTGAATATGCCGCGAAGCGCGTCTCTGCCCCAGCTTAGTTCGCTCGCAGCGCCTTCGCAAAATTTTTGGTAAAGACTGGTGCAACGCGCGGCCCCCCCAGATGACCCACACAGAATAGACTCCTGGGGGTATTCTGTAGGAGTGCACCTAACGGACTGTCCATTTCGGCCGCTGCTGATTGGATGCAGCTGTACGAGTGAGGAGGAGACGAGTGGCTCTAGCCAATCAGCAGCGGCTGAAATGGACAGTGCACTAGGTGGACTCTTGCAGAATACCCCCCCCCCCCCCACCTGACAGTGCTGGGCTCTGTAAGAGTGTACCTAGTGGAGTGTCCCTTTCAGCCGCTGCTGATTGGCTAGAACCGCTCGTATGGGGGGGCGGAAAGTATTCCGTAAGAGTCCACCTAGTTGACTGTCCATTTCAGCCGCTGCTGATTGGCTAGAGACTCGTCTCCTCCTCTCTCATACAGCTGCATCCGATGAGCAGCGGCCGAAATGGACGGACGCACGGAAGTGACGTCACTAAAAGACAACGTCACATGCATGCGTATCTCCGAGGCTGACTTTCCCCCGCTTGGTTTGCACATTTCCATTTCTTGTCAAGCAGCATGTGGACCTTCCACAGCACCAGCTCCTGTCTGGAAAGCAAGCACTGCTCCCTTGCAGAGGCAAGGCACCAACCAGCCTACCAGAACCCTTCAAGGTACTGGCTTTTCACTTATTGGCGGTGTCCATGTCCGTTGCAAGGGAAGCAAGGCTTGGTTCACCTGGGACAGCCTGCATTCCCCCATTTTCTATGGCACAAGTGTACCAAGCAGGGGAAAAGCCGAGGGGAGGTCTGCTGAGCCAATGATCTTTGGTCGAGGGGCCAGCGCCACTTGTGTCAGGAGAACTAGGAGAGCCACAGAAAAGCATGAGAGTGCTCTTGTTGTGTGCTCACCTATGGGGGAAGAAGAGACCAGTGCTCGAGAAGCAGCTGTGCCAGAGGCTGTCTCCCAGAGTGGCGACAGTGAGTGAAAACTGGTAGTGCCGAAGAGGAGGCGGAAGGCTGCAGCACTGCACATACAAGAATGGAGCTGGGACCTGGCTGCAGACAGGGCAGGCAAAGTTCTTGCTGTGACAGCTGCCAAGTTCTTGAAGTTCGCTTCACCTATGAGAGCAGCTCAGCTATAAGCCAGAAACACACGCATTGACAGCGGAAAGTCTGAGTCTGCTTCTTCTGCTGTCTCTGGTAGCGAGCTTGAAGGACAAGCCAGTGCCTCTCATGATGCCATTTGTGATAGTTTTGGCAAAGTGCAGCATGTGGCTAGCAGGCAGAATAAAGACTGCTTGGTAGTTGCTATGCCTGAGCACAGACCTGTCATAAATGGTGTTCCAAATGACGTCACTGTCTGCAAGTGCTGTAGGTCAGGACCATGCAAGATGGAGGGCAGATGACGAGCAATCCTGGCATAGAGGCTGGTGACCTTAATAAAGCTGAGTGCATTACTTCCACACGACGTAGGTGTTGTGAGGCTGCTTTCACATCCAGCTGCAGGCCTGCCAGCTCTGATGCCCAGGCTGTTTGTGAAGGATCTGGTGCTAACACAACCAGAGTTCCTAACAATGTCAAGTTATGGCATGGTGGAGGCAGCAGCTTATTTAAATGCAGCATATGATAATTTTATTTCGTTTAGGCAGAGCTTTGATGAGTGGTGCAGGGCGGGCAAGCACCTAGCCACAATAAATAGGTCTCACAGAAGTCCATTTGCGACAGAATATAAGAGCTTGAGTGTATTAGGATTTCATATAGCTGAGTTCATGGTCGTGCTATAAAACCGAGAGGCACAGGAAAGCGACCCAAGCTAGCATACAATGGTACTGGTTGTGAAATAGCAGTTTCTGTAAGTCTGTGCAAATCACCTACTCTTCACTACAATATAACCAAGCTGCAAACTAAGCATAATCACGCAACAAAGTATTAGGACTTGTATCCTCAAAGAAGGCTTCTGAACGATGCAGAGAAGGTAGAATTCTTTGATTTTGCCATATGTAATATTGAGCCAAAGTATTTTAAAAATTTGGTCGACAGAAAACTGGCAAGAAATTAACTACGAAAGATGTTAAAATTACAAGCATATGTTTTCTATTCCTATTCGCAACGAGCAAGCTCACAGAGAAATGGTTTTAGAAAATATAGACACCTTGTTGGCAAATAATCCAAACTCGGTCGTTCACTATGAAAATAATCAAAGTCATAACCCGCAATTTGTGCTACTTCAGACAACGCACATGTGCGAGATTTTGGAAAAGTATACAGATATTTTAAATATTGACGGAACATATAAAGTAAACATTGAAAGCTATATCTTGTACTCTATTTTGGTTTAAGATGGCGGAGGTCGGGGGAGACCTGTGCGTTATGCCTTTTGGCGAACTGAAACGTCTAATATTGTGCAGGTTATGTTCACCAAGTTTGAAGATTTTAACCCGTTCGTTGTGTGCGCTTGCCGAGTAGTCATGATAAAGACATGACCGAGCTACGCATTTTGACCAAGATTCTTCCTAATTCTGAAAGTTTGTTGCGTACATGGCATGTGCTGCAATGCTTTCAGCAGAAGGGCAGTGAGAATGCTAGACTGCAGTGTGATCAGTTGCTGCCTCTCTTAAAAAGAATAGTTTATTCCATCGCTGTGCAGGACTACTTAGATAGGCTTGCTGAGATCGAAGCTATGGCTTCTAGACATTTTATTACCTATTACATGAAGAAATGGCACTCCTGTAAAAAAATGTGAGTGCATACATATCGGCCAAAACTTGTTACATTGGGTAATAACACGAGTAATCGCATTGAGTGTCACAATCGAAAGCTTAAAGGTTATCTCACTTCAAGCATGCATTTGGTTCAAGCCACAGAAGCATTAGTAAGTTATAACTTGTAAGTAAGTTATTAGCTGTATAAGTAAGTTGGGGGTCTACAAGCAAAACTAATCTTTTGAGGTTGATAACATCGTAGAAAAAAGGGATACGATATATCGGAAATCTCTCGTACAACGACCATACACGTCTGCACTTTTTCGAATACTCTGTTCTAAAAGTGAATCAATTATACGAGTTGAAATTGCTTTTTTACGTCTATAACAAAATCAAGCTCGATCCTTCTAAATATCTTGAATTGCACTCTAGCAGTAATGTGCCTTACAAATTAAGGCATGACCATTACAGAACTCCCCTTATGAGGACCAACTACGGAACCTAAATGCTTTCATACTTAATTGCCAGTCTTCTCAACAGAAATACACAGGCCATAGAAATCATTCTGAAATGTGTGTCCCTGAACTGCTTAATAAAGAATGTTAAAGCTTACCTCCTTTGCTGTCCTAATGATCAAAAGGTTGTGTATACAGAACTTTTTATGATCCTGAGGTTCCTTATTTGTACGAGTTTTCCTTTATGATTGTAAAAGTGTGTACCTTGTTTTGTTGTTTACTTTGCATAAAACTTTGTTCTGTATGTAACGATAGTGTGTTATGTTCTTGTTTCCGTTGCTACATGCTCTGAGTGTGTGTATTTGGTTGCTGGGGTTCCGTCAGGCAGAGCACATTTGCCTTTTGCCCTTGTATACGAGACCTTTTTGTCTGAAATAAATAGATATTATTTTATTTATATAATAAATAAATATAATTATTTTATTTATATTATTATTTATATATTATAGAAACCATTCATTTATTATCTTTAAAATATTCCATGTGTAAGAAAATGAAGCTGGACCTATGTTTAAATGATGCCAGTGAGCCATTTCAACAAGACTTGGCCTGTAATTGCACTTCTGAGGCCACAAGTAAAATACTTGAGCAGTATGAACAGTTTAAAGAAGTAGGTTATCTGGTTACTTCCACTGCTATGGCTTCAGCAAGTTCCGAGCACAGTGTTTCATTATGGCTGGCGCGTTGCGTGTGTGCTTTTTATAATCAGTACAGTTTGCCTTGTGCACGCATTTTAGCAGCTCGCCATTTTGTCCAGCAAGATCTTTTTGACAAAGCAGGCATAGCAGACAGGTGATGTAAGGATAATTTCCTGAGGGACAGCTGCATGGCCTCAAGTGCCACACCAGTGGTGACAAGCAGCATTCAACTGCCGCCATTTGTGAAGATTGACACTGCTCAAGAAAAGTATTCTTACACCTACAAGAGGCTTTGTGAAATGTCCAAGACTGTGGCTAATGTATTATCTAATAGTGATGAAAAGGAGCAAATGGAAAAACTCGCATCATGCGAGGCATTCTTCAGAAATTTAACCACCTTTCCTAGTAATCAAATTACAGTTAGCTTACAAGGTACACCCGCTCCATTACCCCAAATGACTCGTAGAAGCAGTTGCAGGCATTCGAAAAGTACAAAGCTTGTTGTACCTTTGGTGAAAGCAAGAAGAGGACGGCCAAAGAAAGTCAAAGCTGTTAAGCGCTAGTTTTGCCATCGCAAATGAAAATGGCAAGCCTTGCAATGGTGACAGCAGACATGTTAAATGTCTGCAAACGCTACTCTCTTTCGGATGACGATTTAAATGCTTTAGTACAGGGCACCTCAATATCAGAGCGTGATTAACGTAGCACAATACTTAATTCGTAAAAAATTTCCTCATTGGGATGGCTTTCAATATGTGCTACTTCGTCACTGTTTACTATATACTCAAGTAAAATGCCCTTTTATTCAAATCTTGAATGTCCAAAACCCCGATTACTGGCTTACGGTAACCAATGTTGACGCTGATGAAAACAGTCTTTGTGTATGGCTCAATTGACCAAGATACTTCTGATGCCGTCAGGACAACCTGTCCATGCTGAAATTGCAGTCACCAACGCTGACCATTTGCACTAAATGGGCACAATTCCAGTGCAACATGCTTGACTGTGGCGTGTTTGCAATTGCAAATATGTATTATTCAGAATCAGGAGACCAGAAAATTTAAGCTTTAATCAGTGTGCTGCGCAGACATTTGCTGAAATGCATACAAAAAGGCAACATGGAAGATTTTACACTCGCAAGCTCCCTTCGTGTGCGACCAAAAGATTGCATCTACGAGTTGCATTGTGTGTGCAGGCGACCGCTGTATATAGCGGAATAATACTGGACATTTCTCGTGCATATTGTTCGAAAAGCTTTCACAGGGCATGCCTTGGCACTTTCGCAGATAAATTGGATAAAAAAGTAATTGTGTGCTCTAAGTCATGCTTGGCTACTGCCAAGGAAAAGATCCACACTTGAAGTAGATAGCATATTTAGTCAAACCTGACTATAACAAACCAGCTTAAAGTGAATTATCCTGCATATTGCGAAGACAAAACTTGCTGACTCATACTCATGTAAAACACTTGCTTGTAACAGATCATAAGAAGCCAAAAAATACTCACACCAAGGACAGCATAGGGGAAATTACTTGTGCTTAATAAATGAAATAAAAAAACTATATATTAATGGAAATGAAAGTGGATGAAAAACAACTTGCCGCAGGTGGAGAACGATCCCACAAGTTTCGCAAAGTGGATGAAAAAACTTGCTGCAGGTGGGGAATGATCTCATAACCTTCGCAATTTTACCTAATTTCAGAATACTCGGAAACATACAAGGAGTGTACCTCAAGCATGATCCTGTCAAGTCGCCATTTTTAGTAACTGGCAAGCTGTTCAAGGCTAAAGTAAAGATTGCTGTCTACTATGCGTGGTTTTGTTTACTAAAAAAGCAGGTAACTTTGACTTAATTTTTTCATTGAAGACAACACATTTGTGCAGAACAAACATCGCAAAAGTTTGTTTCCTTTTGTTATAGGCGAGCTTAGATTTAAAGAATAACCTGATATAATGAAATATTTTTAGTGCATAAGCCAGTTTGTTATAATCGGGTTTCGGTGTATCCTCAAGCTACCAGTAAACACTGACGCAAACCAGTGATGTGAAACTTTTTTTTATTGTTCCAGAGCCTCGGCGGCAATTTGCCTGTACACTAAGAGGTTGATTTGTTCATTAGCAATGTATTAACTTAGATCCATTGGTGGCTGTGCAAAGGCTTCATGGTTGCCTGCGGCATCGTGATTGCTAAGGCCCAACCACAAGGAACAAGTTTCCAACGTATCTTTGGCCGGCTATTTGATTTGACATGGGCACAATTCAGCATTAGAGCGGCCCCCCCCCCCCGGCGGCTCATTGTTCTTGACGACACCAGTTGGCGTCGACAATCCGTCAGGATCGTGCTTCTTGTGGTTGAAACTTTAATGTGGGCAGGTTCACTTTGTATAATTCAATTTGAATGATCAATCTGCTTCTGAGCAGTCGCAAGTATTTCAGATATTCAACTGTGTTACAAAAGTTGCTTGCCTCGGTCTGGTACAGCCTTAGCAACTAAAATCTGTACTGACATTGCCCACATTACCTTCCTGTTGCCGCAAGTCTCTCGATGGAGCCTGACCGCTACAGAGCGCGTTCTCAGGTGATCAAGCTGTGCTACGCAGCTTCATGCAAGACAGGCACTTGTGCCCACGGACCAACAGGCTAATAAAATGCTAAACAGCAGCGCTCAGGTTGTCACAGTGACATGTTCATGTCAGAGTGCAAGTTGCATATTCTTTTTAATCTCTTTTACTTCACCTGTGTTTCTTCCCTCTCTTGTACAGGCCCTCCAGATGTACCAGCTGCGTGTATTCAAACTACCATTAAGTTATCAGGAGGGTGTGTGCGTCTATCTAAATATTGCGCTATTGTCTAAGACGGAAAATCAGACTTGTATAGTTTGCAGTAATGGTTCTGCGAATAAAAGACTGATTATACATATTTATTTTGTTGCAAAGCTGGCATTGTATATGCAACAGGCCAGTGCAGCATATAAGCTATTGCTTTTTTTACATTCTTTTTGCAGATGCACAATACTCATGTGCTAGGAAATCTGGAAAATTACTTCGCTCTGACATAGTGGGCGCAAAAAAAAGAACAAGCATACAGCTAAAAAAGAGATATACACTGGACTTGTGTTTCTTTTGTTTTTTGTACTGTGTGTCTTTTGCATGGAGTCCAACTTGCACTGCATAGTAAGTCATACGAAACACACACGATGATAATGCCCCATCTTGTGAACCTCGGCATTTTTACTTCGGAGTATTTTGTATCAGCTATGCAGCACAACTTCGCTTCTGTGTTCAAGAACAAATCAGCCTACACACAACCATTTGTTGTTTGCACTAACTACGTTAAGTATGTGCCCACTAAGTCCTCGGCGAGTCTTTAAGCACTAGTATTTGATCGGGTGCTTGTCACCATCAAATTTCAGGCAATGTACAGCTTTGCTTACAATCTTTATTGGTAATGAATACAAATAGACGACAGAGCTCAAATAGAACAAAGAGACTACAGCATTACAAAAAATTCATGCTAAAGGGCAGCACTCTATAACAACCCAAGGCTCAAGTCCAGATTACGCTTTTTTGCAATGAACTACCTTGAAAAGCACAACACACATGTATTCTTCGATTATCTTTCACTGTTGCGTGGATGATCAAGTATTAGTCCCCCCTACCTAATGTGAGCATACATTAAAGAATTGTAACACGATTTGATAATCCAGGTCACATTTTTTTCTTCACTATACATCCATTTCATTTTTTTCTAGAACGTTTTCTGGGTATCCCTTAGACATTGTGCTGCAAGACTTGGGCATATTACATGAATGTTCAGTGAACGTCTAGAAAAGGGCACTTGAATGTTACCTGAAAACGGCTTCAATATTAAAGTTATTCCTGTTCTGTTTGACTGAATTCAAAGTTATTTCTGTTCTGTTTCACTGAAGAAATACAGCACATTTTCATGGTGTCTGACAGTGTAGCCCATTTTAATGTGATTTTAATGTAGCAGAGAAATCTGTATGTGCAAAAAAATAGCTATAAAGAGCAGCCTGCTTCACTACATGAAAATGTGTGACATATATGAAGGATAAAAATAATTCCAAGTTAATTTGACAATGATTGTTAAAACTTGGTGTGGAGTACTCACCCAAAACACCTAAATAAACCTTTCCATGCCTTGTTCACATACTGACTTCCACTACACTATAACACTGTTGAGTATGCGACAAATTTCAATTAAATAAGTAGCAACGTGAAAGCTCATTCACTTTATTGAACATCTAGAGGGGTAGCTACAAATTAAATGTGGTGTGGAGAAAACACGTAAACATGCACAACTTAAGCATTTCATGATGAAGCTACTAGGAATTTATGGCGTTGTATTATTTCGTTGCAGGCAAAGGTAACCAATAGAAACTAAGGCTTACACAGCATCTTTGCCACATTGAAATTCAGATCCCCCTGTTGTTTGAATGCTTCAAGTCACGAGCTGCTCTAGGTACTTTAATGCTTCCACCAAAAAGTGAACCCGTATGGCTTAAAGTGCCTTTTCTCTGTGCCAAGAAATCTAAATAGTTATCCGAAAGTTACTACAGACTTCTTTATTTGGGATTTCAGAGTTGGTAGAGCACACCAAACATGCACGTAGAGCAAAAAGTTATTCTCTGACTGCACCCCTAAACTTCCTGGGGAAGCTACGCACTTAACCCGCCCCTTTTCCCCCGTGCCTAACTGCAAGAAGCTCGCATCAATTAATAGGTGATATGAATGTCACAGAATGTCACAGAATGTCACAGAATTCTGTTTCGAGGATTCTTTGCATGTGCTAATGTTTCTCCTGCCATTGGATGTAAGTAAATTAACAAAACCAGGCTCTAAGTGGGCAATAGGTTGTGATGATTGTGACACCTAAATGCATGTGTAACCTTGCACTCTCTCATTTATCAAAGTGACGCTCCTATAACTTGTACCTCTCACAAACTTGCGATTTAATGCGCACTGTAACACAATCGCACACACTCAACCCACCTCCAAAGTGGGTGAAGTCCACCCATAAGGCTATAAAGCAATGTGTGACTGTTGGTGGGATTGAATCTGTCTTCCAGCACAGCGGCCCAATGTTCTAACCATTAACCCATAATGGCATGGATACTTCTCTCGTGCCAAGGTCACTCTTTGAATTATCTGGTGCGTGCAAAGGTGCCAGTTTCTCCCATTCTTCCCTCTTGACAGCTAGTATGTTGAGATGCTGTGTTAGATTGCACTGCCTTTGGGATCAGGCTACATTTTCTGCTACATCCTTCAAAGTGGTTGAAGTTCACCTATAATGCTATCACATTCAAAGTCATAAACTAACATTGTCCCAGTAAAATCCCATTAGTGAATCCTTGCAACTGTTTATATTATGCGTTATTGTGTCATGTTCATAATATGTCATGCTACTATTCCGCCTGTAAGTATGTCATGCTATCTTTTAATGTGTCACGAACCTAAAATTGACACCACCATCTTCTTTAGTTCCAACCTTTAACCTGTCTAGCAATTATGTATTTCGGCATTACGAGCTGAGAAGAAATCAAGCTCACTCTACACTCTACTGGCACACCAAGCTTAGCCGGCTGAAGCTTAGTGGAGCAAGGTATTGTTAATTCATCAATGTAATAAAAACTCCTTCATCAGAATGTGTTCGCACTAAATCAGGTGTCACACTTTCACAATGGATGGCAGGGTGCGAAGTGGAAGGATGGTAGTAGAACAGTCACGATACCACTTTGCTCGAGCAAAGTTTCAGTAGAGGTAAAACTGAGTTCAATCATGCCTAGTGCATCAGTTAATGCAGCTTTCACTGGGAACGACATGACAGGGCACTGAGTGCAAGCAGAACAGACAAATCAGTTGCATGGTGATGGAGCAAATGTCTAGGGCGAGCTGCCTCGGTGTTCTCCGGTTACGGATGCTAAGAGCTGAACACATTGTACCATCTGGGACGGTATGCCCCATACTATGGAAGAGCTCAGTCATCAGCAAGAGCGTAGAGTTTCCTACAAACTGAGCATAGGGCCTTTCCTTAGACCACACATCGGCACAAATTTCGGCGCGAACATCCAACGTGCGTAAATTCGATGTTAGTTTGCGGTGGCGGCACTGTACACTCATTGTTTGGGAGCAGCGATAACTATTCGTTATTACATAATATGTGCAAATTTTCTCGAACACAGTGCCAGATTCCGCACTGGAAATGCTGTTTGCAAAATGCGCTACTTGTCCATCCAGACGCGGATCAGTTAGAGCAAGCCGAAAGCAGTCGGACTTGTCTACATGCAAAACTCACCGTCGAACTCATCATCGTTGAAAAGAATTAAGAGACGATGCTCTCGCTTAAAATTCAAACGACGTGCACAAGAGACGCGAACTTGCGAACACTACGATACGCTAGCACATAAGTGGATTGGATTGACTTGCATTGCTTGCCCGCATCTTTCTCGTACCTGAACAATGTGGGTGTTACCGCTGGTTTCAGCATTTCATTTGTTTATAACTACGCGCGGGTTCTGCAAGAAGCGGTGTCAAAGCGAAAGTTCTGCGAATGTGCTGCCCGCTTTGCTTATCCAATGCTCGGTCAGCTACGTACGTGGCACCACGCCAACGCTTATACATTACGTTCCCTCTGGGTCAGTCATTCATCACGGCTCTTCAACGCACATGCCTGATAAACGATTTTCCTGTGAGAGAATCACACTCAAGTATTATGTGAAGCGTAAATGCGAACGTACAGGCTCAATGTACAGAAGAATAATAAAACTTTCGAAAAAGCGCCGGCCATGGCTGATGACTGCTGCTGCACGCTGCACGGCATGACTAGCATTCATGCTGTACAGGCTGCCATCAAAAGAAACCGGCAAACCTTTATCATTGATTTAAAAAAATCGCCTATGTCTATGATCCTGCGAGCTCAGCATGAAGTTTCATTGCCTTTCCCAATAAAATGAAATGCTTTAGTGCATGAAATTCTATCAGACCATGCGATCTTATCAGAACTTTATGAAGCTTCACAGCTATACACAAGCATTGCATTAAAGCCTACGACAGATGTAAGGCATCATGAAATCAAAGGAATGCGTGCACAGTGGGCTTGTGCTTAAGGTGAATGTAACCATTTGCTGCCGCTCCGCTAAAGATTCACTCTCAAAGCATGAAATTCAGTCATATCGTGTGGCATCGTTACAAACTTGTCGAACTTTATCGCACTGGCCAAGCGTTGAGATAAAGCCCTCGACTGAAGCAACACACTGTGGAACTGAACGAATGACTCCACACTGCACTTGTGCTTAAGGTGAATGTAACCATTTGCTGCCGCTCAGCTCAAGGTTCAGTCTCAAAGCATGAAATTCAGCCATATCGTGTGGCATCGTTACAAACTTGTTGAACTTTATCGCACTGCCCAACGTTTAGGTAAAGCCGTCGACAGAAGTAGGTCTGCATGAAATCGCATGAACGCGCAGGCGGCGCTTTTGCGCGTGGTGTGAAGTGAAAACATTTTATGCCACTCTGCACAAGTTTGCATCTCAATGTGTCTTTTTAGGCAGACCAGGTGATGTCGTTACAGCTCCGTAAAGCTTCACAAGACAACGCAAGCGTTGCCATAAATCTTGCAGCGGAAGTAGCTAAGGTTTTAATCAATTTAATGAATACATGGGCAGCGCTGAAGTGCCGACGGTGAAAGCAAATATTCATTCTCTCTTTGCACAAATGTCGGTGCATAGCTGCTTGAAACGAAGGAAGCGCTGTGCAGTGCAGTATTAGCTATATCAACATTTATATACGTCACCGCAACGCTTAAGGATTATAAAGCTCGTGTGTTATAGTCAAAAATACAAAAATAGTGAATCAATGAAGAGTGCTTTTAATCATGACATAAACGGAAACATTCCATGCCTTTTTGCACACAAATCAGCAGCATGTAAAAGAAAAGAGAACTGAAAATTTCAAGGAACTCCTAGTAGATATGTGCCACTTTCAGATAATAACTAAGGTTGAGGATTGGGTGAGTTGGTATTGCATTCTAGAACTGGCACAGCTCAACATACAAAGGAAGAAACAAGCCGAGCAGGCCAGATAAAGGAACAGAGCGCTGACTTCCAACTCTTGGTAGTTGGAAGTCAGTGCTCTGTTCCTTTATCTGGCCGGCTCGGCTTGTTTCTTCCTTTGTATGTTGCGCTGTACTAGTTCTAGAATTTCAGATAATAGCATGTATGCCAAAAACAGCATCAGTTGTCGAAATTGAGATGTATCCTTCAGCTCCTTACAGCCTGTCGCTCACTTTTTGCATAGCACTGTGAGCTCTCTCTGCTGCAGCCTTCTTGGCGCAGCTCTCCTGTCACCTCGTCAGAGCCATTGTGGAGAAAAAAATAAGACACAACCAGTTTTATAGCCGAGCTTGCTGCCAGACATCACTACGACCTGGGAACTCTCAATGCTTGACATGACGTCAAGCAAGCTTCACATTTCCAGCTGTCCCCTGCCTTCAGGCAGTCTTTTCGCACCTTTCTTGCTATACAATATAAGCAGAGAAGTTATGGACATGTATAGTATGTAAGCTGCATTCAGCAATGATAAGTGACCCTGTTCTCATGCACTGAAACCTAAGCTTTCTATTGTTGGAGTTTTAATATTGAATCGGCATGCTTGAATAGTGAAATTGACTAATTGAATTCATAGCAATATTGAAAAAAATACCTCTAAATATTGAATCGAATATTGAATATGCCCAATTTCGAAAATAATGAAATGAAGAATGCTGTGGAGTTTCTTCAGGAAAAGAAAAGGCTTGTTTTCCTTATTGGATGCATGTAATTCCATAAAGAACTAGATGTCTGGTCAACTAGGAAGCTTGTAAATGAAAAGGGAATGAAGGTACGATCATATCTGATGCACAATGACCATGACACAAATAGAAGAAATGAACAGCACATCCCAGACACATGCAGTAGAGTATAGTCGAGTATACAGATCAGTGAAGGCGCTAAGTGCAATACTACAGCCCTGCATATCATTTTGAAAGAATCGTAACATATGGTGGGATTGACCAAACAATAAATTGCTTTGTCTAATTAGCCAAAGGAAATGTAAAGTCTTCCTAAGGTCGGACATGCTTACTCAACAACAGCATGAATATGACGTCTATATCTTTGTTTAGAAACTGGATCATCTGCGCAATGATCACAGTTATCCTGCACCAGAATCATTCAGTGATTCTCCATTTATAACAATCTTCCTTCCTGTAGACTGCAAGAACTGTTCTTGTCCCTTACAGTATTTCAACAAAACAAATGTACTATTCGACAACTTCGAATAGTGAATTCTTGAATCGAATACGAATTGAATAGCAAAGACTAGGATTCATATTCAAAATTTTAATTATTCGCACACTCCTATTATGAAATTGTAAGATTGGCTTGTAATCGCAATATATGTGGCAAAGTTTCTATTAACATAATGTGGGTTAGCAACCGCATGCATCTCATTTTACAGCCAGTCAGCCATCACTTAATTTGCTAGCGTTGCTGCTGTTCACTCTGTCATTTATGTATTGCGACATTTGCACTGATAATACTTGCTACTGGACAAGACGATTTGATGTGCAGTATGACCTACGATATCATATATATTAACAAGGAATAGATCATACTAGAACTTATCAGTTATCATATATAATACGCAAAACAGTTAACTGATAATCTATAAGAGTACCAAAATGAGCGCCGTAGGAATGGAGGGCAGTAATTTGCAGCGGGGGATTGGGAGGTGTAATTTGAGATGGCATAATTCACTGGCACAGAATGGAGTTAGCTAATGCAAGGCAACGATATGACTGAAGCTTTCAGTCCTGCAGCAGACATAAATTGGTTAATAAAGTTAATGATGACAATGTATGGACTTAAAAATACATGGGAACTTGAACATAACTAAATATACCCAGCAGCACAGATTGGATTCAGATTGTACTAGGCACAGAGGATGGCCTGTCTGTCCTGCCAAATGGTGTCCTGCTTATCTCCCCTCACAGCCACTTGTTGTGGACGGTGGTGGCAACTAACACAACCAACGCATACAATAACAGGGAACATAATCTAGGTAATTTTTGAAACATGGAAGACTTTTGTCTACCACAGCAGGTAACAAAAGTGGTGCTCATATTTTTGTGTCTGAGAAGAATTACTGCGCATGTAGATTGTTTTCATGTTGGATCCTAGCTGTACTTCAAACCACAGTGTGCCACATGGCTCTGTTCTGGCTCCATTGCTGTTAAATATTAGTCCTGCATGGCGACTAAAAGACATTACAAGCATTGAGTTCTTGATATATACTGATGACACGACAATTTGATCGATGTATGGGACTTTTGATATGCTATGTAAACAGCTGCAAAATGCTCTTAATGCACTCACTGAATATACAAAGACTATTGGTCCCCAACTATCAACAGGAAAGTCCTGCTGCATTCATGCTACTAACAATTAAGATAAGGAAAAGTAACGTCAGTCTTCGAAACTGACTTTGAGCTAGGAATCAACCCGTCAGTCATGCTAAAAATGAAAGACCTACTTCTCCTGGAATACATCTTTCGGGTTCAGGCTCAAACTAGCCAAAGCCAGTCTTGAAGTCATCGACCTTGACTTTGGAATTAGTATACAGAATTCATCCAAGTGCTGGTAAAACTCGTACTGAGGTGACACACCAACTTGCAAGTTTTGTAATTTGACGATGTATCACCTATAAAGCACAGTTTTGTTGACTGAATCCTCAGCAGTGGGCTAGACTAGATCTCACCATCCGAGAAGTAAGGGCAATAATGGTACTGAATTATGTCTTATCTCAATCCAAATGCTTAAAGTGCGTGCCCAGCTTTACACAATTATGGAACTTGTTATTCCGTGCAAGCATGTAAGGCAGCTACGATAACAGATCTATCTATTAGTTGCAGCTCTCTCTTCTCATTTATAAAGAGATCCTCCCATCAACATGAAATTTTCTGACCTCCTGCTGTATGGCACCGTACTTATATTTTCACTAATAAGATAATAATTTTTCCGAGAAGTAATCATGCAGCTATTTCTTACGTGAGATATCAGGATCCCTAGGGTATCGGTATCCCCCTGCCACTGTGAAATTTATCCAGACTAATGCTATTCAGGGCAACAGAGCCTGGATCGCCATCATCCCATTTACAGCATTAAAAATTATTTTTCCTTTATATGCACAGACCTGTCTATTTGACACAAAATAAACGCTTATTGCAAAACTGCAAGGCACTAATTGCGCAGGCTATGAGATCCTGCCACACTACATCATCTAGGAAAGTTGGCGGAGATTCTAGACAGCACCGAAGAGAAGAAAAATTGAGACCTGGAAACTATCGTGGTTGCGCGCGCGCTCTCCGAGGACCAGCCATCGCTAAAGGCAGACGTTTTTTTGCCAATCTGTCGGTGGTAAACTGTTTTAGTTGTAATAGCTGGGTTACAATATTTCATTATAGATATTCCATAATTTACTGGAATCACCAACGCCAACAAATTTATTGCCGTAAAAGTTGTCTTTTGCCTTTCTGATTTCCTTGTTCAGTTTATTGCGATATCTTTTATATTCATTGAATTTATCGCTATCTTTCAGTCTCAAGAACTCTTGAAACAGCTTGTTCCTGTCTTCTATTCGTTTATAAATTGAAGGTGTCATCCATGGTTTCTTAACCTTTTTCTTTTTTTTCCATACAACTACTGAGAAAGCCTGGTGGTATAAATACAGTATATTTTCGTAAAATCTTAAAAAGACAGACCGAAGAGCGGTCTTCGATCAGGACTTCGGACCAGTCTACATCAAGCACGACCTGCTTGAACACTTCTATTTTAGAATCATCTATTCTTCTAAATTTATGGCATTGATCCTAACTTTTTTTCCTTACTGTTTTTCTTAATATACAAAAGGTAGTCAAATGGTCACTAACATCGATAGATAGTGCCCCAGAGGCTATATTATTTTCCACACTATTTGTACAACAAATATCTAGCATTGCCTCGCTGGCAACAGTTATTCGCGTAGCACATTTTATGAGATTTTCGCAAGAATAACTAGACATAAGAGATGAAAACTCATTTTCTGCAGGACTGTTTGACAAAAGATTAATATTTATGTCACCAGTTACTATAATTTCTTTCGCAAAAGTTGACAGATATCCAAGAACATGATCAAGTTATTCAAAGAAGCGCTTGGCATTTCCCGATGGAGGCCTCTATATAGCAATTTGGTAAGTGTTGCCAAAATATATTGTAACGATTTCGTAGTCATTTGAAATCACTGAGTACTCTTTCCATAGTGCAATCAACGTCGTCCCTTGTGTAAACAGTGACACCACCACTCTTTTTCGACCTACGAAATACACTAAGTTCCCTGTAGCCATTGAACAAATAGACATCCTTATCACTTGCAAACCATGTTTCAGTGACGCATAGTACATGAAACTTCAATGACGTCTTTTCCAGTTGGCACTCAATTTGTTCGCCCTTGTTTTTAAAACTACGTGCATTGAAATGTAGCATAGAAAACGTGTTGTATGTCCACTCATTCTGTTTTACGTACTGGTTAATGTAATCTGGACTATACATTGAATCCTCCATGGTATTTACGAGTTTATCGAAGAATCCAACAAGTTATGTAGGCCAGGACACTTATACCATCTTCTCGAGATCGCTCTCAGCAGAAATTTTAATTCAATGTTTCCTGGTTTCTTGCATGCAAGCACTGTTCCGCGATGTTCCCAAACGAACTGGTAGCCTCTTTCCATTGCTTTTGAACGTGCAAAATCAAGAAGCTTCTTATTTAGTGGTGTCAAGTTTTCAAAAAAATTGACATCCGACTGTCTTTCTTTCAGTAGCTTAGCTTTCGCTTTCCATTGCCCTTTCATCTTGCGTGTGGCAAAATGAATGATGATGGGTGGAACACGATTGGGGCGTGAGGGCAACCTATGAATGCTATCAATGTCAGAGTCAGTCAATTCCTGTAGCCCCAGTGGCTCACCCACAGAGTTTACTGCGGCCAAC
Source organism: Dermacentor variabilis (assembly GCF_050947875.1). Taxonomy (NCBI): domain Eukaryota; kingdom Metazoa; phylum Arthropoda; class Arachnida; order Ixodida; family Ixodidae; genus Dermacentor; species Dermacentor variabilis. The sequence goes on along the minus strand of NC_134573.1, from coordinate 38,867,944 downwards.
AAATTCTCATTTGTCGTTAATTGAATGCCGTGAACCTCTAGGTTCAGTCGTCTACTATATTGCTGAAGTTCATTTAGCTCTTTCTTCAGTCGAGGTATTTCTTACCTTGGATTGCCCGCTTCTACTTCGGTCACCCTTTTCTGAGGATTATTTATCGCCTGGTCTTTCTTGGTCAACCGCGTTGCAAACTCATCATATTTATCAGAGAGCATTTGCGCAGAACTCTCTATGTTTCATTCGTAGCACTAATTCCATTTTCTCGGAGAGGGGCAGCAAAGTGGTTAACATCTTCTAAATGTTCCTCAGTTTATCAATACTGCTCGGCTCTTCCCTTGTCTTATAGTCATCATGTGACGACCTGCAATGGTCAGGATTTGCACAGGAACTGCATTGCCATTCATTTTGCAACTGCGCATTCATCTGCTTAAACGCCTTTGCTGTTACTCCCGAACACTTTCTCACATGGAAACATGCTTCACACTCGGTGCATGTCAATGATTGCTGATTGCCTAAAAAATGTTTGACGAAAGTGCCATAAACATCATTTCGCATCACCGAATCTTGTGAGCCCGCCATTTGAACACGTAGACAAACGTCACTCGTACGACGGCAGAGGCAGCAGCAATGCTATCTGAATAGTGTTTTACGCAATAGTAAAGAAGCATAATCTACCAACCTACGAATACGGAAGGTAACACTTTCGGCCTGGTGAAGCGTTCGAACTGCCTTCTGCTGCCGTCGCCGAGCTCAGAATGAGGGGGGCGCACTTGGCCGGATCGTTGAGCGGTAGTGACGTATTCCCTCGGCACTTGTCTTCGGTGTACAGCTATCGGCGAAACTTCTAGTCCAGTAGACGCTTGAGTCGACTCAGAACGGCGGCTGATTCCTTGCCGAACCCGGCAGGCTTGATTCTTGTCGAGACAGACACAGATGTGTGCACGTGTAGCTCCACGGAATGATGGCAGTGCAAAATATTGTAGATACGATTAGGGCTTGCTTCGATGCGCTTTCACACGGATCGCTCGCTGAAAATGTAATCAAGACTATGTATAATGAAGGGTGACCCAGTCATGGGCCTTGCTTGTTGGGCTTGGAAGGCTCAAACAAAAGCAAACCCATGCTTTGCCATTGGCCAATTATCAATTAAGGAAACACATTATGAGGTCAGGCAAAGAATGCACTTGGCGAGGCTGGGAGCTTCAAATTTCCAACCTGTTTCCTATAGTGATGCACATTATTAACATTCTTTTAAATGGAATGGCTGAACGAAACAACCCAACTTCAAGTATGTTCCTCATTATAGCCATTATCATTCTGAGCTTAAAGTCTCCTTAATTTCTGTAATAATTCTGCCTCTGGCACTTGATCAAATTATACACGATATATTAAAACACTTGCGCCCTGAAACACTAATGATCCTTTAAATTATAAAACGCAATCTGTCATTTCGGGCATCTTCGTTCTCCTTAACAAAGAAAACCATTGTAATTCCTCTTCTCAAGACAGCAGGCTTAGGATCCATCCTTGGCAGCTAGCAACAGGTCTGTGGTACTTACTGTAGCTGTTTATGCAAAGTCTTCTAGAAAATGATAAATAGTCATCTCCTACGCTCTCTAGAAAGCTAAATAATCCATATCAATGCAGCTTTAAGGAGAGCAAGTTAACGATCAACGACAATTGGTATACACTAAGCCCATCAGATTCTTTGTACCTATATATTTCCAGATATAAAAACAGCTTGTCACACAACATGGCGCTATGACATCTTGTGACTTACCAGAAATGAGCATCTGTGACATGCTGAGCATAACAAAACTATGTGAGCCCATCTCACCCCGCTATTGGTTTCTTCTTCGCGTACAAGGCAGAAACGCCCAACTCACTACTACTTGAATTGCAAACCTCACACGATGCCATCAAGTCCATCTGTACAGCACCCAGCATCACAATAGTGCAAGTCACCCGCGATCACTTACGATAAAAGACTCAATCACTTACTGCAGTGAAGCAGCTCAAACAAGTTACAATTAAGAATGCTACAAATCTGCCAATACCTAAATCCGCAGACTCTAGACATCCTCACATCTCAGTATTGAGGTGCACTGAGTACAGGGGCACAGATTGAATTGGTTCAACCACTTGGGCAGACCAATTGGCTGAATCGCCTGCCTCATCTGTGACACCTAGCTGTATTCCTTCCATCTGATCCCCATGCTCTTCACCACGCACTGGAATCTTACCTCTGGTGAGACACGTATATATGTGCCTTACTTCCCTGATAAGTCTGCTTCCTTCCCTGTGAGTTTACCCGGACACGGGAAATATCTCTTAAGAGACTTTGTCCTGGAATGACCCTTAGATCATTCATCAATTGGGCTTAGGGGTTGCCTGAAGTTGACTAAGAAATGTGCCCCAAGTGCTCAAATCCTGTAGCAACGTCAGTGGCATTTACCGGAGGGGCACAAAGGACACGTCCCCCTTTCCCCAAAATGTATGTGTTGGTATGTGGTTGACAAAGCCCGCCTCCCCCCTCTACTCCCTCAACCTGTCCATCGACAGTAAAGTGCGTCACTTAGTAGCCTTATGCTAACATTCACTCAGATACTGAACACTGCTGCCACATTGTAGTAGATGACATGTCGAATACTCTGATCTATTTACACGGCCAACATGCAGACTGCCATTCACAACGCATGTTAAGAGCATTGTTGCCAGATCTGGGACAAATCAATCCTTGAAAATCATTTAATGACCCCTGATAAGCATTTGCCCCTTCAACAGTGGCAACACGAAGAGTGCGACACCTCATTTCTTAAACTTCCAAGCGTGTGCTTGGTGTGCATATACACAACTGCAATACCTAGAACTAAAATACAAGTATACATGCTCACAGTTCTTCACTGACGCCTCAAAATAACAAGCAAGAGTATTGTTTGCAGCGCTGGGACCTTCTTTTGATGCATGTGAGGCTGGTAATCTGAAAACAGGCATCCTTAAACCATTCTTTTGATGCATGTGAGGCTGGCAATCTGAAAACAGGCATCCTTAAACCAAAGCACTAACAGTTATTTTGGCCATAAAATATATTGTAGGCACAAGCATTCATAAAGTTGTATTACTACACATTGACTGCCTTAGCACAGCGGAAGTAATGAAAACATAAAAACCACAAAAACGACGTACTAAGCTAGTTACACAAGTATCTGTGCAAGGCCTAATTGCATATGCTGCCTGCTCGCCGGGCCTCAGAATGACATGAGCTTACATCACCGGCTGATTCCGAGTCCTGGGGGCCCAGGCTTCCCCTGAGAATGCTGGCATTTTAGCGCTCATAGTTAGCACTGAGCTTCCCCTTCTCTTCTGCTTGTTTTGATGAGGGCTCCCTAGATGTTGCCCAGGATCCATCTCTGACTCGCGGATTAGGAAGCAGCATCCATCACTTGTAGAGGCCCTGAAAGTGGAGCTCATGTTTAATTCATGGACCTAAAGATTTTCTTCCGTTAGATGTTCAGAAGTTATTGGCAAGATACATGAAATATATAAAGGTCAGTAATGAATTACACATAGTGCAGAATAACTGACGGGAAATGACGGGAAAGCATAGGTGTGTGATTGAGCATGGGGTTACATCCACATGAGTGACAGTGACTGGCCAAATGGTAAGACAGTCGAGATGAAGAGAAAGGATGGTGGCGCTTCTGCACTCTCGTGTTACACCTCGTCACAATATAACGAGATCATGTATACCAAGTCAAGCTAGCAGCATACACACTTGGACGCATGTTATGTTTGGCAACCAGATTACGCTTTTTTATTTTGACCATTTTATGCTTAGTGCAGCCTGATCCCAATGGAAAGACAAGCAAGGTGGCTGGAATTTGGAAAGTGGAGAATAAAAATGGGTGGCCTTTCACATTCTTACCTTCTGATGGATAAGCTGTGAGCCATCAACATGCAACAAGTTTGGAGTGTCTACCTGTTCTCCATGTCCTCATGGAGAACAGGTAGTCTAGCCATAGAACATGTCTATAAAGCAGGTCTATCCATACAACAGCATAACAACAATTTAGTATTTCATTATATATATTATATAATCAACAATCAACGTTGGCAAGGCAAATACCTTGCGGTAGAATTTGCTTTGCCAATCCAAAGTTAAAGATAGGCATGAAAGTGTGGTTCGCAGTAATAGTAAGTATACTGTGAGGCACAGTAACGTCATACTGCAGTGGAATGTCGGGCAGAGGAGTGACGAGGTACTCGCCATCAGGAACTGGTGGGGAAGACAAGAGTTCAACATAGGCTATTGATTTTGGCGGCAGGCGGATAAAGCCGGTGAGGCGTAGGCGGCACTGGGGTGCGTCAGAAGGTTCTGCGAGAATCGGAAACTCAAGGCGAAGGGTACTGGCAGAGCAGTCAATAAGAGCAGAATGCGCGGAGAGAAAATCGAGGCCGAGAATGAGGTCGTGGGGGCAATGAGCAATCACGGTGAAGAGGACAGGTGTGTGGCGGCCGGCGATGCTAACATGTGCCGTACACATGCCTATGATAGGCACAGTATTGCCATCCGCAACGCGGACGACGCGTGCCAACGCTGGGGTGAGGAGCTTGTTCAGTCGTCGTCGGAAGGCAGCGCTCATAACACAAAGATGTGCACCTGTATCGATGAGTGCCGTCGCCATCGGCCATACCATGCTGAATACGCCGGTTCTCGTCCGATGAGTGCCGTGACAGGATAGCCATCAACGTCAACGTCAAGAAGGTTTCGGTTCGTGTGTAACGTGAGCAGAGGATTTGAAGGCAGGGTGGACAACGCAGCTTCACCTCCGGAAGCTGCAGTGCCTAGTTTTCCGGGTGTATCCGGGAGGCGATAGGCGACGGAGAGAAGCGACGGGGTTGGGGCGAACGAGATTGATGGCGGCGAGGTGAGGGCGAGCGGCTGTAACGAAGGTTCGGGGCAGGAGCATCAGCGGCAATGGGTTCTTGGCGGGTGGCATAGGGAACAGAAGGTCCAAAGGGGCGGGAATGAGCGGCGGTGTATATCCGAGGAGGTGGTGGCCATCGGTTACGGCAGTGACGAGCGACGTGGCCGATGCGACAGCAGTGGAAGCAGATCGGCCTGTCATCTGGGGTACGCCATTCGGACGGGCTGCGGCGAGATGCGGCAGAAAAGGGCTGCCGGGGACGAGGAGGGCTGCTAGAGAACTGGGGAACCGTGGGTGCAGACGATGAACACACGGAGTTGAGACCAATGTTCTCAAATTCCTGTCGGACGACAGCCTGGATCATCGCAATGGTGGTTGCTGCCGGATCGGGAGGTGTCGCGGAGAAAGCTGGCAAACAGGCGGCCTCGAGCTCACGGCGAACAATACGGGTTACGTCGTCACAGGTGGTAGCCTGACGTGGTCGACCCTCCCATGTCGACGTATCAGCAGTGTTTGGTAGCCGCGTGATGTGATGTGCGATACTGCGGCTCTGAGCTTGTTCAAGTCGACGGCATTCTTTGATGATGGCGTCGATAGTCGAGACGTGGCCGAAAACAAGCAAATTGAAAGCATCGTCGGCGATGCCTTTTAGCACATGAAACACTTTATCTGCTTTAGACATAGTATCGTCTGCTTTGCGGCTGAGAGCCAAGACGTCGAGGATGTATGAAACCTACGGCTCTGTAGTTGTCTGAACACGAGACGCAAGAGCCTTTCTCGCGGCAGTCTTGCGTCCAGTGGGGTCGCCGAACAGTTCCCTGAGCTTTTCTCTGAAGCTGTCCCAACTGTTTATCTCGGCGTCATGCGTTTGGTGCCACACGCGTGGGGTGCCGCCGAGATAAAAGATGATCGTTGGGTCCCATGATCGTTGGGCCATGATCGTTGGGTCCCACCTGTTATTAGCAATGGCGTGTTCGGATAGCTTGATCCATTCGTCAACGTCCTCTCCCTCCAGGCCAGAGAACACACCAGGGTCGCGATGTTGGGCAACCGTGATGATTGGAGCAGTCGGACAAGCCGAAGCCGTTGCAGAGGCGGTCTCGTCACCGGAAGGCATAGTGCCAAGCTCGATGTACCGACCACTCCGGAGTTCCGTGGTGAGGACGAGGTTCGCTGACCTCCACCAGAATGTTACGTGTGGAAATACGCAGATGAAAGAGGCTATACACAGGCTATTTACACTTGATCCAGACCGCCAGGCCGACACCCGCTCGCGCCAAGGGCACAGACCCGCTTCGTCGTCGTTCTCGCGGCGGCTCGTCCCTCGAGCATCGCTCGATGATATCATAATAATATTTTTATTTATTGATTTGACAAATACTGTCAGCCTTGCATAGGCTGTGACAGGAAGTGGGATATAAAGTGTACCTGTGTACCTTTCAGTACAGCTCTTTTCCTTGGCAACAATCTACTTTTCAACAACAATACTATCAGGTACTTTTTTTCAGTGATGTAGGTATGCTGGATATATACAGTGTCTTCAAAGTCTTAAATCATAGTATTGCTTCGAGTTGGAGGCTTAACCTGCACTGCTGCAGTGCACATGGAGTTCCAGCTTCCAAACCATTGTGCGCAAGGGCTATGGAAATGCCCAAAGTGCTCGGTAAAAGATCACACCAGTTGAAATGCTTCATCTTCTCATCTCCTCATGCATTTTAGCAAACACAAACACCACTTATAGGCTCGTAATTTTAACAGTATATATATTTTACACTTCTATACAGATAGTAATTTTGGGCCTGTATACAACTAATATTTCTTATTTATAGCAATTCATTTTTAATTGCTGAATGTATCATGCAACATTCATGGCACTCTATAGTCATTCCAGTCCCTTGTACTATTAAACATCAGACATAATAACTTTTATTTATCAACAACTTCTCAAAACTGTGAAGTACCATGGCTACTTGTGTGATAGCCGAAAGGCCTTTCCTGAAACCATGCTGTAAAGGAGAAGTAATGTTGTCGTCTGTCAAAAGCTGTGGAGAAGTATGTTAAGATAACCTAAGGTTTGAGTAGTTTACTGGAAGAATATGCAAGAGATCTTGGGTTATGATTAAGGCAGCCCTGAGTTTCCCTTCTTCATTGCTCAGGCACCACACATGCCACCTGGCACATGGAGCTGATGTCTTAGTTTTCAGATTAAGTAACAGGGTGATTCCAAGAGAGATCAACACTGGTAAAAAAAAATTCAGATTTTACATTTCATTGAATATTTTATATCTTATGCGCATATCACTCGGTAGCACGAAAGTTAATGTGGCTTCCTTGCCATATGAATATTTTAGGAGGAAAAATATAGCGAAATTCTTCAGTGTGGAGGAGCCTCTTTCATGCACAAGGCATTTTCGCAAATTCAGAGCAATGTGGAATACAATATGTTACAGTTACAAAGAATATATTTTTTTCTGTAAAGCATAGAGGTAAAGAAGAGTCAGCTAGCACTGTTTGAGGTTTCCGTGCAAAAAGGAAGTGTTTTAGAATAACTGTTTAATTTGCAATAATTTTCCAAAGTTGCTATATTTACAATTATTTATCAACTAAACCAAGCCGTGTAGCCTTTTGAAATTTGGTGGAGTGCGAGACTAACTTATTCAACAACTGTGTGGAATATTGTTTCTGTGTCACAAATTACCATTTTTACAATTCACCTCAAATGTGATGTCTTGATGAAAATGAGCGCTATTTAAAAATCGTAATAAAAATATCCTAATTTGTTTTTAAATCTTGTAAGCAGCTGTTCACAGGCACTTGAGAAATAATATTAAAAACATCGTATTATTTTTTTCGTAATGACAATATATGTGGTAGAAATGAAAGCTTCGCCAGAATGCAGCAAGGTGCTAAGAGGGACATCGGAGTAAAAAGAATGGGCGTAAGGCTCTGACTTGCCTAAACTTGACCATGATTGCTACAGAAAAGTAGTTTTAGCAGTTTCAGGCAGCTGGCAGCTGGAACTATCTGCCAGCTAACCTTACCCTAACGAGCACCATCGCCACTCCGACCACCGCATCTTCGGTTATATAATGACGTTTTATTATGACCAGTACGACATTTCTAGAGGCATTTGCCTGCGGTACATTCTGTTGCCTGTGCACTTTCACAGAGAGTTAATAGTTAATTCTTTAGCACACAAATAAATAAAAACCTTCGTTAACAGTAGGAACAAATTATCTACGCTGTAAGCTGCGCTATAGAAGAGCCGTGTAACGGTTATGTTGACGCTTGTTTATTGCCATTAAAGCGATTCAGTATTGTACTAAGCGCACCTTCACGCATAAGTATTAACCAGAAGACCAAAACTGCCTTTCTGTCGCAATCGTGGTCATTAGGCAAGTCAGAGCCTTATGCACGTTCTTTTTACCCCGATGCCCCCTTTTCTTAGCACCTTGCTGCATTCCGGCGAAGCTCTCATTTCTACCACCTATATTGTCATTACAAACAATATAATGCCACATGCGTTTAATATCCTTTTTCAAGTGCCTGCGAACAGCTGCTAAGAGATCTTGAGAACAATTCACGATGGATTTTTTTATTCTTCTTTCTATATCACGTTCATTTTCGTCAAAACTTCACATTTGAGGCGAATTGTAAAAATGGCAATTTCTTATACAGCAACAATGTTCCACACAGTTGTCGAATAGGTTAAGGTCTCACAGACTACCAAATTTCGAAATGATCCACGGATTGGTGAAGTTGATAAAAAATCGCAGATATAACAACTTTCGAGCATTGTAGCAAATTAAGCAGTTATGCTAAAACGCTTACGTTTTGCACGGAAGCCTCAAACAGTGCTAGAGGACCCTTCTTTATGTCTATCTTTTACAGACAAAAATATAATCTGTGCAGCTGTAATATATAGTACTTCACTGTTGTGAATTTGCGAGAAAGCCTTGTGCATGAAATAGGCGCCTCCACACAGAAGAATTGCACTATTTCTTGCTTCCTAAAATATTCATTTGGCAAAGAAGCCCCATTCACTTTCGTGCTACCGAGTGATATGCGCATAAAATATAAAATATTCGATGGAATTTAAAATAGAATTTTTTTACCGTGTTGATCTCTCGAGGAATCACCTAGCATGGAAACGATGGGCATTGACACAATTTAAGCATCAGTACATGAGACAGGTTTGTGACCAATATTTTCAAAGAAAGAATGAAAAAATTGTCTGCAGTCCTGGATGCTTAGCTGCAAAAGATGTCTAAATGTGTAAGCGTGGTGCGGTCATATCAGTACACAGCAGAGATGTTAGTGATGGCTAAAGCTTTACTAGCTATCAAAATAAAGCTTTACATGTTGCCTTAGATATTATGTGCATCTTATAAGTATGCAGCACTTTTCTGTGAAATTGTTTAAAGAGAGTAAGATACCTTTTGCCAACAATTTAAGCAACGGAAGTAGCCTCAAGGCAGCTTTTGTAGGCTAAAAAAGCTTCACTGTTCAGGGAACATGCTGATTTACCCGAACAGGTACTAATGCAGCCTATACTTCCTAATAAAGCGCATTGCATAGCAGCTGACATCCTTGCCTAACTTCTTTCTTTGCTCATCACAAAGACATCACATGTGAACCTAGGGTATCCTCACAGTAATAAATCAGAGCACAAAAGTACACATCAGCCGGCTCATCGGAGTTAGCTATTTGCGGGTCGGAACAAAATGTTGAACAGTTATACAAAATTTTACATTAAACATCGATAATTCTAAGTATTTTCTTAAATCCACGTCTTGTGTTTGCTTCTAACACAGGCGTTGGCAATTTATTAAATATGGCTGGAACATAGTATTGCCGCGTTCTCCTTCCGTACTTTGTCGCAGTCTTGGGGATGACGTAGGGTTCGTTCGGTCTTAAGGAGCGAACAGGCGTATATCGTGTTTTAATATGATCATTCCAAACGTGTTTAATTATAACACTTTCGACAATCACGGAAGTGAAGTTTGGCAAATTCAACAACCTAAAGACGTCTGTATCTTGCTTTGGACACAAATCGTAAGCCACTGTTGATAACAGTGAACGTAAAATTGAATTAATTCTTGAGCTCCACCTAAGAGTACAATGGCCATACACAGTCAAGCCATAACGTAGCACACTGCAGACTAAAGCATGGACAATAATGTTTCGAACGGAGATTGGCATAAGACATCGCATATTGTATAATGCACAGGAGGCCGCGCGCAGCCTTTTACAGAGGTGGGATAATTGCGACTTTCATAAAAGATCACAGTCAAAAAGCAACCCAAGGTACTTAACAGAAGATGCATTTTTAACAGGTTGGCATGTACATTCATAACAGTCCGATGTGTGTAAGAATAATGATGTTGTAGGCAAAATTTTTTTCATGGGGTTATGGAAACATACAAATCGAGTTTTAGAAGGGTTGATGCTTATTAAATTAGCCGCAAACCGGTCCATAGCTTTAGTTGCCTCATTCTGTAAGGAGCTGATTGCATCAGAGTAATTAGCTGCACAGGATACAAGAATAGTATCATCGGCATATTGATATATATATATATATATATATATATATATATATATATATATATATATATATATATATATATATATATATATATATATATATATATATAATTACCTACTACATTGGACAAATCATTCACATAAATGTTAAAAAGGAGGGGGCTTAATATTGAGCCCTGAAGGACTCCAGAATGAATGCAGGTAAAAACACTTATACTTTTTTCTCCACCTTTACACATTGTCGTCTATCCTGCAGAAAGTAAGTTAATAAATTCAAGAATGATCCACGAATGCCTAGGAGAGACAGTTTTTGTAACAAAATGTCATGACAAACACTGTCAAATGCCTTAGAGGCACCCATAAAGAGAGCACATGCTACCAGGTTACGGTCTAGTCTTAAGTTTAAAAGATCAGAGAAAGCTTCTAAGAGTGTTTGTGTACCCTTCCCTTGTACAAATTCATACTGATGCGATGATAATGCACTATGCTTATCTAGAAACTGTGTTACCGTAAGAGCTACGTGTTTTTCTAATATTTGAGCTATACAGGGAATTATCGATAAAGGTCTGTAATTTTCAATACTATTGCGCGCACCTTGCTTATGAAGCGGAATTACAATTGCGGTTTTCATATCAGCTGGAATCACACCACTGTCCAAAACAAAGTTTAAAAGAGATAGCAATGCATATTTAATTGCGTCAAAATTTCTCTAGAGTTCACTGACAGAAATTTTGTCGAAGTCAGGTTATTTATTCGTCTTAAGATTGAAAACAATGGACCTTAATTCACCAAGCGATAGTAAAGGAAGATATGCTATGTGTTAAAGTACACACCGATGGTTGCCGTGTCCTCGATCCCTAGACACTTGAAAAGTACTGATTAAATATGTTTGCCACAGTTTCGTCGTCTGCAGAAAAATAAGATGAAAGGTGCTATTTAGGCGTTGAAATATTGCCGCCTCTAAGATTACTGATTAGGGACCATATTTTGTTTATGTCAGATCGAGCTTCTTGAAATTTCTTTCTAAAATAAACGCGCTTCGCAAGTCTGATCGATGCATTCACCTTGTTTCTGGCACATTTATATCTTAAGCGCGTTTCATTGCAGTTTGACGACCGCTTGGCCTTAGTCCGCAACAAGTCCTTTTCCTTTATACCAGCTAAGATTTCGCTGGTCATCCATTTCTGGCTCAGGTTGCGCTGCCTGCTTTTGACAACGCGTGTTGCCGCCTGCCTAAAAGCATCAAACGCAGCTACAAATTCTTGGTACATGTTTTCCGGTGACACAGTACATAACAAAAAATTATCCCAATCATTTTTCTGGACTAGTTTATCGAAATGCGTTGGATCAATCATACAAATTTGTTTGACAGAGTTAATAGCCTCTGATAACAAAGGACTCAGTCTGTTACAGTGAACAACAGACGAAGTAGTGTAGTAGTAGTGTAAGTATATGTAAGATATAGTAAAGTTCTATGCCTGTTTTTGTTGCCTGATTCCTATGTTTGTTACCGAATGCGTACTGCTGCAAATCGCGACTTTTTTTTTCGCCCAAACTGTGTTTGTTGTTCATGCTGTTTTTTGGTTGCACATCGTTAAAGGTGCACATATACTCCGACGTAGCGTGCCCGCGCGCGTCGAACTCAGCGACGTCACGGTGGAGGAAAACTGGCATCTGTACTCGAGCGACACGACGCAACCGGCGTGACTAGCGCCGACGGGCGCGTTCCAACGTCTCCGGCGCATGAATGGCTCCGCCCCTATTTTTCGCCTGCCGCGCCGTCCCCGTCGGCGAAGCATTTCCGGCATTCCGCGCGCGTTGCGCGTCAGAGAAGCAATGGCCGCCTGCGGAGTCGGCGCTGGCGCGACAACGTTCGGTGAAACAATGAATGAAAGTACCCAGAACGTGTGTGAAGCTTCGGATTCTGTGATCGAACGGCCCCTCGAGGGAATCCGCTTCCACCCGTGCGTTTTACGACACAAAGCGAATGGATTACCGCGATCAAGCAAGAAAAAACAATGCATGGGAAGCTACCCGCCGCCAATGCGGTCTCGCTAAAGGTAAGCTTCCTCGCTGAGTCGTGATTTGGGGTACTGAAATAAGTTATTCACTGCTGGGGCAGGCGTAATTATGTTTTTTTTATTGCTGCTGTTTTTAGTCGAAGAATGCCTGAAACTTTGGAAAAGGCTGCGAGATCGCTACACTCGCGAGGCAAAGGCGTTGGAGTTGGCGACGCGCAGGGGCTTCGTTTCAAGGCGAACGTGGGAATTCGCGCAGTCAATGGAATTCTACAAGAACTGTGGCCGCCAGAGAAAGTGAGTTATTTTGGTGGTTACATACCGTTCTGGTAAATATGCAAGCGCTGAAGACGATTATGTGCGTGTGTGTGTGTGTCTGCGCGCTTCAGTTGTGTCAGTTGTGTGCTAGTTGCGAAACAGCGTACACTCTTAGCACGGTACCTTCTATGGTAACCTGTAATCACAAGTAACTTATAAAATAAAGGTTACATGCAAAATATGTTGATGTTTTAATTAAATGGTGTTACGTATATATATATATCTATAGGTTACAAGAGTCAAAATTGACGGATTTAAAGGTTAATTCAGCGCAAAGTGCCTTGTAATCTTTAGATTTTAACCTCTAAAGAACACTGCAGCGTATCAGTGAGGAGACCTACATCATGGATTGGACGTTTGCTGATAAATGTATCCTAATGTGTTCGTGTTCTGCATTTATGATCTGGTTATTACAAACGTAGGACTTCGGCAGTTCGGGCTGAATTCGGTCTTAATTTCTGTCAGCCAAGCAGTTACATTTTTCACGATATAAAAACAAAAAAGAAATCTTGCACGATCGCACTTGCATGTTCATCTGCGCGCTGTTCTTTGACGACCCTCCATACTTGGCGCACAGCCTTATTTGAAATATCAGCAACGAAGACTGTGTCATCGAATGATGTGGCGTGCACTGCCTGCCGAAACCCAGCGGTCGAACGTGGCGGAAGCCCCCTGCTCTCGCACGCATTCTAGCCACCATGAGACAGGCATGGAACATCGGTATTTCAACACGAGAAAGAAAAGCGGGCGAGTTTCTTTAGAAAAATGAACATTTTTAAACAAATTTCATGTACGAGGCGAGAAAGAACAGTTGAAGAAAAGCACACGAACGCGATGGGTCTTTCAGTAAAAGGTTGTTGAAAACATTGGATGGTTCTATCACATATCAATATAATTCAACTTGTCTACTAAAATGTCCCTGTGCAGAACCTTTCAGTTGTCTGCATACATTTTCTGCCTTTAACCGGGTTCGTTTCATTCCCTGCACTGCCTTGATGCTGTCAACCAAAAATTTCCCATGCTTCAACCATAAGCGCTCAAGATGAGGTTAATAGTTAGTGTGCAAGAAGCGTGTGCCTAAGAAAACCATGCCGACACGTGGTACCAGCTAGGCAGAGTGCGTACATAAGTATAAACGCGCGGCGAGGGAGCTGGGGATGTGGTACGCGCTAGGCGACCGGCGTAACTGCTTTGAAATAGACAACAACCTACATCTTGGCGAACCATTCTGCATTGCACTTAGGATGTTTTCTAATAAAAATTGTAGCAACTGATTCCACTGCTAGCTTTCTTTGGGCATTTTAAGCTGTGCCGAATATTGGCACTACAACGACAGCAAATTTAAGTTACAGCAGACCCGAAACGCGCCAAACGTTCAGTGAAATCAGCAGGATGCCGCTACACTCACATAAAAGCGAGCGCCGTCCGCTCCGTTGTCTTTTTTGGAGACATAGACAGATGAAAAGAGCGTTAAATGTGTGAAGCCGCCAACTGAGAAATGAAATCTTTGCCACTGTCCAAACACGAAATCCTTCCACCATCACACCGATAACATCACTGGCACCTCTGACATTTATTTCTGTAATTCATTGCTTGTTTTCATTTTTGTTTTCATTTTTGCTTGTGCCTCTAAGTGCCTCTTTCTAACATGGCGGAAGCGAGCAGGCATCAGCCACATTGGAGTGCGGCCATCCACGGTGCTATCATTTCTCCTCCTCGGTCCAATCCAGATGACTCGAGTTGCACGCTGGGAAGATTTTAAGCGGGAGCGGGAGGCTCGGAGCCGGCGGGAGTCGTTAGCGCGCTGTCGTCCTGTCGTTGTTGTAGTTGTCGTTCTGAGACGGCCATTATATTTGACTTGTTTGGATGCCATCCGATCACCATTGTCTGCTGCCACCACTTGTAGCCTGCAGTAGTTATTACGCTTCTACTGGGAACTTGCGCCATCCGCTGCACCCTCATGCCTTTGTGCAGCAGAGACCTTTTCGGTGTGTTGCGCGGTCGCTGCAACGAGCCGGGTTGTGAGTGCAAGCGATACACTATTCTGCGCCTGTCGAAAAGTGACAACCTGGTGAGGTGTGAATATTGTGACCACGTCCCAAATGCACACGGAAAAATATGTGATCTCGGTAAGCAGAACTTTTGCTTTTAATTATTTTTAGGTGGATAGTACGTGAATTCTTTATAGTTCCCAATTCAACATTTGACATAGTGCATGCTCTCGCTGCGCGTAAGTGTTTCTGAAGAAAGTTATTGTTGACATATTTGCTTCTTTATGCTCTTCGATTTAGTTTGAGCTAAATTTGATGTTGTCATTTTGTGCAAATATTGGATTAGACCTTTCTAAAATATTGAGCTTGTCGGCGGGATGAGTTTTGTCAGGGCAACTAAATGACCTTAACAATACGTTTCTTGTACTGGCACCGTGCTTTGGGCTGACGTAGTTGACAGAAATCGTTCGGTATTGTAGAACTTGCCTCGCGCACCCTCCGTTAGCCATGCTGTGGTGGTGCATGACTGCCCGCGCCCTGGCCTGGAGCTAATCTCCGGTGTGTGCAGAGGTCGGGCAAGCCGAGGCGGCTCGTGGTTGCATTTCCGCTTTCTTTCGGTGCGCGTAGTGCTGGAGGTCGCGTAATCTCAAAAGTTCGGAGACGCGTTAAAGGGAGCAACAAAACAAACGTTCGCTCCCCTCTGTGTTCTTCAAGCCAACTTGATAGCGATTGTTCGCGGTCGTCAAATGAGATATGTTCATTTATGCCTGTGCTCGCGTTACACCATGGTTATTAGTAAGCTAATGATTACTGTTACGGCAGGCAAAACTACGTACCTTAGTTTCAGTTGTGGTCTAATGCTTTGCTATCGCCATTAGTGCTTCGCTTTTTGGGTGAAAATGCGTGTTTTTTCTATTTTCTTTTAGTCAAACGGGCCAATAATTTAATATGGGAATTAGTGGTTAGCATTGACTAACTGCGAAGAATACACAATTCTCTTTTTACCGCAACGTCACCCCTTCTCTTACATCTTGCATTCAAATTTCGCACAATGATGTATAATTATATACAGCGTTGTTCCGGAGAATACATGTTGTATAGCTTTCGCACGAATTTTGCTTATGTACGAGTTTTTTTTTCGCCTAGAGCTCTGCAATGCGCTCTGCATTACTTTGTGAACACTAATGATGTTCTTTCGTTGCGTCTATAATTTCAGAAACGAAAAATGCAGCCGATCGAGGCAAAGGCGCAATGCAATGTGCCAGGCACCGTGTTCGAGGACTCAGTGTCAGATGAAACCGTGGAAGCTTGCACATCTAGTCTGTCCTCGGTGCAATATGGTTAGTACAATGTGGAATGTTAGCCAAAGCTTTTTTGATTGCCTAGTGTATCAAATATTTTAAAGCGAAGCTTTCTTTGCCACTTCCCTCGACTTTTCCACTGCTGCTGCTGTCGCTGACCTGCACGCGGCGTCAGGGAATGGTTGAGTACGTAATGTATATAATGTAAGCAATATACGAGAAATTATATTGTACGTGTACATATATATAGTAGGGACGCAGGAGTGGCGTCTGTGAGCCCTTTCCAGCAAGAACTTATGAAAAGCCTCCAGGAGCGTTCCTATTGTCCTTTAGTGAGATTTCAGTTGTATATAGTTCAGCAAACAAACGAAAATTAGTATTATACTGATTACTTTTAGTAAAATAACATTTCATTGCTTTTTCCTGCATGCTTACTACAATGAGAGCTAAAGGTGAGCCAGTTCTAATTATCCTTGATGTAGAATGGTTGGGCTCTTTGGGGTTGAGTTGTGCTCTGCAGTACTGCGCGTTTTTGATAAATTTTACTTCGTCAGTTCACATTATACTGTGCATATTTAATGTTTGATAAGCGAATGTTTATAGGCTCTAACTGTCTTTGTAGGCTCCTCTGCCCAGTGGTGATATTCAGATTGCAGCTCCCCACGTCTACACATGCAGCGAGCATACGTGTGTTTATGCTGGCAGCAGGCAAGAAATAATCTGGGTCTCGAACGGCAGCCTGGAGCTAGCTGTAATTTATTGTATTTTAACCTACTACATCAACAACCTCGATTATCCATATGCATTTGCACCATTCCTGGCGCTTATGCAGAAACTTGTGCTTCCCAGCAATGTTGTGCCTAGAGGGCTCATAAATGACAGATTGAAGTGTTTCTTTGCCCTTCTGAAGAAAAAGAATGCGATTTGACTCAAAGTCTAGTTAACAATTTTCACCTTGCATTAATGTTCACTTGTTGCCAGGAGGTGGTGAACAGATGCATCATTTTGTGCATTACATTTGCATGCCTTTTTTATAACTGTCTTATTGAAAATTACTGAGGTAATACATCCATTCATGCAAGTGACACTTACTATTGTGTACAAGTATTTTATTTAGCTGCTCAATATTCTTAAATTTGTGCAACGTGAATTATGGCGCCCTTGCTTTGTCACTGAGTTATTCTAACTGCTAGCCTCTAGATGATAGAGTAATTGTGCAGTACTATGCATAGTAGTGTCCTAATGACCTTTTTCAATATTGATTTTAAATAGGTAGTGCATTCAAGAAGTTTGAATCCCATCCTTGACATTGTTAGCTAGACAGTAAAATGTGTCTTGTAGTAATTTTAATTAAAAAAAATTTCTTGTTTGTATTGTCACAAGGATCTAAACTGAGAGTTCACTATGCTGTAAGCATCACCACTTCCAGCCTTTTGTCATTTGGCCCTGCAAGCTAGCACTTTGCACATCTCCTGGTTAAGCTTTGTCTGATGTTTGTAAGAGCAACAAGTCATGTTTTGATGCCAGTGGTGGCCAATGCTAACACTAAGGAAACGTTGCTCAGGTATAGATGGGCTGCATGCATGCATGGCCTTGTGGTCCAGTCTTCTTTTTTAGGTTCACCTATAGCCAATACTTCATATATTTTTTGCATTGGCTACATTGCATTGGAAGCGTCTTTATTGGCCTGCTCTAATGCTGCACAGGATGTGTAAAGCTTTTTTTATGTAGTGTCCAATGTGGATCTGAACACAAGTGTCCAGTTTTTGTGCCTGAAATCTCATGTACTAATCTTTGCCTTGTTT
Organism: Dermacentor variabilis; assembly: GCF_050947875.1. Lineage (NCBI taxonomy): Eukaryota > Metazoa > Arthropoda > Arachnida > Ixodida > Ixodidae > Dermacentor > Dermacentor variabilis. Next base: position 38,850,042 of record NC_134573.1, on the reverse strand, counting down.
TCTTGCTTCCTGACAGCAGTACAAGTTTTTACATGGACAGTTAACACGAATTTATTGACGACATGCATGGCTGAAACGCGGTGATATGATTTTTAAAATTCCTGTGATATAATGCTAGTGATAGTATTGTCTTGAATTTTCAGATCTAGTCATGTGCCAGCAAGGCCTGCTGTATTTGTGGTGTATTCTATGTTGTATTTTCAAATAAAGATGTTGCATTCTGAAGTTAACCTTATACTGCCTGTGGAACTGTCAATTTATACTCAAATTATTTATACAAGCTAACGGTGCCACCTCCTCAGGCGTTCAAATTGTGTTTTGAACTGTATTTTTGGGAACATTACCGTTACATATTTGCTCAAAATGTGTCGCACGGGGAGTTTCATTTTGTCAAAAATCCCAAGGGATACTAGTATACTAGTATCATAGTAGCCCTTTGTTGGCTGAAGTATAACGATTTAAGTGATTTAAATGAAAGTATACTTTTGATACCACATTCAGTTGAGCGTTTCTTTTTTTTTTCAGAGAATTTCATGTGGGGCCCCGCTCTTTACATGGTCCGACGAGCAGGGTGCGGCCTAGCAACGGGGAGGCGCCACCTTGGGTTTTGTTCCAGAAAGGCCAAATCTCCGCGTGGTACACCGAGCCGTCTGCCGCCAAACAACAGAGGTGCGTCATTTCCTTCTTTTGCGGTTCTCTCTGCTTGCGCCTCTTTCTTGCGCGCTTCTTTTCGCGGTCGGATTAAGCAGCCGACAACCATGCCCGGAGAAACGTGAGCCCTCGCAGAGGACGCCACTCGGCCAGTCCTTTTTGGACACTGTCTTTACACGTGGTTGCGCTTCGAAATAGTTCACCTGTCCACCTCGTGTGGTTTCCACAGGAAAGGGTGTCTCTGTGTCTCTCTCACCCTAAGCAAAAAAAGAAAAAACTGCGTTTTGCTGGCAACTTAACTTACGCGAGCCGTAACATCTCTTCGACTGCAATGATATCTAGTAAAACAATACTCTAGCTATCAAAAAGCACAACAAGGAGGAGCGCGGGAGTACAGATCTCTACTTACGAATGGCATAGTAAGTGACAGACGCATACTGTTTTTGGGTATAATTGTGTAGCTGTTTAGCAATAAATGAAGCAAATGTTTTGCTTTGCTTATGGAAAACGGCAAGTGTTGAGGCCCTTTACCCGTGCTGTTGCTGTTTTTCTCCTGCGCATGCATTTACGTTTACTGTGGATTGTACCAATGGTATCATTCAACATGCAAAAATTAAAAAGGAAAATCAGCCAGCTGAAATTCATTTTTTTTTTCATTTTCGCATGCTAAATGATACCTTAGGAACAATCCACCGAGTAAACAAACGCATGTGCAGGAGGATAAAAACCGCAAGAGCGTGAGCCACAGGTCTGAACACTTGTAGTTGGTAAAGCGAAAATTTGCCTCATTTATTGATTAGCAGCTACAGAACTGCAGCCCAAAAGAATATGAGTCTGTCACCTACAATATGCTATTCGAAAGTAAAGAAATTTCTCTAGCTCCCGCGCTCAACCTTTGTTGTACTTTTTGGGGTAGTAGGCTGCATTTTCTCTTAATATTTTTTTAGGTCAAACAAGAGATGTTGCGGTATGCGTAAGGTCTAGATTGCCTGCAAAACGCAATGTTTCTTTTCCTTTTTCACTTAGGTTGAGAGAGACACAGGGACACCCTTTGTCCCGAAAACCGCGCGAGGTGGACACGTGAACTATTTCGAAGCGCAAGCCTATGTAAAGGCAGCGTCCGGAAAGGACTGGCCGAGGGGCTTCCTCCGCCAAGGCTCACATTTCTCCGCGCACGGTTGTAGTCTGCTTAATCCAGCCCCGGAAAGAAGCGCGCAAGAAAGAAGAGGCGCAAGCAGAAAGAAGCGCGAAAGAAGGAAGAGACGCGCCTCTGTTGCTAGGCGACAACTTCCTGGGCGGAGCATGCGCAGAGCAACGGGCTTTTATGAAGCATACCGCAGAAAGAAGAGCCGCGTCCCCGTTGCTAGGCGACACCGGCTCTATATACGGAGCATGCGCAGCACGGTGTCCATCTGGGACCTCCTGCAAGCCGCTTTGTGTAAACATTTTAATCGTTCAACCGGTATATTGTAAATGTAACCTTTATATTTAGGTAAAGGCACTCAATACTGTATGCCTATACTAGAGGTTAAAGTGTTGTAACCTCTAGTTGAGGTGCACGCTTTCTTACCTTTATTAGAAGTTAAATTTGTAAAGGTTGATGTGTAACTTGTAAGTTAAAGGTGCACAAATTTGTGAGAATATACCCCTCTAATAAACGTTACCGTGCTAAGAGTGTACCATTGCGGGGTAGCTCAAGCCACGAACATGCATGTGCGGCAGCGTCCAGCAGCAGGCAAATTACCGGTGCACTTTTGATGTCAGTGGTATAGCTCGATCGTGGGGCCAGTGATGAAGAAATGAAAACTCGACCCAATTTCGGTTTGTAGGATGTAGTGTACGATTACAGGATTGTGCTCAAATGTCGTCTTTGCATCCTGCCACCTGAGTACTAAGTAAATTTAACAGCTGTTTGGTAGTCCACGTTGGCACCAAAATAATATAGCGCCGGTGATCTTATGTCGACAGTGCAAAAAAAAAAGAATACTGACAAAAAATCAGCGCTGTATTTCTGTTTAATTGCACTATCCCGCAAAGTAAAAGATTCAGAACAAAAAGATAACCGTTTACTCCCTTCGATTCAGGCGCGTCATGTTTTGTAGAAATATTTCAGTTAGAGGGAGGATATAACATGAAGCTTTCGAGCTGGTAATGGAAAATTATCGACTTGCTGCACTACACTGTGACACAAAGCGCACGTCGCGCGTTCGCAGGAGGTATGGGGAAAAGGGGGGCAGGTCTGTCAGGGTGCTATTGCCATGACGTCGCTGCTGGGACAGGGTCTTCAAAATGAGAAGCTAAGTTCGAGAACATTGCGGTTTGTTTTTCGCTTCTGATTTCGATGATATATATATATATATATATATATATATATATATATATATATATATATATATATATATATATATATGAAGCGTGAGAATTTTTGTGTGTAGATGTTGTTTTAGGTTGTCTCCGTGCAGTCGTAATCTCAGCAAGGTTTCGCAGTCTAGTTTTCCAGGCTGTCGAGGGAGTCCCCAAGTTAAAAAGTTTAGGTAACATTGTTAGTGCGCTAATAAGCCGTACGTGAAGGTTTGCAAGGGAACCTAGCTAATTTACTGAATTCAAAGACTTCGAATTGCAGTTGGTCAAATTTTTAATCCGAAATATTGACACTGAACATGCTTATCTTTTTTTATCCCTACCACCTGATATATACTGTCTAAGTAACGGATATTTTTTCCCCTATAGAGCCACGCGCAACCTCGAGGAGGTACCATATACAGGACGACACCACAGCAGAAGAAATTTGTACGTCGATACGGCGAGGTATATCTTCGCCAACAGGGAGCAGCAACTGCGACCATGAACAATTTTAAACGGGCCACACAGATCTACATCACGAGGATGAAGCCGCTGTGCAGGCGACAAAAGAGCCATCGAAAAATACATAAAAAAACTTAAAACAAATGACGTATTTGAGCAACAGTTGTTCTCCCATCTGCAACAAAAATGGCCGGAAATGAGGCATTTGTCTTGTCCATAGGTATGACCCTGGACAGGATAACCAGACAAGCAGCAGCCAGATGGAAAGTGCGCATAATGGAAATTATCGCTGAATTTGACGTCTGATCATTCACAAACTTTGCAACGAGTTTCGCTCCTGCGTTCAGAATCAAACAGATAGCTGCAGTTCCTCGCACTGCCTAGAAAAATAACGACATGTTTTGCACCGTTTGGTACTGTATACTTTAAATAATTTATTGCGGAAACGGCCTTTGTTATTTCATTCGTATCAAGGTTCTCATTATATTAATATTTTTTTTTACTTTCAACTTTACCTAGATGTCAAAGTGCACTGTAAAGTTTCATGCAATACTAGTGCTCTCGAGGCGAAGCGAGAACAACCGAGAAATACTCGGGGTCACTTTGTCGGAGCTCCTGCACGAGATGATGGTATTCTCCAAGTTCCGAGCGCTTGTCAAAAAACCCCCGAATGTACATTGATCTCCTGTGCTTGCGGCGCAAACGATGCAGCAACAATGCCAGCACCAGCTTCCGTCGTGACCCGCCGTGGTTGGTCAGTGGCTATGGTGTTGGGCTGCTGAGCACGAGGTCGCGGGATCGAATCCCGGCCACGGCGGTCGCATTTCGATGGAGGCGAAAACACCCGTGTACTTAGATTTAAGTGCGCGTTAAAAAACCCCAGGTGGTCGAAATTTCCGGAGTCCGTCACTACGGCGTGCCTCATAATCAGGAAGTGGTTCTGGCACGCAAGACCCCATAATTTAATTTTTTTAGCTTCCGTCGTGCAGGGTTGATCCATGTCATCCTCGAAAGATGCGCAATGTTATTAAGCACGAAAACGAAGACACCTAGACCGCGACGATGCTTGCAGGTTGGGGCGTAAAAGAAAAAGCGCGCGATCTCGAGAAAAAAAGAAAGAAAACGGCGGGCGCGCGCGTCCGCGGTGTTCATTCTCTGCGCATGCGTTGATAAGGTTGCTGTGGCAACGCGCGATCTCAGGGCACTCGGTGCAGCTAAAGCCCTACGTCACGGAGGAAGGAAACTAAGGAGAGGCCCTGACGTCACTCTTTGTGAAACTAAAGTGAAGACGAAAGTTGGCATTACTCATGGCGTTGCTCCGCCTATCGGGCCAGCTCTCCTCTCTTGTTTACATTTCTCGCGAAACAACGCTGCGCTGCGCGCAAACGTGCTGCTCGGACCCGCGCGCTCCGCAGCAATACTAAGCAATCGTTAGCACGTTATCATGATTCCGCGAAAGAGGGCAAAATTTCCCGCGAATATTCCTTCGTCCGTAGCCATTGCCGTGGCGCGGTACATTGCGTACAGCATTGCATGAGCGTTCATTTCACGAAATTTAGTTCCTCCTGTCCCACCTGGCCACAGCAACATCCGGTAGAGCACGGTCCAGATAATGCAGCGCAACAAAACACGGAGACCAACGCAAACCTGCCCGCACGGCGCCTTTTCCACGGTACGAAACCTACGGAGCTACACGTGTGAGCGCACAGAACAATAACAAAGCCGCCATTGTGGCCCGAAAGGCGGGGCCACTACAGCAAAGACATAAAAAAGCAGCAAAACAAAGGAGAACCTACTACGTCATTTCCTCCACACTTTTCTCCTAGCGCGCGGAGGGGGTAGGGCCTCTCCTCAGTTTCCTTCCTCCATGCCCTACATCCACGCGCCACCGCCACTTTCTTAAGTAGGGACAACCTTTGTTGTGCGCCGCCTTTTCCCCTCACACCAAATACGGTTCCGGTATTTCCTGTTCCGGCATTTCCGGTTTAAAAATTTCCGCTTCCGGCGTTTCAGCTTCCTGGAGTTGCGCTGCGGGAATTTCCGCGTTGACTGCCGTTGGACGATGGTGAGACGCCCGCGCGTGCTAAGCAGAGCTGTGGCAGTCACCATAAGAAGAATGCAAATAGGACAAGCTGTGTATTCCGCTGAAGTAGTAGTTCGCGGTCGCTGTTTTCCAAATGTACGAAAAACGGCAGTGGTCTCCAAGCGCCTAGGCACTACATTCCACTGTACGTTGTCGCTCGTGCCACAACCCATCGCAGGTTGACGCGAAGCAGCGAACACGAGCAGATCGCTGGTTACAGTAGGCGGTGGTTCTTGGATGGAATCGCATTCACAGTTTCAACCGCAGCTCGTGCAATTAAAGCATTTCCAGCGACTCGAAAGTAAACAACGCTAAAAAACAAAGCGTCACTTCCACTCGTAACAGGAAGCTGCAGCTACGTAAGTTCCGTTTGCCACCGGAAGCTAAGGGGGTGAGTGCGAGAGGTGCGCGGAGAAGGAGGGCAGGTTGGCGGTACTTAACCTGGTCGGCGGAAACTTGTATGGAGGGGCTTTAGGTGCAGCGGCAGCCGGTTGGAGTGTAGAGCGTAGAGCGTCGGACTTGCGCTTGGCGCGGCGTCGCCGACGTGACGTAACCGACCGCAACCGCCGCTCGCCCGCGAGTCGAGAACGTCGGATTATTGGCGGCATGGAGGAAGGAAACTGAGGAGAGGCCCTAACCACTCCGCGCACTAGGAGAAAAGTGTGGAGGAAATGACGTAGTAGGTTCTTTATTTTGCTGCTTTTTTATTTCTTTGCTGTAGTGGCCCCGCCTTTCGGGCCACAATGGCGGCTTTGTTATTGTTCTGTGCGCTCACACGTGTTGCTCCGTAGGTTTCGTACCGTGGAAAAGGCGCCGTGCGGGCAGGTTTGCGTTGGTCTCCGTGTTTTGTTGTGCTGTGTTATCTGGACCGTGCTCTACCGGATGTTGCTGTGGCCAGGTGGGACAGGAGGAACTAAAGTTGGTGAAATGAACGAGCATGCAACGCTGTATGCAATGTACCGCGCCACGGCAATGTCAACGGACGAAGGAATATCCGCGGGAAATTTTGCCCTCTTTGGCGGGATCATGCTAACGTATTAACGATTGTTTACTATTGCTGGGGAGCGCGCGGGTCCGAGCAGCACGGTTGCACGCAGCGCCGGTTGGTTTCGCGAGAAATGTAAACAAGAGAGGAGAGCTGGCCCGATAGGCGGAGCAACGCCATGAGCAACGCCAACTTCCGGCTTCACTTTCGCTTCACAAAGAGCGACGTCAGGGCCTCTCCTGAGTTTCCTTCCTCCGTGATTGGCGGCGAGGAGTTACGGAGTCGCCATCTACCGGAAGCGCCTCGCTGGCGTAGTATGAGGGATCACGCGGCGCGCTCCTCATAGGTTTTGCTGTCAGCGCTCACTGAAAACACCACGCGCAAGCTCTCCCGGACATTTCTGTAAGTACTTTCGAAACGAGAGAAGTTTTTTACTGTCTAAATAATAATCTTGGGCAAACTGAAAGCACAGAATCGTTTACAGACGCTGTCTCTTTACCGAATATACACAGTGAACCGCGCGGTCGCCGCGATGGAGTCTCCCGAACCGGCTTCTTGCGTGAAAGGTAGCCAAACGCTGAGAGTGAGCTATGTGAAATGTGTTGTTAGAGTGGGCTGTCTGTATAACCAAATGGGGCATAACAGAATCAAGCCTCAATGCAGCGATCGCACGGGTTCGCAGCGACCGATTGCGCGTCTGCGTGCACGTCCGCGCACAATGTTTTGCTTTCGCTGTGAGCGCCTTTTCGCACCGTGCCATGAGCTTTAGGCCACAGAATATGAGCATTTGACAGTATACAAGCAACCGTTGTTGCGTGGGCGCTATCAGAACTGTTCAAAATAATTTCATTGTAGACTTCGACGCCTACGGAGACTGTGATGTGCCGTCGCGACGATTGAATCTTTTTTTTTCTTCTAAATTCTTGGACGTTTCCATATTATTTCTCGAGTTGCGTCGCATTGTATGTTTATCGGTGTGCTCAGCGTGCGATTCTCGCTGCTTCTTTTTTGTAATCCAGTGCATTAGTTCATAACACGTACAAACATGACCATATGCCATGCCTTTTTTTAATGTGCGTCTTACCGCTCCCTTTCCATTCCAGTGACCTTGCCAGTATCTATAGCATCGACAAGTTCATAGACCAAACCGTCATGCCATTAGTCGGGCAGCGGACTCGGGCGAGCGCATCAGCGCACGTTTTCCGAACATCGCAGACCCGGCGCCGTAGCAGAAATCTTCCTCGCGTCTGCGCTTGCTGCATACCCGAGTTGTAGCGGATGACTGTTTGCCGGCTTTATGTTTCGCGAGCCAAGCTTCACGCAGCTTCTTGTCCTGCGGCTACGTGTGAATAAGGCTGACATCGGGCTCCCTTGCGTACGTCCGGCACTGCGGTACGGAGCAGTAGCCTACCAAGTTGCGCGCCTTCAAAGGCAGCCACTACCTATTCTAGTGCTTTCAAGCGTTGTAAAGGAGACACTCGAAGAAAGAAAATCTCGCCACTAAATGAGGACCGCAGCGTACGAGGGAACTCTCGTTTTCAGCTCGCTTCGGCGCTCTCGAAGCAGCCGACGCGGCCGCTATGTCCACGTGATCCCTCATAGCACGTCACGCCGACGGTGGCGCCAGCTCTTTCAGTGGTGGAGCTCGAGGCCAATAACCCCGGGAACGCAGGAAAACAAAGCTTCTGCTTATAATTGCGCGCAATGGTGGCGGTCGCATCGGTTTCTCCGCGATCCGAGTCAGTAATATTTACGCAGCTATGATGGCATTAAGATGCACGGCACTGCAGCAAACGTGGTGTTAAAACTGGTTCACTGGTTGCTTCTATCTCGAAAACGAATCGCGCTGACAGAATGAATGTTTGATGTTTAGTGACGCAAGGGCCAGGTATGGCCAAATAGTGCCATGCTAGTGTTAATTATTTCGCAGAGGAATGATGGGTTCTGTGAAGTTAATGTGACATAGCTGTAAATGGGCCCTAAAGGAGTTGATGTAAATTGCATATCTACGTGTAATAAAATTATGGCAATGACTAATGACGTGTACTATGAACATTAAAATGCATTGCCAAAGAATGATGCAATATACAAAATATGTGAGATGCTAAAATTTCCTAGAGCACTACTGACTCACCAGAGCCCTTGAAACCCAAGGGTCTGGAGGCTTGTGCTATACAAAGAAAGCTATCATAGCGGCATCCTCTGGTAAGAGGATGCGCTACGAATTTAATGGGCTTGTAACATGTAGCACATTATTCAAGAAAGCGAGGACTGCTTTGGTCTTAGAAAGCGGTTCTTCCCCAAGAAACTTAGCCGGATGTAGAGGGACGCAATATCGGTATGCAAAAGGAAAACGTTTCCTCCTGCCTCTTTCGGCTTTCTGACACTCCAGGAAGACGTGGAGGACAGTCAGCCTGTCACCACATCTACCACAGGTTAGAGGCTCATCACCAGTCAAGAGAAAGTTATAAGTGCCAAATGTGTGTCCTATTCTTAGTCTAGTGAATAGGACACCTGTCCTTCGTGTTTTCGTAGTTGGGTGCCAGAAACCTAACCTCGCCTTAATTATGTGAAGCTTATTACTCGTTTCAGCTTCCCACAAGCGTTGCCAGTGGCTTCGCAGTTTCTTTCGTAGGAAAGGTCTGCGGCAGGGACATCAGCAGAACGAATACCCTGCGATGCTATTGATTTCGCGATCTCGTCACCAAGCACATTACCCTCGATTCCTCTATGGCCAGTAGCCCAGCATATTACTACATGTGTATGTGATAAATAGATATTGCATAAGAGTAAGTAGAGTTCATTAAAGACAGGATTTGTGTGCTTTTGTAAAGAAATGAGTGCTTTTACAAGACTTAACAAGTCTGTGAATATGATTGGTCTGTCAAGTTTCAATTTCTTTATATGTTTTACTGCAGACAGTACTGCACGGGCTTCTGAAGTCAAGATACTTGTCAATGGGTTCAACACGTCAGATTCAGAAAAAAGGGGACCCACAGCAGCGTAAGATACGCCAGCATGTGATTTTGACGCGTCCGTGTAGAATTCGGAGCAGGAGTACTTCGACTGAAGTTCACGGAAATGCATAGCGATTTCGAGGTGAGGAGCGTGCTTTGTGACCTCTGCAAAGGTTGCATCACAGTCTATCACCTGCCTCTCCCAGGGCGGTAATAGCTTAGCTGGAGGCATTAGGCGGTGTTCAAGAATTGGGACATCTATTTCTTCGCTAAGTTCTCTTACACGCACTGACAAAGGAAGCCTCATAGAGGGTCTCTTACGGAAAAGTGTTCACACATCGAGTCGTTAACTGTTGTGAAACATGGATGTTTGTTATTAGAGCGCACTAAGAGAAAATAGGTGAAGCTGATGTGCGTTCTCTGAAAATGGAGTGACCACTCATCTGATTCTACGTATAGACTTTCGACAGGGCTTGTTCTAAATGCACCAGTGGCCAGGCGTATGCCCAGATGGTGGACGAGGTCTAACATTTTAGCGCGCTCGGGACGGCAGTGTGACATACCACGGCACCATAGTCTATTCGTGATCGAACTAGGCTCCTGTAAAGATTCAATAAACATTTCCTGTTTATCCCAGGTTGTGTGGGATAGCATTTTAAGTAAGTTCATTGTTTTTAGATATTTCGCTTTAAAATATTTTATGTGTGGAATGAAAGTAAGCCTGGAGTCAGGTATAGCACCTAGGAATTTGTGTTCTTTGTTCAGAGATATTTTTTTGTCCATATAATTCTACAGTGGAATAGGCAGCGAGCCCTTTCTTCTTACTGAAAAAACCGCAAGAAATTTTGTTGTGGTTCACTTTAAACCCGTTTTCGTCGGCCCACTTAGAAACTTTGTTCAAGCACTGTTGTACTTGTCTCGCACAGACTGTTAAGATTGTTAGGTTGCAGGATTTGAAACCTACTTGTATGTCGTCTACGTAGACGGAATAAAAGATAGATGGTGGCAATGCTTTACGAAGCGTGTTCATTTTAACGACAAAGAGCGTGCAACTGCGTACGCCTCCCTGGGGTACCCCAGTTTCCTGTATGAATGGATGTGACAGTGCATTGCCTATTTTCACCCGGAATGTGCGGTTGTGCAGACAGCTTTCTGTAATGTTTAACATAGTGCCGCGCATGCCCAGCGTAGATAGGTGGCGCAGGATTCCGTAGCGCCAAGTTGTATCGTATTCCTTTTCCGTGTCGAGAAACACGGATAAGGATTGTTTTTGCACCAAGGCGTCGCGAATGTTTGCTTCGATGCGCACTAGATGGTAGGTTGTAGATCATCCTACTCTAATACCAGACTGATATGGATCAAGAAATTTATTTAATGCGAGGAAGTGTAAAAGTCGACGGTTCATAATTTTTTCAAAAAGTTGGCATATACAACTTGTGAAGGCAAATAATTTGGCGGTAACTTGTTACTAATGCGAGGTATTTGCCCTGTTTCAGAATCGGAACAAGGGCTTCTTTCCATGCGGTTGGGAGGTACTCCGCAGCCAACATAGCGTTAAAAAGTGCTAGCAGAGTAATTTGGGTATCACTGGGGAGGTGTTTAATCATGTCGTACATGATCCTATCCGTTCCAGGTGCAGAGCTCTGACATGCGGTCAGGGAGGCTCTCAAATAGGCAATGTTAAAAGGTGCGTTAAAGGGCTCGTTTTGTGTGCATTTACGATCGATAACCTTGCGTTCTGCTACTTGTTTGCGTTTCAGGAATACCGTGGAATAATGATCAGAACTAGAAACGCGCTAAACGTCTTCACCAAGAGCGTCAGCTTGGTCTTCCAAGTGGTTTGCTTCATCGTTTACTAGGGGCAAGGATAAATTTCTTGTCTCTTTAGCTTTTTCAGTCCATACCATACTTTAGCTTCTTGAGTATATGAATTTAAACCCGAGAGAAACCTCCGCCAGCTTGCCCTCTTTGCCTGTCGTCGCGTCCTTCTTTCCTGTGGTTTAACCTGTTTAAATTCTATTAGATTTTCGGCTGTAAGACTTTCACGTAGTTTGCCCCAAGCTTTATTTTGTCTCTTCCGTGCCTCTGTACAATCGTCATTCCACCAGGGGACCCGTCTTTTGAATGAAGTGCCTCTTTTTTGAGGAATGAACTTTTGAGCGGCGTCAATAATAAAAGTGGTAATGTAGGAAACAGCATTATCTATGCTAAAATTATCTATAAAATACAGTTATATGTGTGTGGATTCCCTAAAACCTTCCCAGTCAGCTGAAGCCAGTTTCCAGCGGGGGAAGTGTGGAGGGAAGGAATGTTGGTTAACGAGGTTCAGTGCTACTGGGAAGTGATCACTTCCCAAAGAATTTTTAATTACACATCATTCTAAATCAGGGAAGATAGAAGTAGAGTCGATCGACAGGTCTATTGATGAGGTTGAGTTATGATGTGGATTATAATACCTTTGTTCTTTCTTATTAAGGAGGCACGCACCGGTGGTTAAAAGGAAATGTTCAATGTGTCGACCTCTCTTGTCGCATCGTGAGTCTCCTCTCATCATATTATGAGCATTAAAATCTCCCACGAGTACGTGAGGCTCGGGAAGCTGATCAATGAGATTTATATTAAAGGCTATCTTTTCGAGATGATGGTTCGGGGCTATATAAATGGTGCATACAGTGACCAACTTATTAAAAAGAATGGCCCGAACTGACATTGCCTCAAGGGGTGTCTGAAGGGTGACGTGTCGACAAGCTACCCCCTTGTCGGCTATTATGGCTACACCACCGGAAGCATTAGCCTCGTCACGGTCTTTTCAGAAGATAGTGTAGTTTCGAGGAAAATTTGTGTTGATAGGTTTGAGATGTGTCTCTTGAACACACAGCAATTTGGGATTTTGTTTGTGTAGTAGTTCTATAATGTCACGAGGTTATGTAGAAGTCTTCGCACATTCCCCTGTAGTATTTGTGTTTCCATTATGATAAATATGTTTGGTGCTGTGTGCTTAAGAGACGCAGATTACCTCACATGCCCTTTCCAGGTGCCGTGACGCGAGTTTTCTTTCTTTTTTTTTTGAGCGGTCGAAGGAGGCTCGCCGCTCCTTAGCAACGCTGTGTTTGTCGTGAAGGCCTCGGCACGTTCGATGAGACCTATGAGGCCACCTGCCCTGAGGTCGGCGGTCCCTTCTGGGGTGGCGGAACAGCGTTAACTGTAGCCGCCGGGGAGGGAGGGGGGCAGATGGCGTAACTGCCGACTCACTGCGTGTGGTCCGCACAGCCACCGGAAGCCGTTGTGTCGCTGCCCCCCGAAGCGTCGCATCGGCAAAGGTGTTCTTTGGCAGGAAGGATACCCGCCTGCATGCTTCCTTGAAATTTATGTTTCCTTTTACTTTAATTGTAACAATTTTGTTTTCTTTTTCCAAGATGGGCATGACCGCGAGTATGCAGCCCGCTCCCCACCGCAGTTTACACAGTGGTGAGAGTTTTCATAAGATTCAGTGGTGGGCTCATGAGCACTGCATTTCGCGCAGGTTTGGCGGCCTCGGCAGCTCTATGAACTGTGACCGAAACACTGGCATTTGAAAGGCGGCAGGGGATTTGGCATGTATGACCTAACATGGAGCTTGACCCGGCCTCGATGGACTCGGGCAGGACACTTGAATTGAAGAAGGATCGACATTTGGGCGAGTTGGTACTGGTTGAACATCTTGAAGGGGCAGCGCAGAAAAACGACGACAGAAGGCAGGAACACACAGGACAGCGCTGAACTCACAACTAACTTTATTCGAAGGCATACATACACTTAAGTACACAACCCATAGCCACGTGCTCTCCCATCCATGGCGTCATTATCAGTGCGCAGGCAAAAAAAAACACGCAAAACCATTCAATCTAATACTACGTTATGAAGCTGCTTAAAAATTCAAATTCACTATCATGCAAATTTATCGATGGCATGCTTACACAGCGCGACCCTTTTTTTCTGATATAGAAGGCCTCAATAATCTCCCTCGTAGTCTGATTTTTGTGCGTGGAAAGTATTGTGGCGTCTTTATATATTGGAGTGCACCCATGCTCAGAGCAATGCCTCGCGACATGCGAGTAGGCATTACCCGTTAGTGAGCGCCTATGTTCAGACAATCTAATATTGAGGCAACGACCTGTTTGACCGATATATACGTGACCGCAGGAAAATGGAAGTTCGTACACCACTCCCATTCTACAGCGCACAAACGGGGACGTATGCTTAACAGTACAGCCTTTCCCAGCATGAGTGGAGGCAGCCTGGGCCAATTTCCTATCGATCTTACCACAAATTTTGATCAACTTGTTAGGGGCAGAAAAAACAACCTTTATATCAAATCTGCCTGCTACATTCCTGAGATTATGGGATAGTTTATGCACATATGGAATTACAACCAGTTTTTTCTTCTTGTCAGCAGGCTCTGGATTATTCATTCTTGAGAGTGCTCCTAATTTCACACGTTTAACCAGCTTCTGTACTGTCATGCGGATAGCATCCTCTCGAAAACCTGCCGCTCTCAAACGCTCCAGTTGTGTTAAGAAACACTTAGACGTCTTGTGAAAACACGATTTCGAAAGTGCGGAAAATAAAACCGAAAACGCAATGCCGTTTTTTACAACCTTGGAATGTGCGGAGTGAAAATTTAAAATTGGTAAAATTTTCACTCCGCACATTCCAAGGTTGTAAAAAACGGCATTGCGTTTTCGGTTTTATTTTCCGCACTTTCGAAATCGTGTTTTCACAAGACGTCTAAGTGTTTCTTAACACAACTGGAGCGTTTGAGAGCGGCAGGTTTTCGAGAGGATGCTATCCGCATGACAGTACAGAAGCTGGTTAAACGTGTGAAATTAGGAGCACCCTCAAGAATGAATAATCCAGAGCCTGCTGACAAGAAGAAAAAACTGGTTGTAATTCCATATGTGCATAAACTATCCCATAATCTCAGGAATGTAGCAGGCAGATTTGATATAAAGGTTGTTTTTCCTGCCCCTAACAAGTTGATCAAAATTTGTGGTAAGATCGATAGGAAATTGGCCCAGGCTGCCTCCACTCATGCTGGGAAAGGCTGTACTGTTAAGCATACGTCCCCGTTTGTGCGCTGTAGAATGGGAGTGGTGTACGAACTTCCATTTTCCTGCGGTCACGTATATATCGGTCAAACAGGTCGTTGCCTCAATATTAGATTGTCTGAACATAGGCGCTCACTAACGGGTAATGCCTACTCGCATGTCGCGAGGCATTGCTCTGAGCATGGGTGCACTCCAATATATAAAGACACCACAATACTTTCCACGCACAAAAATCAGACTACGAGGGATATTATTGAGGCCTTCTATATCAGAAAAAAAGGGTCGCGCTGTGTAAGCATGCCATCGATAAATTTGCATGATAGTGAATTTGAATTTTTAAGCAGCTTCATAACGTAGTATTAGATTGAATGGTTTTGCGTGTTTTTTGTTTTGCCTGCGCACTGATAATGACGCCATGGATGGGAGAGCACGTGGCTATGGGTTGTGTACTTAAGTGTATGTATGCCTTCGAATGAAGTTAGTTGTGAGTTCAGCGCTGTCCTGTGTGTTCCTGCCTTCTGTCGTCGTTTTTTTGCGCTGCCCCTTCAAGATGTTACACTTGAATTGTAGGCGAGTATTAGGCGTTTGGTCTCGATTTCTTTACCATCTCGCCTCATCTGCATTCTTTTCACATTGACAAGATTCTGCTCACTGAAGCCGTCCAAGAGCTCTGCCTCTGTCAGCTGAAGCAAATCATTGTGTAAGACAACGCCGCGGGTAGTGTTCATAGTGCGGTGCGGAGTTACCGTCACTTGAACGTCCCCAAGTGGCAGAAGACTGGGTAACTTTTCGAATTGTTTCAGATCATGGAGCTCTAAGAGATCACCACTTGCCATCTTTAATGCCTTAACCTGGACCAAGAGCCTCAGTTAAAGACTTTGAAACTAGAAATGGGGAGATTGTTCGTTCTTGTTTAACTGATCTTTCCGAGTGAATGATGGTAAATCGTGGGAAGTTGGGTCTTTGACGTCCAAAGAACTGGAATAGGTCTTCGGTACGCCCTCTTTTCTGAGGGAGATCACGAAGGGTGGGAAGGAACTTGCCATAGAGGAATGTACTTTTCGGCAATAACGTCAGCCACCCACCGTGAAGCCCTACAAGGGGACGCTACAGGGAATGTGAAAACAGGTCCTGCAAACGCCACCTGTACGGTATCACTATAACCACATATGAATTAACCTAGGTTGGCTATTCACACAAGGTTAACCCTTGCTGCAAGGAAAAATTGGAAGTAAAGGGAAGCCAGGAGAAGACAGGAAAGACGGAAAGTGAGAGAAAGGCGAAGGTTGGAGGGAGAGGGAGAGACAGAAAGTGAGAGAGGCACAAAGGAGAGATGCCTCGACCTGCACCACTAGTGTATCGCAGGTAGAGGGAGAGACACAAAAAGGCAACTACCGATTTCCCCCGGTAGGGTCAGTCCGGAGGTGCCGTCTACCTGAAGCCGAGGCCAAGGGGGTTGCCTCCGCCGAGGGGTCTTAAAGGTCCTGACACTCAGCATTGCCTCAACCCCTAGCATCCCCTTTTTCCGGAACATGGCTAAGCCACGCACGGTTAATTGCGGGAAGGTCGAACCCTCCTATGCTCGGGTACGTGGTGTCGCAACACACCAAATGCCTGCTGACGCAGACGCCCCTGCGTGGCACGGTGACAGACTTCTGTGGTAGGCAGCAAGCAAATACCTCATATAGGCCCGACCCTTTGAGGAAACATTCGAGTGACAGTGCGAAGACTGCAGTTTCACGTATCCGTCACACTGTATATAAATCCATATTGCGATGTTCGGAGGCTGCTGTAAGCACAGCGTGTGGCGACGTAAACGTGGGCATATGCTGTACGCTTGCATCGCTTGTCATCTGCTGCGCACATGCTCGCCAAGTGACGGCGCCCAAAGAGGAAACGGGGAAGAAGCGTGCGTGTGCGTGCGGCCACACCACATTCCCTCGGGCTCTTTGGTGACGCACGGGTGATGCGCCGCACGAGACGCCTAATGAAATTGCTTTCTATCTCTGCAGGCTAGATAATATAATATATTTCTGCCTTGTAATGCTGAACGATGGCTATTATTATGAAGAAACACATGGCAGTATGGTTTAAAAGATTTTGCGATGATCTTTAATCAAAATGTTCACATTAATTAACGCATAAGACAACTTTCTTTTATATCGTTGTAAGGTCAACGCATTGTTTAGCAAGATTTGGCGTATTTCAACTGTAGTTAGTTTAATATAATGGAGTGGCGTCACTACCGTGCCTCGCAGGGGTCGATTCTGTGTGAAGTCGTCTGGGCAGCCGCGCGTCACACGAGACGATGCCCTTTTTTTCTTTTCCAACGAACATGTTTCTCTTTCCGTATTTCTGTCGTTATTATACTTAGTAGCTCACTATATTCCCACTCTTGGCCATTTGCCAAGTTCTTCCTCGGCTCTTGTGACTATGTTTGTTATTTGTTGAGCGTTCAAATTTGGACTTGTTGTAATCGCACCGCTGGTACGAGTTGTTGGGAACTCGGCGCTGACGCCCGTTGTTGCACCTGGGTCGCAAGCCCCAAGGGTAGCGTTGGCCTGGCGGCCTGGGGTACAACTGGAAGCATCCGAAGGTCCCGGCAAAGCATGAGTCGACTGGTAACAACAAAACAACTTGTTTATTCTAACATCGCAAAGAGTTGGCGGTCAGGTTGACCGAAGTAGAGAGACGGGAGTGCACTTTACTCAACAGAAGAAATCGGAGCCCTCCTTTGGCGTCCGGGGGCAGCTGTTTTTATACTCTCGCAGTTGAGGGCAAGAAGGAACCCCTCAATAGACGAGCACGTGACGGTGCCGCTCGGGCACAATGGGATAAGGTGGCGCAGCCGTCGTGCCGGCGCCGTTCGGGCACAATGGGGAGGAGAAGGTGGCTCACACGTCGTGTCGGCGCCTGTCGGGCACAATGGGGAGGAGAAGGTGGCTCACACGTCGTGTCGGCGCCTGTCAGACCCCCTCGCTTCACAGTTGTTGGGAGCTCCTCTCCCCGGCTGCCGCGCTTCGACAAGCGTGGGCACCAATATGCACATACACTCACACACGCACATGAAGACACGTGGCATCGGAACATGCCTGGACGCGCTTGGCGGGGAGGCGTAGCGGCGGCGCCGAACGGGCCAAAATGTCTGCTGCTTTGAACGAAGCCCCGGCGTCCGTTGCATCCGCGCCGGCTAAACCGCGCGTCGTAGGCGAAACGTAACAGACTGAACATTTTGCATTCCTTGCTCTCTTTCCCAACTACATATCCGCATTTCAAAATGATGCATTTATGGTGACTCCCTAAACTGCTATACCCTTCGTTGTCAGACGGAAGGGACCAGATATCAGCACTCCTTATAGCAACAAGGAAAAAAAACCAGCTTTATTATTATGGGGCATTGTTTTTATGCACCCATATCACAGGGTAAGGTGAAGAAAAAGCGGGAAGGAAAAGTGATAACTACCAGAGATTCCGTGATAGCTGCCGCGCGTTGCGTGCGCGTTGACATCGGAACAACATTCTCCACACCGCTCCCCTATCTAAGGGGAGAACCACTTGGGAGGCCTTCGGATCCAAGTGGACCTCCTCAGCAGGGGAGTGGCATCAAGGGGCGGTTGGTGTGTAGATGCAGGCGACCCTGCTGCAGGTGTGTCATCTGCTTCTGGACGGCCCATAGTGCTTTCTGACCGGATGTCTGTCGGACGCTGGCCTGATGAATTGGCCAATGAACTGTACAAAAGTCGTACCTTGCCTTGGTCCAAGTGGCAGTGCACGATCTCCCCATAGCGCCATCTGCCGTTACCATCCGGGCGCCTTATGTTTCCCGGATCGTGGCCGTCGTCCAGGGCTCTCCTTGTCCAAAGTTACGTACCCACTCTGGATCGCCTGTCTGCAAGAAGCCAGGCACGTGAGTAAGGCCGGGGCTACGCTCGACCGGAGTAAGAGGTACCACAGCGTTGTCTAATCTAGAATGTGGCTGGAACCCCACCAGCTGCTTTGCAGGTGTTTCCCCGCAGGCCAGCGGGGTCTTTCGGTAACTATGCAAGATCCTTGCTAGACGGGTTTGTAAAAACCCTTGCCGGTTTTTCTTGAATCTCTGCTTTACGGTTGGCACAGCCTGTTCTGTCAGTCCGTTTCACTGCGGGTGATACGGTGCGATGTGACCCACCGTGGTTTTGTCAATGGCTATGGTGTTGGGCTGCTGAGCACGAGGTCGCGGGACCGAATCCCGGCCACGGCGGCCGCATTTCGATGGCGGTGAAATGCGAAAACACTCGTGTACTTAGATTTAGGTGCACGTTAAAGAACCCCAGGTGGTGAAAATTTGCAGTGTCCTCCACTACGACGTCCCTCATAATCAGAAAGTGGTTTTGGAAGGTAAAGCCCCATAGTTTAATTTCTTTTACTGTGCGATGCGCAAATGCACGATGTTATTGAGCCGCAGGAAGTCGGCAAACTTTTGCGCTATGAACTGAGTACCATTATCCGACACGATGGTTTCCGGTATACCAAATGTGCTGAACGTGGTGCGCAATGCCTCAATGGTTGAGCATGCTGTAGCACTTTTGATGGGCACAATCTCAATCCACTTAGTATGAGCATCTACTAATATCAGCAACATGCACCCTTAAACAGGACCGGCGAAATGTATGTGCAGCCTCGACCAACGCCGACTCGTTTTCAACGAGGGCACCGCCCCCTGTCTATGCAGCATAGCATCTGCTTGCACGTAAACATGACAACTTTTTACTTGACGCTCTGTGTCAGTACAATCCACAGGTACCGAAACAGTGAGCGAGCTAGTGCTATCATCGTCCCGATGACTTGATGCGTGTCGTGCAACAGATGTAGCATTGTTGTTCTTGCCTCGATGTGCACCACCACACAATGGCCCCATATACAGGAGTCCGTGACTAACAGTCAGCTTGTCTCTTCTGTTAAAGAATACTTCTAAAGGTTCGTGCTGACTCGCCAGGTGCCACGGCCAACCTTCTTGTGCCCCCCATTTCCACACCTTGCTTAACTCTCTGTGCGTCGAAGTCAAGGCCACTAGCTCTTTGGCTCTTCGACTTAGATTGCAAAATGCTGCACTTCAAAGGCATCAAGCACAACACATTGTACTTCAGAGTCAAAGACATGCGAAAAAGCCAGTGTCCATTAAACACACTGGTGGCGGAATTGTAGACTATAGTAGGACAAATAAGTGACGCAAAGAACCACTTATTGCACTGCTACAGGTATAGGCATCCATAAGAAATCACAACGCACAAACTAAATTACACAATATCTCTGTATGCAATCTGCACAAGAAAAGCACACACAGCCACAAGTTATCACAAATAAGTAATTCACCAACCACAGCAAACCTGTCTGAGGTTTAGTTCAAGGAGAAAAAAAAGCAACCTATCGCATTGAGATGCCGAAAACACTACAATTTCAAATTAGAAGACAACGAACGGCCATTTAAATCTAGACTAGAAAATATGCACGACAGAAACAAAAGAAGGATCATTGTACTGCAACAGGCACAAGTTGGCCTAAAAAATCACATGAGAAAACTGCAATAACATACTTGCAGCACAATTTAACACAATTAAATGTGCAGAATACAAGGTACGGAAATTTACTTTTCAAGAAAGATTTGAGCTTTTCGCTTTTTTGCACTCCGTTCTTTTCCAATATTTAGATGACCATTCCTTTGTTTGCACAAGTTGTTCAGCATTATGTTTGCTGCAATGTTTGCATTCAGTGCGACAAGGAGCTCGTAGGCGTGCCCACTTTCACATGCATCGATGTCCTCAAGCTTCGGCAGAGAGTCAGAGTCAGTTGCCGAACGACGCTCCTTTGGTTGGGCCCATGGAGAAACTGTAGGCACTTTCTGTCACAAGCTTTGTAATTACAACATCCGTGTACATGACTACTGTAATCACAAGGAGAGAGGGAAATTCGAGGCAAACTCGGTCCAGTTGTCCGATTAAGGAATGGGTGTCATCATTCATTTCGGTCTCACTTCCAGTAATAACCAAGAGCCCTTGGCAACTTTCACACTTTACAACTTTCATTGTAGCATGCGCACAATACCCACCAATATAACGAATAACTGGCGTTCGTGCTCTGAGCGCGTCAAGGTCATCGTTGCTAACATGAACATTAAATGAGGTGCCTGCACCTCTGACACTGTTTGTTTCTTCGATGCCTCTGGGGTCATCAGTGCTCACCCTTGGGAGGGCATTTTGGAGGCGAATCCTGCCCTCTGTTTCAAAGAGTTGTCAAACAGATATGTGGTACTGCCCACCAGCCATCTGCCGGTACTGTCCAAAACGACTCTCGAGAGGATCCGTTTGGACTTTCCCGAGTAGGACGTATTTGAAGTGAAGCTCACTTATGCAGTACTTTACCAATTCCAACAAGGATTGAGCAGAGAGCCTTATGGGCACTCAATGTTTCCTTGGTAAGGACTCCAGTGTTGTGCCGATAATATTCCCAGACGTCAAGCCATGTAATGAAAGCACTTAGAAAAGCTACTTTTTGGTCACCTGTGTGGTGTGAGATTGGTTCTTCGTAAACATTACTATGATGGAAGCCTTTATTCGGTGCCTTTACGTTGACAATACTCCACCAGCGAAGAATGATTTTGATGAAATCTGGTGTTGCTGGCGCATGCTCAAAATTGGCTTCACCACTGCGAGCGGCCAGGGCTGCGGCTACGTGCGGATTAAAAACCTGCAGTACCAGCTTAACATTCTACCATTCCAAGTTGCTTGGATTAGCATAAAGAGGAGATGACTCCTCTTTATGTAAATCTCTCAAATGCCTAAATGAAGCAGTCATTTTCAATTCAGGACGAACAACATTATTGAAAAGCTCGAAGCGTGGGCAGAAAAGGCAAGTGCCTGCATTTTTCTGGTTCAGCCAATTATTTCTTATGCGCTTAAAGAGATGCACTGCATCTAACACGTAAAAAAGCGGTCGATCTGGGTCTGCCGGATGTGGGTAAACATGACGAAGAATCGGCTTTGGCAGAAACTTCTTCACTGCCTTCGTGTTCAGTGAGGTATTGTCACAGACAACAGCTGTATGCCCCTGTACCCAATCTCTTCTAAGCGTAAGATTACCTTCTTCAGTGTGGCATGAAGTTGGTCGCCCTGTATGATTTTTACCGGAAGAATGTGTGCCACCTCCTTGAATGAGCCAAGTAGACTCTGAACCGTAAATATGTGTACTGATGTAGCTGCCTCGTTGGAATTCAGTGCAGCACCACATATGTTCCCACCCTTGTAATCAAAACAAGGCGTGATATAAATTTTGTCAAGCATCAACGCCACAGTGTGTTCATGTGGCTGCCGATGTTTAAATCACTGGGAAGCACATTGAAGGAAAGTTTCATCGCAAGAATCAATTTCTCGGCACATTTCGTGATAGTTCTCGGATGGGGCAAGGTTAATGTACTTGTTGATCTCGAAAACTTATAGGCATGCGGCGATATTGTGTGGAAAATGCATGCAAACACCATTACCTGTATGTTGTACTGAATACGCTCTGCATAAAGGAGTAGTAGCTGTTCCTTTATAAACTTTACAGTCCCTTTCTTGTCTTTATTAGTGCTTCCTTCCAATATGTCTAAAAGGGAATGTATTGTGAGCGACAGGTGGTGAGAACTACGGCACTCCTCAGATAGCAAGCACAGGTCGTCCAAAATTTCCAACAAGGAGCTTACTTTGCGAACTGAGTCCGGTACAAGAGCGTTACCAAGGTTCTTGATCGCGGAGCCTTGATAGCAGACAGACACTCGAAGGTTTTCGAACACCGTCAATGACGCCTTATAACAAGTGCACGATCATCGGTGGTGTTCAAAAACATCGTGCACTTTTCTTTATGGATCACAGTCCACTTCACGGACACTGATGCCGCTTGCAAGCGCACCTTCAGTTCTTCGAGGGACGAAAAATGGTCTCTCTCCTGCTCCGCTTCATGTGAAGCCAGTGATTCTTCGACAGCACAGGCCATTTAGGAAACTTCTAGTCGGCTCCTCTTGGCATCAGGTGCTTCTCTCGTGCTGCTGCTGGTGCTTAAAGGTACGAAGGACAGCCGGAAAAAACTGCAGCCACAGATCCACGGCGAAACCGCGGCACTGGCCGTGCAACTATGAGAGCGTTTCCTGTTTTTGGATCCGTGTATGAAGTCGTGCTCTCGATGCATGAAGCGTGGAAATGATCCGCGCAAACCTGCAGGAAGATGCAAATATCTCGTAAACGCCTGAGAAGGGCGCGAAGTCTTTCCTAGGAATAGCGCGTAGCGACTTGAAAGTGTCGCCGTCTTTAGGGAAAAAACACTTGTATCCTCTTCCCCGCATCGTAGTTGCCGGTACACCCCTCCACACTACACTTATTTGGCATTTTAGCACCAACAAAATGTCTGCAAAACAACAAAGCGAAACGATAAACGCGGCCACACCGCTCCAACCAACCGGTCCGCGCGCTGCCAGGAGCGTGAAATAACGAGGCTAAATTCATGTCGCTGACGCTGCGGCTTCTGGAAGTGTCAGCCTTCCGGATATGAGGTCAAAATTTTGGGCGCAGGCCTGAAAGCTGTTCAGGGGGTAATGAGCGAGCGCGCGAAGCCTCTCCAAACTATCCGCCACCTGCTTGGCCATCGATCCCAAGCGAGAGCTATCGAAGCAGCGTGCGTTGCGAGCATTCTGTCGCAGCGCCGAACGTATCTGGTATTCCGGTAACCGCAGGCGAGCTGGGCGTTTCGACGGATGGCTGCAAGGCATAAACTCAACCTGATGAAGGAACTTTAGCGTAGACGTACGTGAGTGGCCTGATCGGTCTGCACGGTCCAGCCACCTGTTGAAGCAGAGCTTACCCAGCCAAACAAAACGCTAATATTGCTATAACCGAGTGTAAAACATTTTAAACATTTACAAAAACAACGTGTTAACGATTACACTCCTGCAAAAAAATTTACACCAGCAACAAAGAAGAATACATTTCATTACTGCTAATGTGTGTTGTTACCCGCCGTGGTTGCTCAGTGGCTATGGTGTTGGGCTGCTGAGCACGAGGTCGCGGGATCGAATCCCGGCCACGGCGGCTCATTTCGATGGGGGCGAAAACACCCGTGTACTTAGATTTAGGTGCACGTTAAAGATCTCCAGGTGGTCGAAATTTCCTACGGCGTGCCTCATAATCAGAAAGTGGTTTTGGCACGTTGAACCCCATAATTTAATTTTTTTTAAACTGTGTGTTGTTGAGCTCTGTGCCACCAGGTGGCTGCACTGTGCAGGTCATTCACATTTGCGCTTCTGCCCATCTCGTGAAACGGCACTGCGAAACTGCCAGGCCTTGTTCCTTTGCGCTTGTGTTTACACTAATACTGGACTCGCGAAACGCTATTATGTTAGTAATCTTCCGGTGTAAAGTGACGGCCGCAAATGCGGCCGCGCTGCAGCCAGTCCGCTCGCCTGCTTCCGTTGCAGAGGGACACGATGTCGCAGCTTGACATATTGCCAGTCGGTACGTTTGCAGTCCACAACGAAACAAAGTCGAATTATTGTGCTCGCGAAAAGACTCAGATTGACACTGACCGCAGAGCTCTCGTCAAAATGGAGCACGCTGTAACACAAGCAGACGACGCTTGCTGTGTGCCGGAAGTGCTTAAGAGTAGTGAAAAATTGTTATTGTGCATTCTCTTTCTGCTACTTTCTTTTTATAGAAACAAATTAACTAACATTCCAACTATTACGAACATGATTTGTTCACCATAAACGTGGAAAAATTATCAGTGACGTGCTCTGGGCGGCCAATAGGATAGTTCGCCCTACTGACGTCGATTGGGTGATTTACGTCATATGGGTAGGGGCGGCTGAGTCAATCGAGCCTTCAGTAGAGCTAAGTGTTACTACAAGCTGGTACAGTTAATTTCAGACTTCGCAAGCCTTCTTTCGTCCAAAAAGGCTAGGAACCTTGAACCTTTGGTGCTGATTAAGGGGAAGGTTTTTAAGTCGAAGACCATTAAGCTGGAGTTAATTACGGCTCCTGTGAAAGCACTCCCACAAACTTTGGTGGGAGTCGTACCCACAACCCATGGTACGTATCGAACCCTCAACCATAGGTGAGAGTCGAAGCCACGATTTTTCGTGAATGAGAGCACAGCCATCCCAAGATGGTGGCAATGCGTTTCCATTCATCCACGATGGAATAACTAAGTGCCCCTTGAATTCTTTTAGTCCTGTTTGTACATATATCGCCTAAGATGAGCCACGCTCGTCAATTCGGTACAGGTCGCGTATTTGAGTGTCGAGTTACTAAGGCAGCAATGCAGAAAAGACAAAGGACACAAGAACCTTAACCTGAAGTGACGCGCTTCACTTTAACAAGTTAAGTTTTTATTTCCTCAAGGAGCGCCAAAATTTTCTTTGATCCCAGGTTAGCGCCCGACCGGGACTCATATGTGCCAGCAGCAGTACCGCTTGACGTCTGTTAGCCGGCAACACCAGCTGTTTCACTTTACTGCCAGCAATTGGGTTTCAGTGGCATAGAAGGCCGTCTGAGACGAACATGTCAGCTCTCGCTCCCGTGGCGTCATGCCCACGCTTTCTTTAAACCTTCGTCCGCCAGCTGGGCGATTCTGAAATTTCGGTCGCTCGGAACCTCGTCGGTGTCTGCGTCATAGGCAGCTTCTGCTGCCTCCTCCTCTGATGTGGGCAGTGCGGTTACGGGTGCCTCCTCCGGGCGAGTCTTGTTCACGCGTGCGCAACTCCCAGGTGGCATTGCGCCTCTGGCGCCTTGTCGTTCAGGCTCCGGTATTCTATATACCGACGCGTATTCCACGTTTTTGTTTACGCTGACCGCGCACAACGCCGGTTCCTTGTAGTTGCTTCCCATGTCCACGAGTAGCTCACAGTCTTCTTTAGAAAGTAGACAATGGGCTTCGGTAAGCTTGTCTGTTATTGCGCAAACGATCTGCACGACGCCGGGGGCATTTACGAATGCTGTATGCTTCAGGCTAAAGACAGAGCCACTAGCTGGGCTTCGACCGTATCGCCGAAAGTTGAAAGGAGCTTAATTTTGTCCAAAAGTTCCTGAGCTGCATCGGGCACGAGGCTCTCTTTAACAATGGAGACCTCGCTGCCGGTATCGAGAATGGCGACTAAGGGCGTGCCGGCGTACTCTAGCTCGATCTCCTGCAGCTTGGACTCGTACCTCTCCAGACGACAACGGCGAGTTGACGCGAGCCACCAAAGCTGTGTTTTCGTCATCTTCCGAGTGGCCATCGCCTGTGTCCGGCTCGGCCGCTAACACTTTTCGTGCGCGTGCCCGTTGTTCCGGTTTGTGCGCCGCATTATGTACCGGTCAGGGGCAATGTTTTGCTTTGTGCCCTTCACCTCGGCATACATAACACAGCTGCCGTTTGCCGCTGCCGCTCGCTTGTCGTGAGCCGACCCTCCCCTGCTGTGCTGGTGCTGTTTGTGGCCGTGTTGCACAACCCTTGCTTTTCGCCTGATCGAAGATTTAACACGCGCGAGATCTCAACCGGTCTCAACCAGCCCTCGCCTCCGCGTAGACGTACTTACTCTAAACCTTACGAACCCAGGCTAGCCTTCATACGGTCAGCGAAGACTAGCTGAATGACCTCGTATTTTTACTTGGCCTTCCTAGAGCGCAAATAATAGTCAAACGATGTGCCTAGACGCTAAGTAAACTATGCATATGTTTCATCTTTTGGTTTTGCGGCCGTCTCGAATCGATCAAGATAGATCAGAAGGAGTGAGCATCAGTTCATTGTGGACGGCAACCTTGACCGCGTCGCATTCGCCGAACTCGTCCTCACTTACACGGCGATACAAGTTCCCCACCCCCTCCACTAACACTGGCATTACCAAATCAACGCGTCTCTCCACCTCGTCAAACGACAATGGTACGTCCACATCGCGCGAAAGCTTGAGTTCCTTGAGGACCCTTCCACGTTGGACGGCAGTGTCTAGGCCTGAGCGCCATTGTTCTCCAGTGTGTGATCTCGAAAGGGCCTGCCCGCCACATGCTAACTCCAACTCGGCGCGCCGCAGAGCATTTAGTTCCTGCGATTCAGGCTGCATAATTTGCTGGTGGAGCTGCATCTTCTGCAACTCAAACAGCAGCTCTAGGCGCCGAATTGCTACTTTTGCCGATTCTGGCATTCCGTCGCTTTGCTCAAAAGTTCCGCCTACGCGACCTTCCTATGTCTCTCCGTTGGAAGAGCTCGCCATTACGCTCTTATTTTATACATACATCACTAACACTTGAGCCACAGCCACCTCCACGAAGCGCAACAAATCCCGTTCCCCTGTGCCGCCGTCGATGCCTGCTGCGCCCGGTCGAACTTCTGCTGTAGTGTCCACGGGCGTCGTTTGCGGAAACAGCTCTCGATGCTCTGTACTCGTGAAGCTTTTCGTTGGCTGTAGTAATCCCAAGTTCTACGGGCCTCTGGTGGCTAGTCACTTGGTGGCTTGATGATCTTCTGCTAAGAAGTGATGGATGCCAAGCTGTGTCGAGCTGTGACAGGAAACTTTCTCGTCCCGTGGTGTTGAGTGACGAGGTACCTGTGATGTCGCTCGGCGGGGTTCCACACAGGAACCCGGCGGCGGGGTACCACACAGGAAATATTAAGTAAATGTGGCAAACTGTATTCACAAGCGAGCTATTTACATTTACAGATAGTGCGAGGAGCGGGTCCGCATTCTTTTACACCTAGCTGCGTGTTAGGGTCTAGGACGCCGTTAAGACATACGTATTACGGAACCTCACCGTTCTACCACTGCGGAGTTACAGCCAAGACTGCCTGAGAGTCAGCCGTACTGTGCTTATAAAGGCAATGCAAAAAAGAAAGAAACGAAAAGGAGGAGGTGGAGTTGTGATCTCTCTCTCGCTGCTAGCGCTGGTTCCTTCCCTTTTCTCTGCTCGCGGATCTCGCATTCTCATTCATCACTGTCCATGCTTACGTGCACTGACCACTGTTTCGCCCCTATCGTCGCCAGCGAGGGCCAAGTCCGTCGGACAATACGGGGTGACTATTTGGGTGAAAGCTGGTAATCAGTTTCGCGGCCTGTTCTTCCTGTGTAACAAGGGAAGAAAGGATTTAGTGCCTGGCGGCAAGTGTCGTGCTTGGTCGACCTGTGAAGAGCGAGAGCTAGGTGATTTACCTCACTTAGCCTCTTTTTTCTGAGGGACACAACTGGTCACTGATATCAGTCATTCTATTTAAGCCGGGCATGCTTAAACGAGGCATGCCCGGCCTTACCGTGGATATCACGATTACATCTTTCGTTTGTACGGCATAGACATCTCCATAGTCGGCAGCATTGCCCTCGTGCCAGTCAAGGGTCTCTGGTTGTGCATATATTCTGTCTTTACGCACATGGCAACGCCTCCTGCTCGTGAATCCATGTGCTGCTCACAAACGATTCAAGTATACCCATCGACTTGAAACAATGTACCTCAATTTATGTTTATCACCTAATGTTGTTATTACTGCAAGCGCAATACACGACTGACTTTCATCTTCATCACCATATCATCATCCGTTGAACATGTCTTCCTCATTTGCATGTATATCAACATCAGCTACAAAGCTTCATCTTCGTGTGGCAGCACGAGCTGGGCTGGAATAAAGCGATTCCTTATAAGTGGTGGAACGTGCCTTTCGTTGCGCAAGACCTCTGGCACGTCCTCACTTCTGCTCTGCTTGGGTCGCCGCATAATACCACCGGCCAGCGAATCCAGGCACATCCGATACCGCCGCTCCAGAGCTGCCTTCACCATCCGTCGTGACCTTCAACAACCACCAGTGTGACGCAGAAATCTTCGCTAGTCTACGAAGGGTTGACGTCAATGACTGGCTCCGAAACTACGACCTCATAAGCGACTTCAACAAGTGGGACAGGTCATAGAAGATTCGGAAGATCCGTTCTACCAGTCCGATGTGGCCACGCCTGGTTTTGCAACCATGAACCAGGTCTACCTGACTGGACGACGTTCACGCAACAGTTTCGGCTGATTTTCGGTGCTCTCGCTGTTCGCGCTGCGGTCGCGAAGAAGAAGATCCAGTTTGCTGGTGAATCGTACACCTCGTGTATCGAGGATGCGCTTGTACTGTGTGTGTAAACATGTGAACGCCCCCACGTCTCAGAACGACCGTGTACGCCGCATTATTAAAGGCAATAATTAACACTGTCGTCTTCAACGCCCTTGCTACGGGAAACACTGCTACCATCCAGGATGCCATCACTGCTTCCCTGCGACTAGAGGAACCCCGGTCGCTCCGGCTATGCACCGATACTTAGGACATTCGGCTTCCTTCGGCCATGCACTTGCTCATGCTAATCCGCGACATCGTTCGTGAAGAGCTTGACCGCCGCTGCTCTTCTTGCGCTACAGAAAACAGTGCTCCTTCTTCCTCGACCGACTTGCGCGGCATCATTAGGTGTATTGAAGAATATCATCGACACTTGGAGAATCAGTGTGCCGCTCATGCAAGAAGGTGACGGTTGGGAAGCTTGAGGCGTTTACGCTTTTCTCTGCGTTTGTCAGTTCGCTAACTACGACAGGGTTTCTCGCAGCGCCGGGGTAAACGCAGTGCCCGTCTACACATGACTATATCGCCCGGTTGGAAAGAGCGCGCAGGACGTTGCTGAGCAGTATTGCACTGCGCTTAGTGGTGCAGTATTACTAGGCGAGCTCAGAGGAGATACTCACACGCGCGCGACCTCACTCCGCAATGCCGGCGCGCCTAGGGAAAAACGCCTACAAAACGAGCAAAGAAACTTGTCTTCCATACTAGCTAGGCAGAGGCATATTCAAGGAGCAAATTTTGTCTCTCACAGCGGATCTTACTCGCGCATGCGCACAAATCTTGGGCGACTCCTGAAATGCCACGCCCAGCTGAGCTGCCTATCAATCGTAAAGTCGAGACCCCTTCAAACGTGGCAGCCCCAACGCCTTCAACCAAAGGGCTCACATTCATCGTCCGACGGCGCTATTTCATGTCCACTACAACAGCAAGTCCGTCCCCACCGGAGCTGCCAAATGACTGCACGTTAGATTACTTCAGTCGGCGCACTCGGCGAACTCCATCTGCTCAGCGGCTGCCCAGCGGTCGAGAATTTCAGAGTGATTCAGGGCGAGCGACTTCCAGTTCTCGACCAGACAGTTGCCCGGGCTGGAGAAGGCTACCGTCGTTTGCTGCCGACACATCACTGCGTGTAACGCTCCCTCCATAATTGGTAGGTTGATCAAAAATAACGTACAGCGCGAAAGACAAGGACTGCGAAGACGACACACACAGCGCTGACTTCCAACAACATGTAATTGCGTTGCCACATCGTATGTATATATACAAGAAAGGGCATGCGCCGAAAATGAAAGGCAGTCACATGGGGTGTTCTAACAGCAAGTCACTGAACTAAGAGTATGGTCACCAGAAAAATAAAAAATAAATAAATAAAATTACGATTTCTATCTGTTTAGATACGTGACTTCACTAGGGGTCAGCGCGATAGAGGGGGCGCTAACGCAAATACTACCAAGTTTTCTGATGAAATCAGCTTCCACAGTTTCCCGAGTGAGCTGTGAGCTGTGTCTCGCTAAAACTTCAGTATCTTCAAAGAGGGGCACGCAGCCACAGTCCAGGCAATGGATGCCCAAGTGGCCTTGTACAGTGCTGTGGACGTTGTTACAGTGCTCTCTTAGTCGATCGTTTAAGCACCTGCCTGTCTGTCCAACAATATTTACTGCCGCAAGACAGGGGAATTCGGTAGACTACATTTGTTGCGCACGTCACAAAACGTTTTCTGGGCCCGACAGAGCAACAACTCTGATACGATTTAGGCTCGCTTACACGTTTGCCGTGTTATAGTTTGTTAACGAAGCTTCCGCTCAAGTCTAAATATTTTAAGGCAGTTTTCCTAGTGTATAAAGCCGCTCGAGTTCACGCTGCTCCTCTGGCGGCCATTTTTCAAAGAAATTATGCCTTCCAACCACTCAGAATGCCGGTGACAACTTCACGTTTGATCAATTCTGGATATTGTAAATGGTAAACAGCTACTTTTGCTTACATGATCGGCCATGACATTGAAATTGCTGATACAGCGGAAAGCATTGCACCGGATGCACATATATAGAACTGTGTATGTTGAGCGAGATAAGAGCTGCACTATAGGCATCGCAGGCAGTTTTAACTGGAGGAAAACTTGGCAAGTGCGCCTCGAATGATAAATTGTTTTGTCTAAACCGAAACAGCGCGAATTGGTAGGCTGCATGAAAGAGAGACATTCTTATTGAATGACAGGAAGTTATTCGGCATATATCTGGCGATCACTCAGGAAATGGTTGTTGTGGAACGACGAGTCGGTTCTGATGTACTTCGCTATAAAAACGCGCGAGATAGTGTCGAGCAGCCTATATTGGCTTTTGTGTGTATATATATATATATCAATTCTAAATATTGTAAGGCAGTTTGTCGTGTGCGTATCATGGACACGCATGCTTATATTGCCTTCCGTTTCCCTACCACGGTTGCGCTTTCAAACCAACAGCGCGCGCATGCGATCCCATAGATGAGATGAATACATATATATAGAAAAGTATCAGTCATAGCTCTCGTAGTATAGCCTTCTGAGCCGTTTCCCTTTTCTTTTTCTTCTCTTTGTTTTTTCTTTGAAAGAAGTCCTATTAGGGTTATTATAATTACACGAAGGTATTTCGCCCTCGCCAGCAGCAGTACTTGAGATAGCTATTCCGGCGGCTAGCTTCCCACGCTATGCGTGGCGCCCCCGCACCTGTTTAAGCTTTTTCCTAGACGCTAGAGCTACACAATATCCGCGCAACCTTGAGCGATCGGAAAGCGCGTTTTCCACCCTGGGCCGACGGAGAGGGGAGATTTCGTTCCGGCCGCGAAGCTCTCTACATCTCAGTAAGGTGCCTCGCGGTGGTCTCGTGCTGAAGATGCCCTCTCGGTGAGCGCATATTTCCCCCCCTCATCTTTTAAGAGATTCAATACATACAAGCATTTGTCTCGCAAACCAGATTTATTTCAAGGGAATTTCCCACGTCTCAATAATTTCTCTCGTCGTATACGAGTGCTGATTGCCGTGTTATAGTTTGTTAACGAAGCTTCCGCTCAAGTCTAAATATTTTAAGGCAGTTTTCCTAGTGTATAAAGCCGCTCGAGTTCACGCTGCTCCTCTGGCGGCCATTTTTCAAAGAAATTATGCCTTCCAACCACTCAGAATGCCGGTGACAACTTCACGTTTGATCAATTCTGGATATTGTAAATGGTAAACAGCTACTTTTGCTTACATGATCGGCCATGACATTGAAATTGCTGATACAGCGGAAAGCATTGCACCGGATGCACATATATAGAACTGTGTATGTTGAGCGAGATAAGAGCTGCACTATAGGCATCGCAGGCAGTTTTAACTGGAGGAAAACTTGGCAAGTGCGCCTCGAATGATAAATTGTTTTGTCTAAACCGAAACAGCGCGAATTGGTAGGCTGCATGAAAGAGAGACATTCTTATTGAATGACAGGAAGTTATTCGGCATATATCTGGCGATCACTCAGGAAATGATTGTTGTGGAACGACGAGTCGGTTCTGATGTACTTCGCTATAAAAACGCGCGAGATAGTGTCGAGCAGCCTATATTGGCTTTTGTGTGTATATATATATATATCAATTCTAAATATTGTAAGGCAGTTTGTCGTGTGCGTATCATGGACACGCATGCTTATATTGCCTTCCGTTTCCCTACCACGGTTGCGCTTTCAAACCAACAGCGCGCGCATGCGATCCCATAGATGAGATGAATACATATATATAGAAAAGTATCAGTCATAGCTCTCGTAGTATAGCCTTCTGAGCCGTTTCCCTTTTCTTTTTCTTCTCTTTGTTTTTTCTTTGAAAGAAGTCCTATTAGGGTTATTATAATTACACGAAGGTATTTCGCCCTCGCCAGCAGCAGTACTTGAGATAGCTATTCCGGCGGCTAGCTTCCCACGCTATGCGTGGCGCCCCCGCACCTGTTTAAGCTTTTTCCTAGACGCTAGAGCTACACAATATCCGCGCAACCTTGAGCGATCGGAAAGCGCGTTTTCCACCCTGGGCCGACGGAGAGGGGAGATTTCGTTCCGGCCGCGAAGCTCTCTACATCTCAGTAAGGTGCCTCGCGGTGGTCTCGTGCTGAAGATGCCCTCTCGGTGAGCGCATATTTCCCCCCCTCATCTTTTAAGAGATTCAATACATACAAGCATTTGTCTCGCAAACCAGATTTATTTCAAGGGAATTTCCCACGTCTCAATAATTTCTCTCGTCGTATACGAGTGCTGATTGCCGTGTTATAGTTTGTTAACGAAGCTTCCGCTCAAGTCTAAATATTTTAAGGCAGTTTTCCTAGTGTATAAAGCCGCTCGAGTTCACGCTGCTCCTCTGGCGGCCATTTTTCAAAGAAATTATGCCTTCCAACCACTCAGAATGCCGGTGACAACTTCACGTTTGATCAATTCTGGATATTGTAAATGGTAAACAGCTACTTTTGCTTACATGATCGGCCATGACATTGAAACTGCCGCGGACAACATCAGTCCCTTTCCACATAAGTATGAGGCTCGGAGCAGGAGCTTTGGCGCTTGAAAGTAACCGTTGGCTTGACGAACCAACCGACTGAGCTACCTTTCCGGGCAACATTGAAGGATCACGAGTTCAAATCACATGTTATGTTCCTTTTTCTTCCTTTTTTTCTTTTTCTTTTAATGTATGTTCCTTCCTTTTATCACTGTACGGAAACCCTCCTAAAAAAAAAATTATATATCCTCAATTATGTGTGGCCACACATGTGCAGGTCATAAATACCAGGTTCTCTAGCCGAGTGCCATCCATGCGGTATAACCGAGCTCAGATTGGTCCACCTTGACTGATCAAATAGGGCACCACTGTAGGTTAAATGAGGCGTACAACTCCTGCGGGACCCGCCGTGGTTGCTCAGTGGTAATGGTGTTAGACTGCTGAGCACGAGGTCGCGGGATCGGACCCCGGCCACGGCGGCCGCATTTCGATGGCGGCGAAATGCGAAAACACCCGTGTACTTAGAATTAGGTGCACGTTAAAGAACCCCAGGTGGTCGAAATTTTCGGAGTCCTCCACTACGGCGTGCATAATCAGAAAGTGGTTTTGTCACGCAAAACACCATAATTCAATTTTTAATTTAACTCCTGCGGGGACGGTAGAGTATCCGTCTCCAGTGCAAGAGGACCGTGATTCAAATCCCGGTGCCGCGCAATTCTCCGGGAAATACAAAAAAAAAGAAAAGAAAACCGTGTGTTGAGAAATTGCACAAACAGGCCTGGAGTGCGGCCTGATCCCGGTGACCAGAACCGGTAACGCACTCTCTCACCAGAGCAGGATTGGCCACCCTGGTGCAGTACTTGGCCACAACCTCCTATATGAATACAACAATCAAACCCCGGCCCTCAGTCCCCAGCAGCCGCGAAGCAACTGACCACGGCGGCGGTCAGATCTGTAACGCTGCAGAGGGTGCTAAGAATACCTGGCTCCGGACAGGCCGCCATTGGAATCTGAACCTGGCAACGTTGAACGTTAGAACGCTATCTAGTGAGGCGAGTCTAGCAGTATTATTGGAGGAATTAGAGGGTAGTAAATGGGATATAATAGGGCTCAGTGAGGTTAGGAGGACAAAAGAAGCATATACAGTGCTAAAAAGCGGGCATGTACTGTGTTACCGGGCCTTAGCGGAGAGACGAGAACTAGGAGTCGGATTCCTGATTAATAAGGAAATAGCTGGTAACATACAGGAATTCTATAGCATTAACGAGAGGGTGGCAGGTCTTGTTGTGAAACTTAATAAGAGGTGCAAATTGAAGGTGGTACAAGTCTATGCCCCTACATGCAGTCATGATGACCAGGAAGTCGAAAGCTTTTATGAAGACGTGGAATCGGCGATGGGTAAAGTCAAAACAAAATACACTATACTGATGGGCGACTTCAATGCCAGGGTAGGCAAGAAGCAGGCTGGAGACAAGTCAGTGGGGGAATATGGCATAGGCTCTAGGAATAGCAGAGGAGAATTATTAGTAGAGTTTGCAGAACAGAATAATATGCGGATAATGAACACCTTTTTCCGCAAGCGGGTTAGTCGAAAGTGGACGTGGAGGAGCCCGAATGGTGAGACTAGAAATGAAATCGACTTCATACTCTGCGCGAACCCTGGCATCATACAAGATGTAGACGTACTCGGCAAGGTACGCTGCAGTGACCATAGGATGGTAAGAACTCGAATTAGCCTAGACTTGAGGAGGGAACGGAAGAAACTGGTACACAAGAAGCCAATCAATGAGTTAGCGGTAAGAGGGAAACTAGAGGAATTCCGGATCAAGCTACAGAACAGGTATTCGGCTTTAACTCAGGAAGAGGACCTTAGTGTTGAAGCAATGAACGACTATCTCATGGGAACCATTAAGGAGTGCGCAATAGAAGTCGGTGGTAACTCCGTTAGACAGGAAACCAGTAAGCTATCGCAGGAGACGAAAGATCTGATCAAGAAACGCCAATGTATGAAAGCCTCTAACCCTACAGCTAGAATAGAACTGGCAGAACTTTCTAAGTTAATCAACAAGCGTAAGACAGCGGACATCAGGAACTATAATATGGATAGAATTGAACAGGCTCTCAGGAACGGAGGAAGCCTAAAAACAGTGAAGAAGAAACTAGGAATAGGCAAGAATCAGATGTGTGCGTTAAGAGACAAAGCCGGCAATATCGTTACTAATATGGATGAGATAGTTCAAGTGGCTGAGGAGTTCTATAGAGATTTATATAGTACCAGTGGCACCCACGACGATAGTGGAAGAGAGAATAGCCTAGAGGAATTCGAAATCCCACAGGTAACGCCAGAAGAAGTAAAGAAAGCCTTAAGAGCTATGCAAAGGGGGAAGGCAGCTGGGGAGGATCAGGTAACAGCAGATTTGTTGAAGGATGGTGGTCAGATTGTTCTAGAGAAACTGGCCACCCTGTATACGCAATGCCTCATAACCTCGAGCGTACCGGAATCTTGGAAGAACGCTAACATAATCCTAATCCATAAGAAAGGGGACGCCAAAGACTTGAAAAATTATAGACCGATCAGCTTACTGTCCGTTGCCTACAAAGTATTTACTAAGGTAATCGCAAATAGACTCAGGAACACCTTAGACTTCTGTCAACCAAAGGACCAGGCAGGATTCCGTAAAGGCTACTCAACAATAGACCATATTCACACTATCAATCAAGTGATAGAGAAATGTGCAGAATATAACCAACCGTTATATAAAGCTTTCATTGATTACGAGAAAGCGTTTGATTCAGTCGAAACCTCAGCAGTCATGGAGGCATTACGGAATCAGGGTGTAGATGAGCCATATGTAAAGATACTGGAAGATATCTATAGCGGCTCCACAGCCACCGTAGTCCTCCACAAAGAAAGCAACAAAATCCCTATAAAGAAAGGCGTCAGACAGGGAGATACGATATCTCCAATGCTATTCACAGCATGTTTACAGGAGGTATTCAGAGGCCTGGAGTGGGAAGAATTGCGGATAAAAGTTGGAGAATACCTTAGCAACTTGCGATTCGCTGATGATATTGCCTTGCTTAGTAACTCAGGAGACCAATTGCAATGCATGCTCACTGACCTGGAGAGGCAAAGCAGAAGGGTGGGTCTGAAAATTAATCTGCAGAAAACTAAAGTAATGTTTAACAGGCTCGGAAGAGAACAGCAGTTTACGATAGGTAGCGAAGCACTGGAAGGGGTAAGGGACTACATCTACTTAGGGCAGGTAGTGACCACGGATCCGGATCATGAGACTGAAATAACCAGAAGAATAAGAATGGGCTGGGGTGCGTTTGGCAGGCATTCTCAAATCATGAACAGCAGGATGCCACTATCCCTCAAAAGGAAAGTGTATAACAGCTGTGTGTTACCAGTACTCACATATTGGGCAGAAACCTGGAGACTTACGAAAAGGGTTCTGCTGAAATTGAGGACGACGCAACGAGCTATGGAAAGAAGAATGATGGGTGTGACATTAAGGGATAAGAAAAGAGCAGATTGGGTGAGGCAACAAACGCGGGTAAACGACATCTTAGTTGAAATCAAGAAAAAGAAATGGGCATGGGCCGGACATGTAATGAGGAGGGAAGATAACCGATGGTCACTAAGGGTTACGGACTGGATTCCAAGGGAAGGGATGCGTAGCAGGGGGCGGCAGAAAGTTAGGTGGGCGGATGACATTAAGACGTTTGCAGGGACAACATGGCCACAATTAGTACATGACCGGGGTAGTTGGAGAAGTATGGGAGAGGCCTTTGCCCTGCAGTGGGCGTAACTAGGCTGATGATGATGATGATGATGATGATGATGACACGTTTACAGAGCCTTGCCAATTTTTCCGGGGCTGAGAAAACGACTGTGATTCCTGCAGGCTGCTGAATTTTCTTTAGCCTATGGGAGCCTATCATGCACATATGGTAGCACTGCAAACCTGCGTCTTTCAGCCAGCTGGTTCCCCGATTGAGCGGGCTCATCATGCTTTTTGCGCCTCAGAAGCTGTTCCGCTATGGCTGAAATTAAGGCCAAAGGGTAACCAGCCCAAGAAAGGCGATCAACCTGAGCAGCAAGACACTGTTGCATCTGGTGTGGGCCCGAGTTATTGAGGCTGTTAACGAGACATAACTTTATAACACCTCGTTTAACGAGATTTGAGTGTGCGAAGTTAAAGGGCAAGAGTGGCTTCTTACTTCTCGTTTCGAAGCACCAGCACACATGTTTTTTAGCAAGGCTCAGCCTGAGATCTAGAAAGCGCAAGGAATCATCAGTGACGACCTCATGCGTAAGTTCTAGAGGCTCCAGCTCTTTCTTAACGATCTCCAAGACTTCAGACACAGCAGGCTCAAAAGCGGGATTAGTGCAATCAATAAAAATGCAGGGAATCGTCCACAAACCTGCAGACTTTGACAACAGGGGACGCGGCTAGGTGACCATGAATATTGCGATCATGATGAGCTAGATAAATGTGACTTAGTAAGGCCGCCAGACATGATCCTATGAAAACACCATTCCTTTGTATGTAATTTTGTTCGTTCCATGAGGTGTAAGTTGATTTCAATTAGAAGGTGAGCAATTCAAGAAAGCCGCTAACAGAAACACCTGCAGCATTCTGAAAGGTAACTGATCCCAAGTCATCAATGCATTCTTCAACAACCAGAAGCAACTTGTCATGCGGAAGTGAATAGTACAGATCTTTAACATCGATCGAGAACATCTTGAGTCCCTTTTCATTCGCTTTTAAAAACTAATAACTTCACCAGAATCTCTAACGAGGAAAGGATCGTCAGTGATTAGAAGGTTTAGTTTATCTTGCAAAAACAAGCCAACAGCTCTATTTATTATTTATTGATTGCACTAATCCCGCTTTTGAGCCTGCTGTGTCTGAAGTCTTGGAGATCTTTAACAAAGAGCTGGAGCCTCTAGAAATTACGCATGAGGTCCCCATGATGATTCCTTGCGCTTTCTAGATCTCAGGCTGAGCCTTGCTAACAAACATGTGTGCTGGTGCTTCGAACCGAGAAGTAAGAAGCCACTCTTGCCCTTTAATTCCGCACACTCAAATCTCGTTAAAGGAGGTATTATGAAGTTATGTCTCGTTAACAGCCTCAATAACTCGTGCCCACACCAGATGCAACAGTGTCTTGCTGCTCAGGTTGATCGCCTTTCTTGGGCTGGTTACCCTTTGGCTTTAATTTCAGCCATAGCGGAACAGCTTCTGAGGCGCAAAAAGCATGATGAGCCCGCTCAATCGGGGAACCAGCTGGCTGAAAGACGCAGGTTTGCAGTGCTACCATATGTGCATGATGTCTCCCATAGGCTAAAGAAAATTGAGCAGCGTGCAGGAATCACAGTCGTTTTCTCAGCCCCGGAAAAATTGGCAAGGCTCTGTAAGCGTGTAAGCGAGCCTAAATCGCATCAGAGTTGTTGCTCTGTCGGGCCCAGAAAACGTTTTGTGACGTGCGCAACAAATGCAGTCACCGAATTCCCCTGTCTTGCGGCAGTAAATATGTTGGACAGACAGGCAGGTGCTTAAACGATCGACTAAGAGAGCACTGTAACAACGTCCACAGCACTGTACAAGGCCACTTGGGCATCCATTGCCTGGACTGTGGCTGCGTGCCCCTCTTTGAAGATACTGAAGTTTTAGCGAGCCACAGCTCACAGCTCACGCGGGGAATTGTGGAAGCTGATTTCATCAGAAAACTTGGTAGTATTTGCGTTAGTGCCCCCCCCCCCTCTATCGCGCTGACCCCTGGTGAAGTCACGTATCTAAACAGATAGAAATCGTAATGTTTTTTTTTATTTTTCTGGTGACCATGCTCTTAGTTCAGTGACTTGCTGTTAGAACACCCCATGTGACTGTCTTGCATTTTCTGCGCATGCACTTTCTTGTATATATACACACGATGTGGCAACGCAATTAAATGTTGTTGGAAGTCAGCGCTGCGTATGTCGTCTTCGCAGTCCTTGTCTTTGAATCATGATCATGAATCATGAATTACCAACTAGCTCAAGCAACCACCCTGGTAGGT
Organism: Dermacentor variabilis; assembly: GCF_050947875.1. Taxonomy (NCBI): domain Eukaryota; kingdom Metazoa; phylum Arthropoda; class Arachnida; order Ixodida; family Ixodidae; genus Dermacentor; species Dermacentor variabilis. The sequence continues at coordinate 38,810,805 of NC_134573.1, read as the reverse complement.
TGAGCTCGAAACTCATTAGATGGTCGACGGCGCCTGAAGGCACTTCCCTTGAATCACGGCGGTGCTCAGTGCGCTCAGTCGTGTGGAACCAAGTGAAAGTAAACTGCTTTAGCTAATTTCCAAAGTAGAAAATCAGTAAAGCGGCAGTAATGCCGGCCGCTCCCACATGTGTCAAACGCGAACATGTCCGCGTGCTCTATCCAGGAGGCTTCACTTGAACAGGGGACCACACTGCAGGTGGAGTATGTAGCCCCTTAAAGCTGCGTAATTTATATTGGGCTCACGTGTGAGATGTAAGGTATGTAGGCAAATTTGTTAGCTACGAAACACTTATAACGCTTCTTGTAAGGCTCGGCTCAACGAATGCGTGCACTCGTGGCACGAGGGGATACGTTGCTGGCAGTTTTCGAACATTCGGTAGTCGCAGGCAAGAGTGCGGGTGGAAGTGCCCGAGGGCTGCGTCGGTGGGATGGCCAATTTGGACCACGGGGAGCTTGGCATCCCTCTGTGTTCATCGGCTCAGGCGACACGAGAACGACTCTCGGATTTCGGCAACCATCCGACGAGCATCGCGGTTGTCCCGCTTCGAGACCAGCTCCTCGAAGTAATGGTAGAATATCTGGCTGCCGCAGAACAGGTACGCCTTTCCGAGGTAGAAGGCGTCGTGGTGTATGGCCATGCTGCTGTCACTGTCAAAGTTCCCGCGCTGATTGAGCCAGTTTATGCGCACGACACAAACACAACCGGAGACAGAAAGCAAGAACACAGCACTACAAATGGTATATATATATATATATATATATATATATATATATAAAGGAGAAGAAAGGGGGTTAACCGAGGGGCCCGATTTTTATTAGTCATATCATAAGAAGCCAACCAACACTGACACTAAAGACAACATAGGGAAAATTACTTGTGCTTAAGAAATGAATTAAAGAAACGATAAATTAATGGAAATTAAAATGGATGACAAAACAACTTGCCGCAGGTGGGAACCGAACCCACAACCTTCGCATTTCGCGTGCGATGCTCTACCAATTCAGCTCCCGCGGCGCTGTTTCCCCATCCACTTTCTTGGATATTTATGTGTCCCAGTAGAACCCTGGGAGTTTTAGCCAGCGCCACCACTCACGGACCTGGGCAGCGGACGTGGAATGTTCTTTTTGCCGCATGCGTCACGAGAACGTGATCCTTTTGGCTGAAGGCAACTGTGAGTCAATAAACCCACATATGCTACCTGAAAGCATCAATGTAGCCGGATTCGAGACCCTCGCTATGTAATAAACGTTGGCTTCGTATGGCACATATTATATATATGATAATATATATATTATAATATATATATATATATATATATATATATATATAATCATAAGAACCTTGGGGAAATTACTTGTACCCACTCATTGAAATAAAGAAATGATCGCGAAAGTGAAAATGGAGGAAACAACTTGCCGCACGTGGTGAACGATCCCACGCCTTCGCATTACGCGTACGATGTTCTAGCAGTTTAACTACCGCGGTGCCGCGTTCCCATGTACTTTCATGGATGTTTTTGTTTTATTACTAGAACGAACCCTGGGAGTGTTCCCCAGCGCCACCGCTCACGATCCATCACCCACGATCCAACCAAAAGGTGTTTATAAGATACAGAAATTGAAATAGGATCCGACAGCGGGAACACTAAAATTACGCTTTTATTTACATTTGCTGACATGCAGATTGCCTTAAGCCATTCCTCAAGCATACTCATGTAACTTTGTAATTTTTGCTATAGAATGTAAATGTCACTGTCAGCCAGGAAGAATGCAATATCATTTGCATACACACAAACGTGCATGTCCTGACAACTGGGGATGGAGCTCATAATTATAATAAATAATTTTGAAGACAGGACTGCTCCTTCGGGCACACCGCGAGTCCGTCTTAACTTACACGAGGAATAACCGTTCTTGAAGCAATAAAATTACCTTGATCACAAAAATTCTGCCTACGACGCGATGATATAATTGGAGAAATTATGCCTCTGCAGAATATCCTGTAAAATTCAGTGTTCAACGCTGTCATATGCCTTAGCTATATCAGGTGTTAAGTTGGCGCTTCTTCTTCATCACACTTTGAATAAATTTTCGCTCACATTCAGGGTGGCCGCTCGAGTGGGCATCTTGTAGGGAAACGTTTAACAACAGAATTCAGTAGCTGAACAATTCTATTTTACGTTTAATTTGTTATTAGAACACTAGGCAACCACCGAGGAGACAAAATTGGTTGCATTTAAAACTGCTAAATTCTACCGATTATAATAACCAGAGTTTGGGTCACGACCTGAAATTTCCCTGAGTAGCTGCGCAAGAAAATCTGAAAATTCATGAAAATTTCAGAAAATTGAAGCAGCACATTTAGAACCCAGAAGGTCTGCACCAAAAATAGATTATCAACTCTGCAAAGTGCACAGCTGATAAGCTTGACGCTTTACCCACAGAACTAGACACCTTGGATATGATCTCTAAACAGCTTATATGGCTTTTACAATGGGCTATCCACATACTTGCCAACCCTCTCATGTGCACATAGGCGCCGATATAGCTTTCAACATTATGTTTCAGCTTGGTTGCGTTGTTGGGATGTTATTCGACTTTTGTAAAACAAAAGCTAACAACCCAAATATTAAGAGAATCATACGCTGGGCATGTTGGTATTCTATACTCATGAAAAACAGCGCGAATTGAAAAAAGGACAATTCAGTGGACTAGAGGGTCGCAGCGCTGACTTAAAACAGAAAGTTTTTTTGAAGGTGAGAATAAATGGGTTGCGAGGTTAGACATGGAAAAAATGGCGCCAGGGATCTAAAGATGTGCATCGCGGTAATCGATTAATATGATGTGCAGAAGGCCATCCGCTAAGTGGAGTTGAGCATGGTATTAAATGTGACAAAATTATTCGGCTTAGGTGATGCTGAACAAAGACATTTCTTGAACTAACGCAGAAGAGCGACAACGGAGCGACAATGTTATGATCCGAAAGCTTGCCTAGCACCCGCTCGAGCGTTTTTTGGCAATCGTCCACGTCCTGGCCTGCAATTATGACATCATCAATATAACAACGAACATTCGGAATACCAAGCAAAACCTTATCCATAATGCACTGGAAAAAAGCAGGGGCACTGGTTATTCCAGAAGGAAGTCTGTTATATTTATAGAGCCCCTTGTGCGTGTTAACCGTCAGAATATGTCTTGATTCTGGGCTCAGTACCACTTGTTGGTATGCCGATGACAAATCTAGGACACAAAATACGTTGCCTCCACACAGTGCTGTGAACAATTCCTCTGGTTGTGGTAGTGGTCTATGTTAAGAACTGGATTTACAGTGATTTTGTAATCACCACAAAGGCGTATTTGATCACCTTGTTTCTTTGGGACCAGAACCAGTGGAGTTTCCCAATCGCTTCTACTCACAGGCGTGATTACGCCTTGGCTTTCGAGCTCAGCGAGGAGTTTTTCTGCTTGTTCGCGCAAAGAAAGAAGAAGCGGGCGTGCTTTACAAAACACCGGCGTACAACCTGGTTGCAAAACAATTTGCGCCTCGAAGTTCCTGATAGCACCCAGCGATTGCGAAAACACGTTTGGAAACTTTGCGCGAATCTTATCTACTCTGTCTTCGCTGCGTACACTGCAAAGCGATTTCCAATTAAGCCGAAGCTTGTTAAGCCAGGTTCTTCCCAGCAATATAGGTAACTCGCGTTCGCGGTTTTTCACAACAACGATTGGTAAAACTGCACTCTGCCCTTCATAGGTCGCGGTGACATTGCAGTGATCTATAACATCCATTTTCTCGCCTGTGTATGTCTTTAGAACAACCCGAGTTGGTTCACAATGCACATGCGCAAATTTCTCTTTGTACATACTTTCAGGTACAACTGTCACTGCGGCCCCCGTGTCCACCTGCATTGACACTTTCTGGCCCTCCACGTTTACAGTCACCACATAACCGTCCTTCACAGATGTGTTGACTGTGCAGTTGTACAGAGTGTGCTCGTCTTCGTCTGACGATGCCATTACTGCATGTGCCTTCAGCTCACTTTTGCTCGTTCCACACATGTTTTGCAGGTGTCCAACTTTTGAACGTAGCTTGCACGAGTAGTTGTTATACCAGCACTGTTCTGGCGCGTGTGTCTTGCCACAGTGGTAACATTTTTGTTTCTTAGTCTTGTTTCACGCCGAGCTTTTACCCTTCGCTTGGTCACGGTCCCTGCGCTGATGCTCGTTAGTTTTCATTTCCACTGCGTTTATGCTCTCCGCGCGGCTTCCTGCTTTTATTGCGGCTGTTTGTTTCACGGCCAATTCGCTGTCAAGAGCTATTTTGCATGCCCTTTCAAACGTGAGTGCGTCAGCCGTGAACAACGCCTTCTGCGTTTCTTCACTTCGGATCCCAGCTACCAATCTGTCGCGTAGAGCGTCCAGGAGAAATGGCCCGAAGTTACATTCGTGGGCTAGGTGCTTCAACTCTACTACGAAGTCTTCGACACTTTCGTGGTCAAGTTGCACTCGGCGGTTGAATTTGCACTTTTCCGCAATTACAGACGTCTTCGGGCTGTAGTGGCTTTGCAAGAGCTCCTTTACTTCCGCGAAGGTCTTATCTCCTGGTAGCAATGGAACAAACAGGTTTTTGAGAATTTCATATGCCTCTGCACCAATTACTGTCAAGAAAACAGACAGTTTCTTCACTTCCGCTATCTCGTTTGCCCTGACGTAATGCTCAAATCGTTCGACATAAGATTCGAAGTTCTGAACCTTAGGGTCGTACTCGTCTAGTCTGCCGAGCCGAGACATGGCTTGGTAGAAGAAGTAAATGTGTTACTTGTTTGGATTCCGGGTCTCTTGCTAGCCTATGGTAGCGACGCCTCCGGTAGTAGCGTGGCCTCGTTGAGCCGCCGCATCTTCGTTGATGGTGTCCAGTAGGCCAGGTCACGGTGGTCCTATCCCATTCTCGTCGCCAGATGAAATAACGCAGAAGAGCGACAACGGTCCAGGAGCAGAAAGGCAACTAACTCTATTGCCAAGAACGGCTTGTTCTTATACAGAAAACGCTATGACGTCACAGGGTCATGTGGCGTCACTATATCGGAGCATAGATAGATATCAAAAGACGTCACACACAAAGCTTGCGCTACGACATTTCTAAGTCGATGTATTAAGATAGGCGCGCCCATGGTGGAGCTGGTGGCCAAAGAAATCGTCCCTAGTTCCATTTATGGCAGTGGCTGCATAGTGGCTGCACACTATGTTAAAGGTGATAAAAAAAGTACGCTCCTCTATTGGACACTACTTGCTTTACGGCGTTCCTCATATCCCAATGTGCAGCTTCAGCACTTCCAACCTAAAAAAAAAACTCGCTGAAAAAAGGAGTTCTTCGTAAACAAGCACTGATAACTGGATCGCATAAGTTGCCTTAGGAGCGACATAATTGTTTGATTACAAATGATGAAATAAATCATATTATAGAGCCCGAGACCAATTTTCGCTCAGGTATGTATGACGAGCCTCGTGCAATTAGTTACCCTAATCTGTTACGTACAAAGCATCTTTTTAAATATTCAAAGGAAGAGGCACATTTACCGATCATTCGCGTTCCCTCACTACAGTAAATATTAAGCTTGAACTATCAGGTGAAAAAAGTTCTTCAAAGCATGTCCCCATGCATTTACATCATATATACCATAGCTTCATGGAGTTCACATTCAAATATGTCATACATTCACGCAATATTTTCTTTGATAGACGCCGATTTCGTAGGGTCGTAGAGATTTGTTCCTGTATTCATATTATGGCACATGGTCGTCAGGCACTCACGTGATCGACGTTTTCATATAGGTTAGACTATGTCGAAACAACCGTAGGCCTACTTAAGAAAGAAATACTAGTATTCGCGAAAGCCATCACATTGAAGGCGTTGGCTTTTCATATTGTATCATATACAATATGAATATAGCTTAGACAGTAAGAGACCACCAGCTCATTAGAGCCTAAATATAGTATCTAGACTACGGGTAAAGAATTTCGCGTCTGAAGCAGGAATATCAACATAATATAGGAAGTCATAGAAGTGACCTCGCTAGATGAGTGTACTTTCACTAAAATGTCACGCAACGACAACAAAGCTTCTTGACAGACACACACACACCCAAAAATGTTTGAGATATTCTCACTAAGGATGAGACGGGGCTTATCAATCGTTTCAGCTATCCTTGGCAAGCAATGCTTCACAAAAAGACCTACAGCCTTTCTTACAACACTGCTCTCCACTTCACGGAAATCGTCTTCGTCTAATGTACTTGGAAGCGGCTACAAGCCATAGTTAGGTTCTAATACTTCTATGCTTATTTTCACGCAACTCACCTCTTGTGTAAAACTTATATTGCAGGTCTCTAAACTAATAAAGGGACGCGGTTTGATACAGCTCATATAGTATGCTGTTCCTTTTTCATGAACATCTGTCCTATTGGCTTGCATACTACAACGTATATTAATTTTCTAATATTTATATACTGCGTTACGTCTTTGTGGACTCCAACATGCAAACATGTCTGCTAGAGATCACGCTATTTGGAAATATTATGCGCTCATAAAAAATTCGCACTGTGAACATCAAGAAAATTGGGCGGAATCCAAAGAGACAGTTGTCATCAAACTTAAGTCAGAGCTTCCCGGTAAATTTGCTGAGATATGCTACTGGTTAGCGATTTTTGTTGTTATAATCAGTGTCGGGCGCTGTGACATCCCACTGCATCAAGGATTAAGCCACCAACGTTGTGAACCACATGAAAATCCTTACAAGGTCACGCATCGCGCAATGCTATCAATATCGGCCTATCAAGCTATAACCTTTGATTACACTTGATAAGGGATTGGCCAAGCTTCTAACACACAGTTTCCGTCTTTCGCAAAGTTTATTCGGCCAGACTGCCAGAATGATGTGTTTCACCGAAGCACTGAAGAACTCATGCCAGCACCTAGTGCACGATAGCTTCGGACGGGACGCCTCGCGTTTAAGCTGAGCTGGGCACCCGAGCCACGTGCTTATGTCAGTCGCAGAAGGACTGCTTAAGAAGGCACAGCAAAGCAGTCCGGAGCAGCTGCATGGTTCAAGCACTGACATGAACAAAAGAAAGGTTGCTGTCATCCTCTACATACACGGGTTCTCCCATATGTTAAAGAAGATTGCTGCAAGGAGCGGCATCAACGTTGTATTTTCGGCGCCTAGTAAGTTGGCCAGTCTGCGTAGAAACACAAGGCCAGAAAGAATCGCACGTACCGCATGCGAAAAAGAACATAAAAACAAATTCATTGATTGAATCGCAGGTGTGGTATGCCGCATTCCTCTCGGGTGTGGACGATCCTGCATTGGTCAAACAGGGAGATGCGTAAATTACAGGTTACAAGAACACAATAACAAAATAAACAACTTGGCCGCGGACAGCTTTCCTGCCATCCATTGCCAGGGATGCAAATGCAAACCTAGATTTAAAGAAACAGTCATCATGAGTAGAAGCAGGTGTGAGATGACGCGCTTGATAATAGAAGCTAGACACATGTCAACATTCGGCGGCGCATGCGTCAGTAAACCTTCGATTCCATTTTCCTCAAAAGAGCTCAATTATCTTTGTTCGCGCTGAAAGTATACATGTCTGTGAATATGTGAGTCGAGAAACCGCTTCCGTGTGGTTCCCAGTTTACTTATTTATTTTTTTTTTCATTTTGCCGAAATTTACACGTGCTTTATGACGTTGCAAGGGTGTATATATAGCGACGAGAACGGGAAATAACTGTTGTTGGAAGTTAGCGCTGTGTGTGTCAGATGTGCCTTTCTGTTGTCGTTGTTCAGCTTGCGCTACAACAAAATAAGGTATGCCATTCGCAGAAAGCGGGGAGAAGAGCCAAGAATGCTCGGCCCTCATTATGGGGATATGAATTCACAAAGCTTTTAGTTCGCGCGTGGTGGTTGCCATTGGGCTTTCCACTTATGTACGAGACATCTGGCATTAAGATTGGCTAGTGCCTGTCTTTCGAAGAGTTTTACCGTAAGACCTTCTTTGGGAATAGACGCCTTGCATTTGTTTATTGTGGCTATGACATAGCGACTCTGACTGCAGGCTCTCCCGGCTCTTTTCGTGCTCCAAGGAAGACTTCTCTTCCGTGTCTTCAACATCAGCGTGACGATCCGCAGCCGCTTTTCCACTGCCTTCGCCGTGCGAACCCGCCTCCAACGCGTCAGGCAGCGTCAGTCGTTTCGGTGCGTTGTGCGAGGGTTCTTTGGCGCCACTACGGTCGCTGAGCGTGCCACCAACGACGGGAACCACTGTCGCGGCGTTACTCGGAGCGATGCTTGCGGCGACGGACAGCTCAGAAATATTCCTTGGCGTACCGCATTCTTTTTTCATGACCGCAGATGGCAGTTCGCGAACACCGGGTACTTGATTCTTCTCCTCCAGCGCATACGCACGTGCTGAGATAGATGGCCATGGTCGTCGTGTTGATGATAAGAACTGTGAAGACGGTGCACTCGATTAACTTTTCCACACACAAAATAATTAGACACATTAGCCTCTGAATTTAAACGCTAGGTTTACAGTCAAACACACTTAGGTAGCCGCATGGGGAGTTCATGTTTTGCGAAGGCATCTTAAAGAAAATTACTCCGTTGAAGATAACCGTAACTACACTCTTAAACAAGATTAGACCCATTGGGTCGTATGTTGCCCCACAACAATAATCGTCAGCTGTCTTTCTCGCATTTCCTTCCTTTAACGCGGCGAGCCTGGTACTACCAAATCACGAACGACATGCGCGTTATCAGCATGACATAGCATATTCTACAGGAAAGTAGCGAGCGCAGCGTTTTGAAGAAAGGAAACGCAAGCAAGGCAGATGACGATTATTGTTGTCTGGCAAATATACACCCCAAAGGGTGTGCATTTGCCTACACTCATAGAAAATTTACACCCTTTGGGGCGTATCTTGTCCCACAACGATAATCGTCATCCGTGCTGCCCGAGTTTCCTTTCTTTAACGCTGCGAGCCCGGTACTTTCCAGTCACGAATGGCATGCGGATTATCAGCGTGATGCAGCATTCTCGACAGGAAAGTAGCGAGCGCCGAGTTTTCAAGAAAGGAAACGCAAGCAAGGCAGATTGCGATTATTGTTGTGGGACAAATATACACCCCAAAGGGTGCAACCGTTTTAAGAGTGTACACTCTTAGAAATATTTACACCATTTGGGGCGTATCTTGTTTCACAATAATACTCGTCATCTGTCTTGCCCGCGTTTCCTTTCTTTAACGCTGCGAGCCCGGTACTTCCCAGTCATGAACGGCATGCGCGTTATCAGTGTGACGCAGCTTCTCGAAAGGAAAGTAGCGAGCGCCGAGCTTTTAAGCAAGGAAACTCGGGCAAGACAGATGACGATTATTGTTGTGGGACAAGATAAGCCCCAAAGGGTGTAAATATTTCTAAGAGTGTACACTCTAAAAACAGTTTGCACGCTTTGGGGTGTATATTTGTCCCACAACAATAATCGTCATCTGCCTTGCTTGCGTTTCCTTTCTTGAAAACTCGGCGGTCGCTACTTTCCTGCCGAGAATGCTGCGTCACACTGATAACGCGCATGCTGTTCGTGACTGGGAAGTACCGGGCTCGCAGTGTTAAAGAAAGGAAACGCTGGTAAGACAGATGACGATTGTTGTTGTGGGACAAATATACACCCCAAAGGGTGCAACAGTTTTTAGAGTGTACACTCTAAAAATTGTTTGCACCCTTTGGGGTGTATATTTGTCCCTTACAATAATCGTCATCTGCGTTGCTTGCGTTTCCTTTCTTGAAAACTCGGCGCTCGCTACTTTCCTGTCGAGAATGCTGCGTCACACTGATAACGCGCATGCTGTTCGTGACTGGGAAGTACCGGGCTCGCAGTGTTAAAGAAAGGAAACGCGGGCAAGACAGATGACGATTATCGTACACCCCAAAGGGTGCAACTGTTTTTTTTAGAGTGTAGGAAAATTTACACCCTTTGGAGTGCCCCTTCTGCCACACAACGATAATCGTCATCTGCCTTGATGCGTTTCTTTCCTTTAACGCTGCGAGCCCGGTACTTTCCAGTAATGAACGGCGTGCGCGTTATCAGCATGATAACATTCCCGACAGGAAAGTAGCGGGCGCGGCGTTTTCAAGAAAGGAAACGCATCTAGGCAGATGACGATTATGGTTGTGTGGCAGAAGGGGCACTCCAAAGCGTGTAAACTTTTCTTAGAATGTAAGAGTGTACCTGAAAACATGATGTTTCATTTAGAGGCAAGCACCCACTGTGCTGGATAGGCTACGAACATGCTGGAAATAGGATAAATAAAACGTGCGAAAATAGATGAATAATCGAAGACGAGAAAGAAACCGATAATAAATAAAATAAAATAAAGTGTATAATAACTAGTTAGCCTTGCAAACACAGGAATAGTGATATGAAGTGAAATAAAAAATACCTAAAGTAAAGAGTACGTGTAAAGAATGAGTAAGTTAAATTTTGAATAATAACATTATTAATATTATTATTTTTGTTTTTTCTCTTTTATGCGTATATGACGTTTTTGTTCTGTTTGAATTTTGTAAACTGGTAATTTATTGCAGGAGAAATAAATCAGTCATGGAAAATGGGAAGTATTTTTTGTGTTACAGAGGTAATTAGAAATGACTCGGCAATCCTTCCTGTTGCTGTATCCTGATACCATTGCTCCAAGTGACAGTATAACAGCACTGCATAAAGGCAGTACCAGATTACGTAGCAGAATGTGCAAGCAATGTTTTCGTCGGGTAGAAAACCTCCAATACGATAGTAAAGAAGTTATCGATCGATTCCGGCTCATTGCATAGGTAGCATAAAGGGCATGCTCGCTGCAAATAGGCAAAGAATCGGTGACGATAGCAACTCTCGTAGCATACAGGGGTAACTTCCGCAAAGCAACAACCATATACTTCCAAGCGTTTGGCCTGAAAAAGTTAGATACAGAATACTCGGGAATCATTACATTTTTCTTATTTTTTTTGTTAATAAGCTAAACAAGAACGCTAAACTTTTTGGTCATTTGATTGTATTACAGTAACATATGACGATGGTTATCTTCAGCTGGTTATCTTCATGGTTATCAGATGGTTATCTTTATGAGGAGAGTTTGTTGTTGGTCTAATTGGAACATGATTTTAAAGACAAAACACAGCAAGGAGCGTGAGCTTTAATGTTTTCTTCACATATTAGATCTCACAGTGAACCACTATGAGCTTAATAAATATTTATGGGTATTGAACCCCTAATTCTAATTCACTGCTTTCTGTGTCTCCATTTTGTGCATGATTGTTTTAATGCGCGTCTCTTCAAATAAGTAATCATTAGGATACCAGCTTGATGCGTGCATTCGAGGCACTTTGCTCGACTTCGTCGGCGAGAAAGATGGACAGAGCCTCAGATGAACTTCGAATGCCGGCTTTTCGACGGTGTGTGTACAATCATGTTCATCAAGTACTACAAGATGTAATAAAAAAACCTGGAGGACCACTGTCGTGAGGAAGAGATAAACAGACATATTATAGTAAGCAGACAGTTGAACCAGCCTTGTTTCTGAGAGATTTCTCAGAACATGTGTAGAAATTTTGGGCGTTTCTGTCAGCGGCGTTTTTTTTTTACGAACTGTTGGCTAGATTCGTCCTGGTACGGCGTTTTGTTCCAATATAATCAAGCCCATATTCAACATTGAAATCAGAAAGTTAGAGCTGGCCAAATAAAACGAGCAACTGAAAGGAGCGGTACCTTCCCCAGAACCTTTCGAAAAGACAATAGCAATAGGAAAAACAGAACAAATTTGTTGAAAAGTGCCTATTTCAAGGGCTGATAATACAATGCAATATATAGGCCCCATTCGGTTTGCACTCTTCAGAAATCATGGGGTTATCAAGTTGCTGCACGTGTTCGTAATGCTGTTGTCAATTTGTTTCAATATGCACGGCCCGTAATGTCAGTACGTCTCAAAGCAACGAGCCTACTATCTCTTTATTTTCTTCGCTGCTTTAAACCACACTGTTGGCCCGTGTACTTAGATTTAGGTGCACGTTAAGGAACCCCAGGTGGTCGAAATTTCCGGAGTTCTCCACTACGGCGTGCCTCATAATCAGAAAGTGGTTTTAGCACGTAAAACCCCATAATTCAATTCAACCAAACTGTTGATCGAAGCCTTCCCTGTTGAGTTTATTCCATTCTTTCCTTTGAGACTACATCTCCTTGACTTTTTGCACACAGCATGGGCCAGCACCAGCTTATTTGTCTGGCCCGCGCCCTACTGCGCAATTCCAGGCTGCTGATCCCGGACGAGGCCACAGCGTCAGTGGACCCGGATGTCTTCGTCGAACATACCTTCGCCCAGTGCACCGTTCGCACGGTGGCGCACCGGCTTCAGAGAACCATAGACGCCAACAGGCTAGCGCGTACTTTTTCCTCGTCGGAAATTTCTTCACCTTTACTGGCCTGTGTTTTGCTCATGGCATCACAAATATATTTTTCTTGCATCTCTACAAGACCAAAGAAAAATTACACACACAATATAAAACCTGGTGCAGTTTTTTCTAATAAGTCGAATCCTCCTATTATCAACCATTAGCGTATTCAAGGCAGATCGTGACCCTTCATGAACCTGTATCCTGAATGTAAGTGCTTGAATTGCGGTTGCAAATTATTTCAAAGGTGTTCGCATGCCCCTAATCACGTAGCCGGCCTCAGGTGGTAGGCAATAGGCATGCGGTAAAAAGGCCTAATCGCATTTTCAATATCTTGGAAAAATATAACGATCTGCGACACCATTCCTCCATGAATTACACAGTCTGCGTTGCTAGATCAATGATTTCTCGCATTAACCTTTCACTTCAACCTTTCTCTATGTCACATATCTACCACATTCTGACGCCTACAGGAATTATTGGACCTGACAGGATTAAATTCCTTTTCAGGTGCACGCTGTCAATGCGCTTTCGATAGAGTTAATTTAGAACGCCTTCTGTAGAGCGATCTCTCTTCAACCGTTCTCATGCCTGAGCTTGGCCTGGCCTGTCTCCTATCGAGGCCCCCCATGGGTCTTGTAGTAAGTAAGCATTTGATCCCTACGCATTACACAGCGCGAAACAACTCCGCCTCAGGGAATGACAAGTGATTCTGAAAAACCACAGCGTCCTACGAAAGGCAAATTTCTTCTTCTAAGAGGAATTATTGTTGGCAGTGCTCTTGGTATAAGAAGTTGAAACGATGCACGCGTTAGCAGCACTAGAATGTTTTAGGGTGTCTGGCATTTCGGTATGCGCATCAAGCGGATTAGGCTGATTGACGGGCGAGCTGAGGCGTAAACGTGAACGGCCGGATTGGTGGGGCCACCTGGTGACGCTGAGCTGGACGAGACAAACGCACAACTGTTTGACGTAATGAACTCCTGTCGTTTCGAGGGTTCTTACAGAAATGTCCAGGAGGGATCCCGCGTGGTGTTTTTATTGAACGCCGACAGCCAAACCTATGAGGAGCGCATCGCGTTATCGCTCATACTACGTAAGCGAGGCGCTTCCGACACATGGCGACTCCTTAAGTCCTCGCCACCAATACCGGAAAACCGGGCGCGCTATAACCCTCTAACAGGCTATTAACTTTCCGCCCTTAACTGCACGGCAGATACAACGCCGCACACACTTTATAGTTAGTAGGAATTCGCAAAAAATGACCACACAAACATTCCCACGCACTCACACAATGGCCCCACTACGCTCTAATTGCAAGACCCCACCATCCCGCTACCTCCACACACACACACACACACACACACGCACACGCACACGCGCACACACACACACACACACACACACACACACACACACACACACACACACACACACACACACACACACACACGCACGCACACACGCACGCACGCACACACGCACAAACACACACACACACACACACGCACGCACGCACACACGCACACACGCACACACACACACACACACACACACGCACACACACACACACACACACACACACACACACACACACACACACACACACACACACACACACACACACACACACACACACGCACACACGCACGCACGCACGCACGCACACACACACACACACACAGAGAGAGAGAGAGAGATAGACGATAAAAGCTACGGAACTGGTTTTCAGTATCATGGGTTTCATGCCAGTCGTGGCGGCCCAATTCAAACAGGCGCGAAAAAAAAAGAAAAAAAAATCACGCTCCTGTACCCAGGTTTGGCGTTTCGTTGAGGAACCCTAGGTGGTCAGAATTATTCAGCAGTCCACCACTACGGCGTTCCTATGAATCAAATCGTGGTTTTCGCACGTAAAACCTCACAACTTAAATGTGACGCATGTGTAACCTCACTATTTAATTTAGGCTCACAGAAGCCTACAGTGGGCAGGCCAGCAGCAGTATCGGCAAGATGTTCAGCAATCACTTCTGCTTTGCTCTTCAGGTTTTGGCGGCCCTTCTAAGTGGACCGCTTGCACTGCATGGCTGCGACTCAGCGGCTACGAGCGCGGACCACACCTACGAGCCTATGCATCACGGGAATCAATGGTGGCCCTGCGACTGCGCATCAACGATAACCGACGTGGATGTGTTCAAGGAGCTGGCTGCAAAAACTCTGACATGTGCAAAATGTCCGGTGATTAAGGTGCCTTACGTTCCATAAGTAACAGCGCATTGCTCTTTCTCGAGAACTGTGATGTCACATCACGTGGTTCGCTGAACTCCTTTAGAATACCGAGCAACATCGCCCTTTGTCAGTGGGCAGGCCAGCAGCAGTATTGGCAACATGTTCAGCAATCACTTCTGCTTTAATCTGCAGGTTAGTAAAAACGCTCCTATGTACTGTTACCGTAGCGATGACCGGTTTTTGTTGCTGCTGCCCTGTCCACACTGTATCAAATGCATTTTGACATACATTACGTTACTGCCTACTAACCTACTTCTTTCTGGCAACATTGAGACAAACCCAGGACCTTCTGAAAAGGAGCTGCTATCAGAACTACTAAATGGACAAAAGTAGGTACAAGGAGCTATTGAAGGAATTGTTGTTGCACAGAATGAAATCAAATAGCAAATCTCGACACTAAGCAATAGAATAATTATATTGAGCACCAGTTATCCAGTTTGGGCTCACTGCCGAAAAAAGTAGGTGAAAAAACAATTACATAATTTGACAGTCAATTATCATTTCTCACAAATAAGGTAGATGAATTAGAAAACCGAAGCCGTCGCAATAACCTTATTATTTATGGTTTAGAAGAGCAGGGAAACGAGACGTTTGAGAAACTTGAGAAGGAAATAAAGGACGGCGTAATAACAAAGATAGGTATAGCGCCTACAGATTGAAAGACTTCATAGGCTTGGCCGTAAATATAATGGGAAATATAGGCCAGTTATTGTAATATTTCTTAACTATCGGGAAAAGACGTCTATTTTACATCCATCTCACGAACTAAAAGGCTCATCGTTGTCTTTATCCGAAGACTTTTCACATTGTGTGGGACATTGCAGCGGAAGAAAAAGCAAATGGCTCTAAATTAAAGCTGGTCTTCGATAAAATAAGCATAGATGTTGTTCTGTAGGCCTGGGATTCAGAGAAAAGAGAGTGTATCAGATTGACCAAAAGGAAGAATAAGTGACAGAAACTACATGATACAACGTCCTTGATAGTCTTGAGCGTTAACTGCAGAAGTGTAAGTAATAAGGCAACCGAGCTTGAGGGGCTTCTTCTTTCTAATAACTCTTACATTGCTGTGCTGACTGAAACTTGGTTTCATGATGAAGTTTTTGACAGCGAATTTGTGCCTGCTGGGTACAATGCACTCCGGAAAGACCGCATTGGTAGAGGTGGTGGCGTCCGTATTATCTACAAAAATCATTACGAGTTTTCAGGATATCTGATGTGTCGAATGTCGAGTGCATTTTTAGTAAAGCTTATTGTGGTCGAATCAGGTACATCATAGGCGTTATGTACAGGCCTCCTTCCTCTTCCCTGTCAGTTTTGGATGATTTAAAAGTTTACATGAATACTTATATAAAACCTGGCGATCGGATAATTCTTGCTGGCGATTTCAACCTGTATAATATTGACTGGTCCACAATGTCCTTTCTAAACCATAACGACAAAACAGGTGATGCTATGGTGGATATAGCATTTGCTTTTGATTGATCTCAAGTTGTTGGCGAATACACTAGGACCACACGACAGTTCTAAATCTAACTAGACCTTTTTTTCTTCGTGAGCGGATCTATTAGTACTAAATCAAAATGCGAAATCGTCACTGGAACCTCCGATCACCAGGCCGTGCTCCTTACCTTATCTGATACTGCTATCGACAGAAATCGAAAACACTCGTTTTTCTAACTTCTCAAGTGCAGATGACACATCGATAATCGATGTCTTATCCTTTCAATTTGATAGTTTATCGAAGTCAAGAGCAAATGTAGACGATTTGTAGATTTCTTTCAAGGATCCCCTATTGATATGTATTGACCGTTTTGTGCCAAGCATTATAAAAAAGGTAAAGCGTGAGAATCCCTGGATTTCTGGTACTTCAATATTAATGCGCAGAAAATTAAAACGATTGAAAAAGAAAGGGCAAGCAGTAAACCATCCTAGGTGTCTGCAAGAAAAGATTTTCTGTCTTACCGTTCAATACAAATATGCGATAGCGCTCGATAACGAGAATTATTTTGGCAACTTGTTGCCTTACTTCATTTCAACTTCACCAGAGAAATTTTGGCGCACAATCCCTCCGGTATGCAGAGATTTTCATGCGTTTGAAGTCAACGGCACTTTAACCCATGATAAAAAAGAAATGTCTTCTGCTTTTAACGCATACTTTAAATTTGTTTTCACTAATGATAATGGCATACTGCCCGCTTTCGAAACATGTTTACCTCCGATGCCTGATCTTGTCATCAGCGAGCAAATAATTATTAAAATGCTTTTGGATCTTCATACCAAGAAGCCCCCGGACCCGATAACATGCGAAATGCATTCCTAACTAGGCATGCAGAATGGGTAGCCAAGTACTTGTTGATATTATTTTCAAGATCTCTAAACGAAGGACAGGTTCCGAACGACTGGAGGACGGCCAGAGTTCAACCAGTTCATAAAAACGGTAAGAAACAGTGCATCAATAATTATAGGGCACTCACTAACATCGACGACTTGCAAAATTATGGAGCACATAATACATACCCACACTTCTGATTTTCTTTAAAAACATGATTTTATTACAAATCTTCAGCACAGATTCCGGAAAGGAATCTGTGCTGAAGATTTGTAATAAATTCACTCAATTACAATTCGATTACATGATTACACTCAATTAGTCCAAGCAGTACATGACATTGCTAACTCTATTAATAACGGAAACCAAAGAGATGCCATTTTTATGGATTTCGCAAAAGCATTTGATAAAGTTTCTCACAAAAAGCTGCTTTCCAAAATTAATAGCACAATAAACAATGACAAGATTACTAATTGGATTTCAACATACTTGAGTAACCGTCAACAATATGCGGCTTTTCGTGATCTTTCATCTCAGCCTCTTTCGGCTCACTCTGGCATCCCTCAGGGTTCGGTGCTTGGAGCGCTTCTATTCATCGTGTATATAAACGACATCGTAAAAGGCATTCCACTTCATATTAAATTGTACGCGGATGATTGCGTGCTCTACTCAGAAATTAAAACTATATCAGATCAAACAACACTGAACGAGGCCTTCCAAAAGATTACTGAACAGTGTGATGTCTGGCAGATGCTGACAAATAAAAAAAACGTTTACATGGGAATAACTCGCAAGAAAAACACCTTTATATTCCAATAGTATTTTGCTGACAATATCCTTCCGATGTTGCAGAATACAAATATTTAGGATTATGTATTACTAACAACCTTGACTGGACTAAACACATTGATCAGGTGATAAGCAATGCTAACCGTAAACGTTTTTCTTAGGCGAGCACTAAAACTCTCCACACCCAGAGCCCGGCTCCTAGCTTACAGATCGGTTATCCATTCAATATTAGATTATGCGGTGATAATTTGGGATCCATTTACTAAAACGACATTAATAAAATTGAAAAAGTATGAAAGAAAGCAGTTCGTTTTGTTTACAACAACTACGGACGCAAATCCGTAACTGATCTGTTAAATAGGGCTGGTTTGACATCTGTATCCGAAAGAAATAGCGTTTCCCGGCTTAAATTCTTATACCAATTAATCAATGGTCACTTTCAGTTCAATATTGAGGGGCTAATATCCTTCTCTTCAGGTTACACTACAAGACAACGTCCCAATCTCACAATCACCCCTTTTCATCAGCGTAACAACTGCTTTAAATACTCATTTTTTCCAGGAACAGTAACGGAATGCAATCGGCTTACTAACGATCAAGTGCTACAGCAATCTCTGACGTCATTCACCACAAGCCTCAGTGTCCATTAGCATCTATTTTTGTTGTATTCATTCCCTGCTGCCCATATAGTTAATAATTTCGTATTGTTACCAACTTTATGCCCCTTACATTTCGTTTTAATGTATTCTCTAAATATTTTATGTGTTCTTGAGTAATTAGGATGTGCCACCAACCTTACTGTACTGCTATGTCTACTCGTATGTTGCACTGCCATCATTGAACTTTTTTGTCTCCAATGCTGATCCATTTTGTTTGTTTACTAATCATTTGCGGCCTTTATTTATTTCTGGCTTTTTTGTATATATTTGATGCGTGCTGTATTTGTAGGCCTACCCTGTGCAAATTCACTTTCTCAGATTGCAGTATCAATGAATAAATAAATAAAAAATCAGACTTTGCTTGGTCACTGCACTTAAATACGAAGGACTCCGCGCCCTGTGTTGTCCAAGAAGATTGTCGTGATGAAGTCCGGCGAGGTACAAGAAATCAGTGTCCCCCGGGGACCTGCTGCGGAATTACAGGTCCGCATTGTTCGCCATGGCCCACGAAGGAGGGTTAGGCAGCGACAATCGGAGTTCCGGCTTCGAGCCCCGGTCGTCGAAGCAGTCTTCATTTGGGCACCGAAGACAAACGTCTGTCCGACCTGTCCGACAATAAAACGTGAAATTACATTCTCGTTTGCTGTCGAAACCTAGTAGTTTTCGTAACATGACCTCATTTTACAACAGACATCTGCCTAGTTACGGAGATGTCGTTTCACGTAGCGCTTCAAGACAAGGTGGACATATGGGCTGGAGTGAAAGATATGAATAATATCGTACTGCTAGCTTATTCATTTATTCACATTACCTTACACGCCCATTGAAGGGCCTTGAGTGAGGGGGACAACAGCAATTACAGCACACAAAAATAGTAAAGTGTAACATCGTTATACAATATTAACAGGCAACGAATTCAGGTCATCACGGAATGTTTCACGATTGGAAATGGATGCAATGTGATCCGGGAGACGTTTACAATGTGCAAGAGCTCTAGATAGCGGGGATGAGCTAGATGCCTGCGTTTGACCATGAATGCGCATGATACTAAGTGCGTTGTGAATGCGTCGAGATGTGCGCACATTCGCACGAAGCGCCGAGTTATTACTATCGATGTAACTGCTAGGAAATGCTAGAACATGTACCATTATTAGGCATAAACTACTCTGTTGTTGCGAGTTAGCAGGAAGTTAATTCTGCTCGTGGGGATGAATTCGACATTCAAGTCAATTTTATTGATGTGCCCAACAAAACATGCAAGCTTTCGACCCTAGTTTAAACCATACTCGCGGCACGCAACCAAATAAAGTATTTTTCCAGTGAAACACTGAATGGCCATTTAGACCTAAAAGCTACACAAGTAGTTTGATTGTGGCCCGAAACAACTTACAATACAGTAGTGCCAAGTAAGAATTTACAAGACCCAATTCATGTAAACGCTAAGATGGTCTACATAGAGTCAGTATTCTCATTTGAAATCTTGTGGCCTTCATGTTAATGGCAGTGCGTATTCCAATTGAGGGTTTGCGCTCGGCCATCGTTTGTATAGCGTGCATCCTACAGGGACTTTATTTTTCCCGTGAACCTAACCGAACCTATACTACATTAGGCATAAACATGTGTCGTCATGCTTTCTGCAAAGCCGCCGTGGCGAGGTATGGCAAAGAGGTGCGGGCGATCATTACAAATCTCGCCTGCTTATTCTGTCATCGAAAGGCGCGGGACGCGCCACCTGCACCTGCCAAGGGAAAGCGGCTATAGTGCGGTGTTGGAAAATTAATTCGGCTCTCCGTTCCTGCAGCCCATAAAAGCAGCATTGATGGAGGGGCCTAGATTCGTTTAAGAGCTGGTAAATCAACGTACCGTCTCCGAAACTATCTGTTCAGAGACAATTTTGCATTACACAGTCTGCAGAACACGAAGGTTGTTGTGGGACCCCAGTCCATAACCACACGCTATATATATATATATATATGTTGAACTGCAACAAAAGGAGCAGTGAGACTGTGGCTAGGAGGGAGACAACGATGACGAGAGAGAAAAACCTCTTGTTTCGGTGCTCGATCGGCTGTAATACCTCTCGCTGCTTTATCGTTTCAGTCGCGAACGCTTACTGCCAACAGTGCTTCGCGACATCTGGTGGGAGGTGCTAAACCTCTTGCAAACCTGCAACTCCCAAGCCGGACGATCCCTGTAAATTCTCCCCTGCCTGCGGAGACTAGCCCTATCGAGCCACACATGGTCGCCCACCATGAGCCTCCGGTCGTCTGTCCTGGTGCGCCACGCCAACAGGATCTCCCCATATTACAAATCTAATTTATAATACTTATTGACGACCTACCTCAAAATTTGTCCTAAACCATCAGAATATTCGCCGACGGCTGCATAATTTATCGCCCAATTAAAAACTCAGATCATCATCTCGTTCTTCAGCAAGACCTTCAACAAATCATTAGCTGGTGCAATAAACGACTAATGACTTTAAATACCGCAAAATGCAAAGTAATGTATTCTAGCCGGAAGCCGGCAACCTCACCGTATTCTTACCCTATTAACAATTACACTGTTACAACAGCTACACAATATAAGTATCTGGAAGTTCTATTCACATCTAATCTTTCTTGGACAGAGCATATCATGTCCATTTCAACTAATGCCTCCCAATCGTTGGGGTGCTTGCGACGCAACTTAAGAAATGTTCCTTCAAATGTTCGCAAGCTAGCTTACCTAACTCTCGTTCGTCCCAAGCTCGAGTATGCATCTCCCATTTGGTCCCCTCACCAGAAATACCTCATTGAAACGCTAGAACCGATCCAGAACAGAGCAAGCCGCTTCATCATAAACGATTACAGCTACCAGCCTAGTGCAACACAAATAAAACTTAAGCTTTCATTACAATCCTTGAGCACTCGCCGAGACATTGCGCTTTTATCACTGTTCCACAAATTCCTTCACTCCACTCGAACACCCGCATGCTTGAAACGACCCTACTCCACGTCACATAGGCTGCATAATCATTTCAGCTATGCCCGCCTTTACGGGTCTGCAAAGCATTTCATTACTCTGCTCTTCCTCGTGCTATCAGAATATGGAATTCGCTCCCGGACAGCATTGCATGCCAGTCCAACTACGATTAATTGCGTGATGCCTTGACTGAATACATGACTAAAGAAATGTGAAGTTTTACGTTTGTAGCACAATGCTTTCTATACTTGAACTATCCTTTACAGCTTATTGTCGCATTATTACCGTTATGTCGCTACGTTTACCACTCCGTTGGAATGTCGCGTCCGTAACTTTTCTGTCATTTCTTTCATTATTACTTTTTAACACTCTGATCTAGTTAATTACACGACTTCACTGAAAACAATCTGTGCGATTTATTCCTTGTTATTATATTATGTTTTCTTCTTTTCCCTAGTGAATTGTGAACTAAATAATTCTTTTTTCCTCTCGGTTGCACTTGCAGTTGTAGGTTGTAAACAGATACAGTTTATAGATGTCTTCTATTCTATGAATTTTCTACGTACTGCCCCACTTCCTCAATGCCTCACTTTGAGGCCTGTAAGGTATATTTAAATAAATAAATAAATAAATAAATAAATATTCAATGGCACTGACGATCATGACGTAGAGGACTGGCTGTCATCGTACAACCGAGTGAATGCCCACAACAAATGGACTGAAGCTGACACGCTTCGCTACGTACCATTATACCTTTCCGGGGTCGCCAAACTTTGGTTCCGCAACCATGAGGCTGACTTTTCCACTTAGGCAGTATTCCGAACGACACTTCAAGCAGTCTTCGTCGCCCTGCTGTGCTCAAACTTCGGGCGGAACAACAGCTTCGCTGTCGTGTCCACCAAAAGGGCGAAATTTTTACTAGCTACATTGAAGATGTTGTTGGCATTTGCCGGCGTATCAGGAAAAATAAAGCTTGGGTTTTTTGGAAGGCATTCGCATGCGCAATTGGTGATCACAGTATTCTTGTTTTCCCTGAACTTGTACACTTATTTGTATTTTCTCTCTTTCTTGTTTTTGACTATATTTCGTTTCATCAAGCAATGGTTTTTATCAGGCTTTCTTGCTGTACTATTTTCTGGTAACCTTTATAAATACCTGCATTTTCACAATAAATTGTTTAATAAGATAGAAGTTAACGTATCCTGCTGTTCTTACTGCTTCACATAATACGCTTTGGCAACATTACCAAAATATGCAATTTTACGAGGTACACAGAAGCGTCGTAAGGGCCATTAAGCAACTTGTTGCACGTTAAAAATACATAGCCTGCTTGCAAACGACACTAGAGAACACATAGGACGAACAAGAAAAGCAAACCGAGTTGGCCTAGCAGCCAAAAGTTTATTGTACATGCCGAGTAAATGCTGGCTGACCAGCAATAAAACCAATATTGTGCCTTGTGTTAGCATGGCCTTAACTGAGGCGATGCTGACGCCAAATTCTCCTAGCGTCTTTTGATCTACAGTTTCCATAATTTTCCCTAGGTTACCAATCTGCACAGAATGCTAGCTTCTTCCACTACAATGCACGCTCGGATGTGTCGACATCCGAGCGTGCCTTGTAGAGGGAGAAGCTAGCATTAAGCATGGCCTCTGTTAAGCTTTCGGAGATGGTCGTGTTCTCTGTTGCTATCTGTACAGACGTACTCCAGTTTTAATTTTTCCGTTTTGTGTAACTTCGATTTATCGCTTGTCAACTAGCTTCACTCAGCAAGTTCAATAACCTTTATTTGTTAGTGCGCCTTAGATCGCCTTGGCCTCAGCACAAAGGCGTTAATTCTTTTTGCTGGTATTATAAGTATTGTAGAAGGTTGTGTCCTTGTTTCTTAACTGTTTTTTATTCCCCCACACCTAATACTCCAACCTTGCAGCCTGCGAGGTATATAAATAAATAAGCAAATAAATAAATAAATAAATAATTATGCACATGTCATTCATTTCTGTGCATAATCCTATTGCAACCCCTTCCTCAACAAAAGTCAGTGTGTTGATGCCTGCACTGCGCATCCACGTTAACTGCCGTTTGCATTTTGGTATAGTTCGCTTAAAGTGTAGTGCGTAAACATTACATGGCACTAGGGTTGGGACCTACGCGGTGCATAAACAAAGCTTGCAAAAAATGACTCGTTTAATAGTTGAATATAAGGAGAATTATACATATCGCAGTTACTCTCAGAGCATTTAGCTGACCACGTGAAAAAAAATTCAGATAGATGGCAACACGCGCACTTAGTCTGCATTTTTCTTATTTTTAGCTTATTTATGTGTTCGTTACTACGTGGCCACATCTTGCAGATTTAAAAACAAACATTTATAAATTACTTTGTTGAACACATTTAAAAAAATGTGTACATCACTGCTTTTGCAAAAAGAGAACTTGATACAAACACGCACACTATAGGATGCGGAAGAGTGCTCAGAAGAAATTCCAGAATGTTTGGATTCTTAAACTTATAAAAGTGTAGTTTCTTTCCATGGCTGTTATATGATAAGGAGAAATAAAGCCTAATTGCATTTATGAATCAAAATTATGTTGATTAGCGCATAGTCATTGCTGAACACTTTCGAAATGAATAATTATAGCTTGCTATCGACATTAAGGTAGCCTTTCGACAGCAAGAAAAAGAATAAGTTTTTCCATGTTTCAGCATTGAATAGCAGGTAATTAAAGCGGGCATCAACAAGCGGGCAATTCACAAATAGAATCTGTTTAGTAATGCCGGGTAGGAATGAACATAAAGGCTTTCCTTTGTACTTTCTTTGGCTGAGTAATATAGGTTGATGCGACGGACATTACCATGTCGTTACAATGTTGATCTAATACCGGTTAAATACATGACTAGCTTAAGAAACCTGGATGATTGCTATAAGTTAGAGCGAATGAACTATAATACGAATAACATAATAATAATATTTATTTATGCACCACAAGAAAAAAATACATAGTAAGCGGGCCTGTCGAAGCCTAAATGGCTTGTGTGACTAGGCCCGGCAGTGCCGGCAACAGCGATGAGGTCAGTGTATGTACATACATGCGTAACCTTAGTGCCGTCAAAATGTTGTGCATAAATGAAAAATAAATACATGTCAATACAATGTAGCGTGAACATATTTTCACGCTTATATAGATGAAAAACAAAATTTTGATACATGGTAGTCCAACATAGTGAAAATTTTTTTTATGCTTACATAGAACAAAAAACAAAAATTAAAAACAAGTTATGGCAACGTAATGAACATTTTTGTAAGCTCATAAAGATATACAGGTTAATACAACCAAATTACTTCAAATAAACACATACCCATACATAAAAGAAAACTCAAATGGAAGATAACATCTTCTTTAAAACCTTTTTTGACTGAACCGAGAAAAATTCGTCAGGTAGATCATTAAAGATTTTGGGCACATAGACGCATCGCCGTGCCTCGCCATACCGAGTTGATGAACGAGGAACACTGAAACGAATGTTGTCCCTCAAAAGTCGAGGAGCTACATATTTTTCTCGGAATTGGTCGTTCCAAAAATGAAGAACAACAGTTTGCTTAAATAAGGACTGAAATGAAGGAAAACCTAACGCGGAAAATGAATTGTCACCTGACATCTGGCCGCAGCCATAGGCAACACTTTTCAATATATATTTTAGTAAACTGTCAATTCTCGTCTGCCATCTCAATGCGCAGAAAGCGAAAACGGTGATTTCGTATCGCAAGATGCTGTATGCGAGTGCATGCACTATGGTTTTTTTTTACCGATAATGGCGTGAAGCCTTTTATATTAAAAAGCAACCAAGCGACACTCCTAAGTTTGCCACACAGATATGCCAGATGAAGCTGCCATGACATGCTGCTATCAATAAATAAACCGAGATATTTCACAGAGTCTACATACTGAACAGGGGTACATGTACATGAAATGCAGTGCTGGTCATGCAAGAATACTAGAATGTTTATTGCTGTGGTCTTTAAGGGATTTCTAAAACATTAACTGTGTCTTCCTGATATTTACATTAATACAATTTTTCGCAAACCAGTGCATTACACTGTATATTGTATTTTGCAGGGCGCCCACAGCCTTTTCATAATTTATATGCTTTGTTAATATAACCGTATCGTCAGCATACCGATAGATAGTGCCTTTAGAAATTACTAGAGGAAGATCGTTTACGAATATGTTAAAAAAAAAGAGGTGATAAAATTGAGCCCTGGGGAACACCGGCTGTAAGCCATTGCTTGCTACTGACGGTTTCCTTGTCACCCATAACTATCTGTGACCTACCACACATGTAGTTTCGCAGTACCCTGTGGAATGGTCCTCTGAATCCCATTAAAGTTAATTTCTCTAGTAAAATGTTATGATTAACTGTGTCAAAAGCTTTCGCTATGTCTAGAAATAGCGCACAGGTGAATAAGTTGTTTTCAAATGCAGAATATACTTCATCTGAGAATTCTTCCAATAGGACTGTGGTACCTCGATTCACAACAAAACCAAACTGTCTGGGCGATAAAATCGAAAACTTCATTAAGAAAGACATCATGCATTCGTAAAGGAATTTTTCTAGTATTTGGGAAAGTACCGGCAAAATTGAGATTGGCCGATAGTTTTCAATGTTATCTTTCCTGCCTCCTTTATATAGTGGCTTAACTATAGCCGTTTTCAGAGTCTCGGGAATTACTGCAGTTTCTAAAAAGCCATTGATTAAAAAAAGCAAGATGTTAGCAAGCACATCGAAGTTTCTTCGCAGAGTGCCTACAGATATGCCATCTATTCCTGGTGGTTTATTTTGCCGAAAACTAAAAAGAATCCTTTTCAGGTCAGGTGTTGATAAGCTAGGCAAGAAAGCGGATGCCGACACAGATTCCTTCAACGTGCAATTATTTTCCTCTTGGGACAAAGTGTTTTCAGAAGCACGCGAAAAAAAGCGGTTGAATGCGTTAACTACCACTGTTTTGTCATCTAGAAATGTGTCAATGGGATTAGAAGGCACGTCACTTCCTCTCCTAAGATTATTTATTATAGACCACGTTTTCGCGGGACTTTTGCGCGACTGGTTGAATTTATTAAAAAAATACATTCTCTTTGCTGTTCGCAAGAGCCCGACTACCCTGTTTCTTGTAATTTTATATTCAGCTTTTAATCTCTCATTTTTAGGAGAGCGTTTGCAGCGCTTCCAGAGCCAATCCCTAAAAGATATGGCACGCATAATATCGGCATTAAGCCAACTAACATTATTTCTGCATTTTTTCATGACAGTATATGTGCTTAGGCGCTCAAAGTGTTTAAGTTGAGTGGAGAACTTTTCGTATACCTTATCGGGTGCACTGCCATCGATTAGCAAAGACCAGGCAAAATTAGTGATGTGTTGGTCCAACATTTTTGTATTAGTGATTTGAATTTTCACGTTATTTCTTTTTGTGTTCCCAACCGATTGATGTTCTGTAGATAGAGAAGGCTTCGAAAGGCGACATGCCACAAAGTAGTGGTCAGCTAATCTCTGATTTATGACGCAAGCAGCCACAGAATAGTCAGATGCGCGCACCACAATGTGGTCTATGCAGGACGCTACGACTCGGTTATTTAAGCACTCTTCTCTAGTCGGATGATTTATGATGGATTCTAAACCATAAGAAGACAAAATGGATGAGTAATCGGAAACAGTGGTTGACGTGACGCATAGCGTATTTATGTTCAAATCACCAGCTGAGCATAACTGCACAGCTGAACCCCATTTGCCCAGTATTTCATCGAGCTCTACCAAGAATCGCCTCACACTGTTACAAGGTGGACGATATATCGAAAGTAGGATTAGATCTGTATTTGAAAGATTTATTTTTATGGCCAGGCATTCCGCATGAACGAACGTAATATCTATTCCAGACGTCACATACATGTCACGAACAAAAATCGCTAAACCACCTCCACGCCCTCGTGGCCGGGTCACGAAATGTGAACGATAACCTGAGAGCATAGACATATCAGCCCCGACTTGTGGTATATTTATCTCAGTGAGAACAAAAGCGTCAACGTAATTGCTAGCCGCTTCCGCTATCTCTTTAAATTCATTCCAGTACTTTCGTAGGCTTCTTATGTTTACGCTGACGAAAGTAAAATTATGTTGTGACCTCAAGCAAAACGTACTTTTGAAACTTCTAAAATCAGGAACCACACAGAAACGAGACGCCATGCTGCTTAAACAATCCTAGCAATATCAGCTGGCCTGATTACTCGGATCAAAGGTGCACCTTCGTCCTTCTTTACAAAAATCTTACCACCTTTTACCCAGGCGAACTTGTACCCGTTTTCCCTAGATACGGTTCTTGCACGCCAAAACAAACTGCGATTTGCCTTTGTCAAGTTATCGTTGAAAAACAATTTGGGTAGAGAACCGTTCTGGTGTAATCGCCGCAGCTTTCCTCGTGCATCAAACTAAGCTTCTCTCGCTGCTATCGAAGTGAATCGTATCAGGACTGTCGGGATTGTTTTACGTTTACTAGGCAAGCGGTGCACCGCTTCTATATCAGCGCTTGAAAAGTTCGTTAGCTCTAGCTTAATGGCTACCTCTGATAAAACATGCCTGAGGTTTTCATTTTGTTCCAGTGGAAGGCCTTCAATTTCCAAGTTATTCTTTCTATTGTATTGTTCGTTCTCGTTCTGTGAATCCTGCAGAAGATCAAGCTGTATCGCTTGGGCCTTGACAGTTTCATTCAAGCGCAAAATTTCCTCTTCCTGGACCTTTCCGCGTTCTTTGTTAACGTTCATCTCCTTCAGTACTGAGTCATACTGTTTAGACATAAATGAGACCGATTCCTCTAGGTTATTAACAGTCATGGAAAGCTTAGTAAACTCGGTTTTCAGCAGAAGCAGGGAATCCACTTTTGCATGCAGAGTTAACAAAGAAGCAATACTGTCTTTTATTTCCCTGAGCTCAGAAGCCAAGGATGGCTCTACAGAACTGCTGTTCCCTGTCTGGCTACAATCCATCTGCGATGCTGAAACGTCTCGCTGCCTGCCAGCCCGACAGGTTTTGCAGACCCACGTTTCTCGCTTAGCTTGGCTCTTGTTCGCAAAAGTACTAGGTGCTATGCCTGAACAAGGTTGACCCAAATGGTAGCCATGTTTACATTCAGCGCACGATATAAAACGACCA
The DNA here is from genome assembly GCF_050947875.1 of Dermacentor variabilis. Classification (NCBI taxonomy): domain Eukaryota; kingdom Metazoa; phylum Arthropoda; class Arachnida; order Ixodida; family Ixodidae; genus Dermacentor; species Dermacentor variabilis. Next base: position 38,782,043 of record NC_134573.1, on the reverse strand, counting down.
TCATCGGGTAACGCACTGTGGCAAGCAATGCACTCTTCAAATACCATGATAAAAGAAAACGGGGTACTTTCACGAGCTCAACGAGTCAGTCCGGCGGAGAAAGGTGAAAACAACCGAGAATCAAAGGCAACTGTTCTTACCTAACAAGAAGAACAAGCGATTATGACAGGTTCACACGCTCCGCCGGACTGCAGCCGCTCGTGGGGGAACGCTCGGTTTTACAGTTTCCAGTTCTTCGTGTGATGCTTTGATTGGCCGGCACTGGACCCTCGTTGAACGATGCCAGCTCAGCACGTGCACGTGTCAGGTGTCTGGTGGGTTGATTACGTCAGACGGTGCAGAGCTTGCGATCCATGCGGTAGATAGATCAGGCACGTCAACCGTTTTCGAGTGCTACGACGCAGGCAGACCTAACAAGAAGAACAAGCGATTATGACAGGTTCACACGCTCCGCCGGACTGCAGCCGCTCGTGGGGGAACGCTCGGTTTTACAGTTTCCAGTTCTTCGTGTGATGCTTTGATTGGCCGGCACTGGACCCTCGTTGAACGATGCCAGCTCAGCACGTGCACGTGTCAGGTGTCTGGTGGGTTGATTACGTCAGACGGTGCAGAGCTTGCGATCCATGCGGTAGATAGATCAGGCACGTCAACCGTTTTCGAGTGCTACGACGCAGGCAGACCTAACAAGAAGAACAAGCGATTATGACAGGTTCACACGCTCCGCCGGACTGCAGCCGCTCGTGGGGGAACGCTCGGTTTTACAGTTTCCAGTTCTTCGTGTGATGCTTTGATTGGCCGGCGCTGGACCCTCGTTGAACGATGCCAGCTCAGCACGTGCACGTGTCAGGTGTCTGGTGGGTTGATGACGTCAGACGGTGCAGAGCTTGCGATCCATGCGGTGATAGATCAGGCACGTCAACCGTTTTCGAGTGCTACGACGCAGGCAGACCTAACAAGAACAAGCGATTATGACAGGTTCACACGTCATATATAATATATTATTATATAATAATAATAATTACTATTACTATCATTATTTCCACAAAACAGGCTAACCATGAGAAGCGTGCGAGGCAGAGAAGAAAGGAAAACTACGGCAAGAGCGCCTGCCGTGGTCCTACGGTCCTGCATTATGCATAGCACGTATTCATACGGTCTTCTTTTGAGAGGTGCACAGTATAATAAAAGCCCGAGACAGAGGACAACAAAGTGGTCGACAGGCGTGTCTTTTAGAGTGCTATGATGCCATGTACAGGTTTCTACACAATTAATGGTAGCTGCTCAAAAAATTTGATGTGTTGGCTTTTGCACTTTGAAATATTTGGAGAGGACTTCTACATATATTCACAGCCCGCACTCGAACTTATATACTTGGCTAGAGCTAAGGTTGAATTTCACAACAGAATTTCCATTCCACGTTCAGTAATACACAGGGATCATTTGCGACTTCCTTTAGGTACAGACGTGGGCTTTCGGTTTGGTGATTGTTGCTGCGCGTGGTCCAAGAATGTGGCTGGGAGCAGGCACCACTTATGCACAATCACGAGCAATATACACACATCGTTTTTCCAGAAGATGACGCTGAGCAGGAATATCGCGAGGATCTCGTTGCACTGACACGACGACCTCGCTGGTGCCGGATTCCGAATACTGCATATAGCTATATGGGCTTTTTAGTAGGTCATATTGTTATCTCCTGCAGCGCAGGCACAAACGACACGGACATAGAAGGCACATGAGACAACACCAGCTACAAGCAGCTGTTGTTTACGTGCGTTGTTTCTCTTCGCACTGAACTTCAGAAACCGTCGTTGCGTATTGAAAAACAAATTTAAACTTCACAACGTTCCGAAATTACAAAAGACGCGTATTATTTGCTCTTGATAAAGAGAGGTGAATAATATTTTAAGGCGCACGTTTTCTTCATTACATTATAACAATTATGCGGCGTTTGTCATAAAACCTGGCCGCAAGCCACACTGCACGTCACACCTGTCGAATTGTTGAAATCGCAATCACGTGAAATGTGTCCCCTAAAATCGCAATGCGACGCGTGCGACGGCACCGATTATCGTCGTTCCAGCTGCAGAATGTAAAACAGCTGATATTCTCATGGCCTCATATTTATTTCAATTAAGTTGGGTGCACCAATTAATACATCATTCATTAACGCGGTTAAGGTTGTCCTGCAGTTCTTAAGTATTGAAATAAGCCTAAGAAATTTTCTTCTTTGACATAGTTTATTTTCATGTCATTGAAATAAATATTAATGTCATCGGGTGCGTTCTTGTTGCACACCGTGAATAAACGTACGTTGTTTTTGCAATATTTAATTCTAGACTTCAGACTAGTTTGTCTCAGCCATTCTCAGAAGCGAACAATGTACGTATTAACGCTGACATTAACTTCTGAAGCATCATTGGAAGTAAAAAACACGTTGGTATAATCGGCATACATTGCCAACTCAGGTGAGAGGTTTTCGTAGAATATAATTTAGGTAAATTAAGAATAGTGGGTGCAGTCTTGAGCCCCGAGGCACACCCTGCCATATAGGCAAAATGTCAGAGGCCATATAGTTTATCTGAACAAATCGGTTTCGGCTTCTTAAACAACGTCCTAATATATCATTAGCGACACCGCGTATCCCGTAGACTTCTAGTTATTGTATCTATATTTTATGGTCGATCGAGTTGAAAGCCTTCCACAAGTCTAAAAAAGGGCGAGTGCAACCTTTTGTTTTTCGATGTTTTGAAACATTTTATCCTTGATATCTAGCAGCGCTTCCTCTGGTCACTTATATTTTTGGAAACCGTATTGGTACTTTGAGATCAGATTACGTTTAGTAAAGAAACACCTCAGCGCATTAACCATGACACTTTCAAAAACATTTGAACGTGTACATAGGACCGATATTGGTCTTATACAGATGACGGTTTATCCTAGGTTTTCGTACTTGAGTTCATATCGTAGCCGAAAAGCCGATTCATAAGAGATTTGAACGCTTGAAAGAAAAACGTCAAAAGCTGTGTTAACATCACTTTCATTGTAGACCGGCTGCCAGTCTATAGCTACAATTTTTTCCCGAAAGTGTTTGAACAAAAATTGTTTATTATTCAGCACTAACAAGGTACACGTGTAGCACGGTTGTTGCTAACGAAATTGGTAAAATAGGTGTAAATTTATCGTCACTTTATCACTTGTGAGAACGCCGGCAAATAATTCATCTTCATTTGAGTTTGTAACACTGATGTCCCTAGAAGTGGCACTATTCTCAGTAACTCCGGTTGGTAACTTAACGTGGTTTGTGCAGGCGAGGCAAGCTTGAATTTATTTCATTTCCTAGGTCCATGGCGTCTTCTGAGTTCATGTGTACGTTTACATCTCGCATGATTATCACTGGTCCATTGCTACAACCGGAGCTGTAGGAACAGGTCTAAAGAATTGTCCAAAATTTCTTTGTCTCGTGTAGGAGTTCTATATATAACTGATGCGATAGTCTTTTCTAAATGTACAGTAAGGCATTCTACGTCTTCAGTAACTACAGATAATTTTTCCACTATGGTAATGCGCATACTTTCTTTTATGTACTTAGCTGCACCACTTCCCCTTTGATTTATTCTAGTTATGTGCGGCGTACGATGCCCATGAAAAAAGGTATGTGGGTATTTCGTGATTATCATGTTTTGGTGATACAAATAACATCACAATTATTTTCTACTGACGACATCCAGATTGTCAATTTCCTTTACTTTGCACCTTATATACCTGGCAATCATATTCATATTTGAAAAACTTTTAACCCCGTGGTTTTCTTTTTGTTGAGACGGAGGATTTCATGATAAGTGTCACAAACGATTTATATACCAAGTTAAAAGATTTTCGAGGCAATGTATTCTAGCCTGACAACCTATTCGCTCTCTTATGTGATTTTTATGCTTCATTTTGGGAAGCTATGCGCATGACCGTTGAAGTCTCAGTTTTCTGTGCCAACGTTGACCAGTCCTTTTGATGTCGGAGCGAACTACCAGTTCACCTTGGATTTCTTGCGCATAGCTGCGAGCAGTTTCTTGTTGTCTTTTTTGTGCCAGGCGTTCATTTATATACCCGGCTTTTAGAATATAGACTGAGTTATTTAAATGTCAGCCACTTCTTTCTGGCCTTGGCGGGCAATTCAGCAAGCTTCCTTTGTGAAACGAAGCGAACAACAATGTTCTGCGCATCTGTTTTCGGTATCGGAGGCAGCTCGCCACAGCTGATAGGATACGGATATCATTTGTTTCGCGCGCAAGGTTGCTTATCGCGAATGCGGGTATTTTACCTCGCTTTTATCTCTGCCGCACTCGAAACTGAGCTAGGCTGATTAGGCTACAATAGGAGTTATTAACTCTGTTATGTGCAAATCCATATGTATTGTTCAAGACCGCACTTTGTCAGCAAAAATTCTCCATCGCTGATTACTCCAGCACTACATATATCTACGGCAAAGATGAATTATAACATAAGCCCAACGCATCGCTTCCTGTGAGCTGGCGATGTCCACTTTTCCCATTTCCACTGACTATGGGGCAAACGGGGATTATGAGCAGACGGAAAGGACCGAGTGCAGGCTTGACCCTGTGGCATTCACACACCTAAAAGTGAACTTATATAAAGAGCATTTCAAGGCACTGGATATAGTGAAATTTAGGCAGCCAGCTGGCGATAATTGGAGATACCTCGACTTGGGCTGCGGACCTGGTAACTTTCTTAAAGAAAAGTTGCTATCACATTTGCGGCCATGTGCGTGCGTCATCGCTGCTGATTCATCGCGTGACATGCTGGACTACGCCCGAGAGCATAATCATGCACCGGAGGTCTTTTTTGAACTCCTCAATATAGAGCATGACAAACCCGATGTTATCCTGGCACAGTATGGACGGATTGACCGTGTCTACGCGTTCCTTATATTCCACTTTGTAAAGGACTTGGGGCGAGCCTACCGAAACGTATACGAGCTACTGAGATCAGGCGGAGAGTGTCTGGCGGTGAACTTCACGAGAACCGGCATCACGGATGCGTGGCATCAGATCTACGAGATCTACGAGTGGAAGGATTACATGCCGGTGAGTGTTCGCTTTCCCTGAGTTCAGCGGACACGTGATGTCATGTGGCTAAGCTCGAGGGTGGCGGACCTAAATGTAGGCGCATGTTTAACAACGAAACATTCCCGTTCTGATTCTTCGTTTGCGTCGCTTGCTTTCTTTATTTTTTGTTTAGCACGCAACATAAATCTGCAAGATAGCGTAAAGCAGGACGGGGCCTTGTCCTCAGTGTTTATCTGTTAGTTGTCGGCCTTGTTTTTTGCGCTAGTTTTACCACGAAGCAAAAATGTATACACATTAACGCTGCAACGCGTGTTGTCACAAATGTAAGCTTCGTTATCTACAGAGAACCCGTCGCTGTAAGAAAATTTCGCTGTTCTTGCTGAGCCTTCCCTGGCAGTATCGACTGCCAGCTATTTCGCGCAGAAAATAAAAGTGTGCGTAAGTTATTTCCACATCATTGAAAAAGTGCATCATGATATTAACAATTTCTAATTCGGAATACTCGTTTCTAAGCACACGTCGTCATATTTAGGGTGATTTTATGTAATATATACAGGAGGGCGGTGAATTCTGTAGTGTGCCTGGTGCATGAGCCCGTTTTCTCTGCTGCTGAAATTCTAATTGGCTGGGCAGGGGTACGCATAAGGACATAGACGCTCCCAGCCAAGCAATACTTCAGCACCAGACAAAATTGACATGTCCACTAGCTGGAGACTTGCAGAATACCGCGCAGATGTATATTTCATTCCATAGGATTGCAACAAAAGGTGGTTATATTACAGCAGTTGATTTCCTTTCACTGGACAAAAGTTACATGTTGTTATGTTTACAGTAATTCCAGCAATTTTTCTTTCTGTTCTTGAACAGTACTTTTCGTTAGAAACATGCTTTCTTCACTCAGCGCGTATAAAGCATGCTGTTTTCTCAAAATGTGTTCTCTTTAACCATTGCGGCAGAGCCTTGCCATACATTTCAACTGAAGCATGAACAACTGACGCCTTGAGAAACGAGAGTTGGGAATAAACCGAGAGCATCAGTTCTGCCTACACAAAATATATTAGCCGTATGTGAAGTATATTAGTTGTGTTTGGTACCAATTTTAAGCCGTTGCTTGGCCGTCGCTTCCAATGGCAGCCTTGTGATCAGGGCTCCCGGTCCACAGTTTTCCGTTCCTTCCTCAATCAAGGCTCAAAACAACTCCTCCGTATGGACAGGTTTATTCTCAAATATACATGCCAACAGCTTGTCGAGTGGCGAGCTCCACAAGCCCTTACTGTTGCCTCCACTAAAAGAAACTGAATTTCCGGTTTTAAGCAATTCGACTCACACAAGAATTCAACTTATACACCCCTGGATAGTGTAGCACTGGAGCACTCGACAAATCAGAAGTGGTTATACAAGTACGCAATTGTCACCAACCAATGGTCTGTGCAAGTGAGCGCAAAGGCTCTTTTCCGGCCATTCCTATTGGTTCCTATTGGTTCCCCGAGCCATGTACTCCAGCACAGTGCATAGTGGAAGACGTGTCATTTAAAGGCACACTAAAGAGAAAGAGCATTTCACCTGTGTTGGTAAGTTACACTTCCACAGTGTCATATGCAATTTATGCAAGCAGAATGCGCTCGCCAAGCCCGAGAAGGCGCAAAAAGAAAATACTGGTGGCACCGCTGCCTGGGAGTTCCCGCACCAGCTTGCCGTGACGTCATAAATTTCAGCAGCGTCTCCCAGGGCCTAGTTAAGTCTTGACGGATAAAGATCGACTACATTGGGTTCTAAAGGAAGCGTAGCCTGCATATGGCAAGTTGTGAGGACTTCGATAGAGCCAACGCGAACCAAATAAAAAGAAAACCGTTTTATATCTCTGAAGTAACAGTGACATGCCGGCGTAGAGTTCCCGGCGCAAAATTCAATATATAAAGCGTTAACCTTCATTTCTCTCTCACTCATCTACCCATTATCGCGAAATTCAAGGCAAAAGAGGTTTCCAAAAATGCTTTATCGTTCTAAACTGATTTTGTGTATTGCTTTAGTGCCCCATCATTTACTCAAAAAAGGACAGCTCGCTACTCAATGCGGCGAAGCCCGCCTGAAGAATGGTACTCTTATCTGTTCCTTAGTGTCACAAGGTACGCCCCTGCTGGAGGCCGCCGCCTTTTTATCTTTTCTCCAAATTCCACGAACGTTTGGGGCGATAACCGGGATGAACGGGACGAGCCGCATTGGCCGCCACCTTAGTCGGGGCAAGCGCTAGCGAAGGCAGTCGAGCTTAGCTACATCAGCCGTTACTATAGCTTAAGCGAGAAAAGGGGAAGAAATCTAAACGAATGCGAAAGAAAAATTGATAAAAGAAAAATGAACAAGTGTGATGGTGAAGTGTTGTGGTCTACAGGGCATCCATAAATACCAATATCTGTCATTGACAAAGAAAGTTCACGCGTACATTTTCTAGAACAGTATGTAATGCGTCCGCCAGTGCGACTGAACAACGTAGCACGAAATTCCTAAGCTTATTATTGCTGTTTCTTGGCATAAAGTTTACATTCTCTGGACCCCGCACTATGCACAAGATGAAAAGCACAGAACAACTTTGGTGTGTACGCCCTACAAACAGCAGTGAAACCTTGAGCTAGCACCCTATTCTGGAAAATTGCCGATGCAGGTTGGCATCAGGTGGCTTAAACTATGCTTATAGCTGACAAAGTAGAACATAACTGGTTTATTGCGCACAACAATTTTATGGCAGTGCAGCATAAAAAAGAAGTTGGAGGACCCTTATGCTTCGGCTTTAAACGTGAAACGTGATAGCATTTAAGCATCTTTGACTTCTTCTCACACTTCCCGGCAACTAGAGCTTATGTAGACTTAGTGTTTACCCGGAGAAGCAGGCGGCGAAAGCAATACACGAAGGCGAGCTTTCTGTTTGAAACGCGTCCTCTTGCCTCAAATTATTATATTTCAGTCCGGGAAGACTTAACATAAAAGGCATGCGCGTTGTCGCTGTTTTGTTTCATAACATTTATTTGCGGTCTGTCATTCTCAGAAATGCGAGAAATAAATTTGTAGCCTATATAAGTCAAGCTGTCAGCAACTTTTTTTGTGTTTTACGTGCCCAAACCACTTTCTGATTATGAGGCACGCCGTAGTAAGGACTCCGGAAATTTCGACCACCTGGGTTCGTGCACCTAAACGTGCACCAAAGTGCACAGGTGTTTTCGCATTTCGCCCCCATCGAAATGCGGCCGCCGTGGCCGGGATTCGATGCCGCGTCCTCGTGCTCAGCAGCCCAACACCATAGCCACTGAGTAACCACGTGATAGAAGATGAACTTTAGCGTCGTATAATATGTATACGGAAATAATCGCTCACCGGACAGCCAATGCTAGACGCAGACACCGGATTTTCTGTGACATGCCGCCCTCAACGCTGAACCGTTAGCAGGCATTGCAGATTATAATTTGCATATCGGTGAAGGCCACGCTTGACAATCACAAAATGCTTGAGCTCTGGTGCAGAAAATGAAGACAGAGTATGAGTTGGAGAGCATGAAATTTTTTTTTACGCAAGCGTACATGCCCCGTCTGTGAAATCGGCGTTGTTAAGGCGCAAGCCTTAAGTGGATTATACTCCCATGACCTTTAACAATTGCGTCGTCCGTTTCAATACTACAAAAGTATCATCATCACCAACGGCTCATACCCCCCTCCCCCCACCCACTAAGCAAGCAAGAAATGCAATGACTGATTCGTCTCGTATTTTAGAGGTTACAAGTACTCATCAAATTGAAGCGTACAGCGCATACATTCATCGGAGCCACACATACTATGTAAAGGAATACGGCGTCTAATCAAGTGGTACAGAAAAACCCCGTGACCTTCTCATACCGCCAGAAGCAAGCAAAAAATGCAATGGTTCATACCCCCGCAAGACTAAGGCTACAATTTCTCAGCAAAGTGAAGCGAACAGTGCATACATTCTTTGGAATCACCCACTCAACACACAGAACAGCCTACATTTCAATCCACTGCTTAGATGATGGAAGGTAAAGTCGAAGAGAAGCATCATTTGCGCGAGTCTGGCAAAACTATACGAGCGCGCGAAGCGTCGAATTCGAGCCGAAGACAGACGAATTACTAAAGCAGCATCGCGACGATGCGAGCCGGCGCATTACCAAGTGTGCAACAGTTTTCCGCCTTCACTTGTTTGCTGCAGAATTTTCATGTTTCTCCCCGAGAGGGAAGCGAGCGCCGGATGAGGAAGGTGTCTGGGTGTGGAGAAGATAATCGCTAGCCGGGGTGCCAGTCATCGCACCGTCAAGGTCACTGTAGCGTTCGCGACCGCATTCGCGCCATTTCCGTTTACGTTGCGACGCCGCGGTGCTTGCTGTGCGTGTTCGCGGCGCCTCTTTCTTGCATGTGTAGCAATGTGCGCTCGACAAAGCAACGCAACCAAGAGAGGAAGTCTAGGTGAGGTTTAGCGAAGGAGAAAGTAGGCGAAGGCATGGCGGAGAAGGAGGGTGCGGAGGTACGCTGGGCTGACCTCGTCTGGCAGTAGCTACACGTTCAGTGTGCGTAATGGACGTACCGGGTTCGTATGGTGATCGGGAGGGCGAGCACTGAGCGATAAAGATGGAGGAGCTATGCAAGCGAAGGCAGGCGCAAGTTGACACGAGCTGAACATGTCTGACAGAAGGCGTGCCCAGGAGACTGCCGAGGCTAGGCGGTTTGCCACATGCAAACATTCTGTGCGCAATGCAGAAAAGGGGAACTGGACCCACACGCACCGCGAGCCGCGATCACTAAGTGCACCGTCACTGCAAGTTTCTGTGCACTGCACCTTCGGACTTGGCACTAAAAGAAATTCCCCTTCGAAAAATGGTGATTGAGGAAGAAAATATCACGTCAAATTATGTCAGTTTTCTTTTATGATGTGAGGCTCAAGTTTTAGCAACTCTTTCCCATATTAGGTTGTGGTTCAGCCTTTGATTTTGATCCCCGACCTAGGGTGATCCCCAGGATTGCTTTGAAAGGAGAAAAACCAAGTAGTTTGCAATTAAGGCGAAATTTTAAGTTTGCTAAATTAGCTGCAATGCGTTAAAATGTAGTCTCTCTCATAGCAAGTCTAATGTAAGCGAACAAACTGGGTACCGCGCTTCAAGTGCAACAAACTAACAGTTGATTACGTATTTTTGTGCAGTGCTCGCAACTGGACGAAAGGCTTTGCACCAAAGTACACCATGAACGCTTACCAGCCCTGTCAGTTTTCTAAGACAGTTGACGCCTGTTTTTCAACAAGTTTTCTTTCGCTGTACACCTTGTTGTGTTAAGCCGAACTTCTGATAAAACGAGCGAAACAGTAAGTTTAGTTTGGGTGCGTAAATATTTAAAGCATGTATGAATTTGTAATCGGAGCCACTCTATTGGTATACTACAAAATTGGACTTCTTCGACTTTAGAAATTCGCGAATTTTGTTTCTATGAGTTCTGAAAATGTGACCGGTCGACGCAGCATAAGCTATCATTTTGCGAGAGTAGGTCGAAAACAGAAGTGTGAGGTATTTTGGTTTAAAATGTGCTCTCATTACCTGAAATAATCGAGAGATCCATGAAGTTTGTCTGCTTAAAACTGTCAAGTGCTTATGACGTTCACAAGCATGACATACACAACAAATATATGAATTCACTATTGCATATCACGGTTTACCCACAGGGACGTATGAAGTGCAGAAACGGAAGAAGCAGACGCGTTGGCAAATATTAATGCGATGACCATTATATATGCACTCCAGGCGCACTTCTGTCGTTGGCGTTGGCGTCATGTCCTGTACGAAATCAAACGTCAATAACTTTGTGTCCTGCGCTGTATGTGCGAGTCCAACCGTGCGAGTGTGCGGTGGAAGGGAGGAAAGCGGGAAGGAAGCGCGCCGCCTTCCGTCGCGCTCTAGGCACAAGGATAGGGAAGAGGGGCGTTCTACTCTGGCGGCGGCTTCCTACTGTGGTATCTCTAAAGTGATCTGCGATGGGACAGAGTGCGGCAGGTGCTGATAGTTTGGAGTTGCCGGTATTCTCAGCACTTAGTTCGTTTTGAAGGTAGACGCAGCATGAGGGTAAATTTGCTCGCTGCTGCTGCTGCCCCGCTTTTTCACTGCAGTGTTTTCACAGCGGGTGTAACCGAGCACAGAGTGATATGTGTTCATATTTGCTTACATCTGCGTGACATCATGCTTGTTAAATCAGTTAATAAGCGAATGTTTGCAAGTACATGTGGCCGATAAAACTATTATCCCTACTGCGTATAGCTGTCTACTAATTTTCTATCGCAATCAACGCCTCGCATATTGAGGTAGTAGTGGACAAAAAATAGGCACCGAAAGCACTATAGCTACTTCCGGGTATGGTGTACGCAGCGTCATTGTGATTTTCTTTTTCTGGGGATGTTCCTTCACGTCTCGCCCGAGAAACTGGTTGACAAGGCACCAGTTTTTTTTTCGAATCCTTCCCGTTCTGTTGAATACGATTGCTACAGAAATTTTCTTTGCTGCATAATGTGTTCCATGAAGTGTTTGTAAGGTTCCCGTTTTAATTTTCTATACATGTTATATCTTGTTTTAATAGCACCCAGGGAGCTCGCGGGATTGCACATATATTGCGCACACAGTAAGTGGTGGAGGTGGTTACCATCGCCTCAGTAGACATGTCTACAAACATGCTGTAACTAGTGCTGGAACAGTTCAAAAATATGCACGCGACGAATCAATTGCGCGTACATTATTTGCAAATACGTCAGCGTTAACTTATGTCCGGATAAAACAGTTGTTGCTTGATTTCAGGCAGTTTGACATTACAACAACACAGGGTAGTGATCAATAACAATAACATGTAAATCTTGCGCATTTGTGCGAGGAAGAGTGTTAGACAACGCTGCGTCTATATGTGCACTACTGTGTTCTGTTACACGCGCGGGTTTGTCTACAAGCATTGAGTAACAATAACTAGTAAAACAAGAGACATACTCACAACAAGAAGAATGTACGTCACTGGCATCAATAGTAACATTACCCGTTGCTACCAAACGAACATTAAAACTAAAGAACGCATTAAAAATAGAGATAAGATCATCTTATTTTTAATGACATTCCTCGACATGTAGCAGCTGCATATAGCGGTTCCATGCTGCACGTAGCTGGACCTGGTTAACTCAAGCAGACTATGTGACTGTCACCGCCCTGTTTCGACGACGATGCCAATAAAGCATTATTATCATCAACAACAGCAACGTACCATGCCACGGGTCCAGGGATGCGACATGTGCGCCACGTAGTCTGGGTACCTGTGTTTACTCTTCGGAACAGGTTATGGCGCCTCCTCGCTAGGTACCAATCGCTGCTAAAGGTACGAGCCAGGCACCAGCCGCTGAAGGTACGAAACAGGCAACATCAAGCTAAGCCGACCACTCTGCAGAGAGCAGGGCATGGCGCAGCACAAGACACAGCTCACCGTCTACCCCGCCCCGACGGCTTATATACGTTGAGACGAAACTTCGCCGTGAAAACCCTGTATTGCGTGGTGTCAAAAATGGAGCTCCTATAAACCACTCCTCCAGCATACACAGCTGTGACTGTGCTGCGTGGGCCGCGCAGGGCTGTCATTTTTTCTAGAGCACTTTAAAGAATGCACCTTATACTATTCGCCACCTAGATGCACGGCACTTTGCACAAGCCGATCTCACCGCTTCACTCGCCCTTGTGCTTGTACTGTCACCTTTCAGTTACCGCTCTTCTTTAGAAGAGAAACCGATTGTGCTGGCTTTACGTCACCACCACAGCTGACCAGTGCATCATCCTCAGTTGGCGCCATCATGGTTTTCTGCAACACTGCCATCATCAGAATATTTTTTGGGTTATTCCCGCCATTTGTTAAATACCCGCAGGTAAGGGGTCCCTAAACAATGCATCTGGAAGTAAACATACAAAACCCAGTCCGCCAGCTTTAAAAGAGCTGCATTCAGGAGGCCGAAGCATAACTTTGCCCTGTCCTCCCTGTGACAATGCACCGGCTCTTACTTTCTCCATCGATGTGTTGTTGTCGACCACTCACGTGATCATTTTCAGCTTCTTGCTCTCTATATCCGGTTGGAAAACAACATTTTGCACATTATTATGAATGGAGATAGATGCCGCTCTGACAACGAGCTGGTCGGAGCCAGAAGCGCGGATTATTTAGCTATCGCGGCCATGTGCGCGATTCTATATTTTTGTGGGGTTTTGCATCCAATGCAAATTACAATAGTTGTAGTACCTTTGTAGGCAAATTTGGTATCACAGGAGCTTGTACTATATTAGATAATAAAAGTACTGTTTACACTGCCAATTAATTTTTTTATATGTGGAGACGTCTAGTAAGAACATTGCGAGTTGTAGTAGTACAGCTTATATGAAGATAAATTCAAGGATGGTTTTCGTTTTCACAAGTCCAATATAGCGGTTGGGGAAACACTGACCTCTTTACTATCTTTGTGTAGAGTCCAGTTGAGGTTCTGTCGAAGAGATTCCGATTCAACGAACTGGTATCGCATGAACAGTTGGTGACTGACGAGAAGGACGCTGTCACTTCTGCTGGACTGGAGGTCGTTGCTTGCCACACGTACACCAGTCAATGGACCTTCCCAACTGCAGATACATGGCTCCGTAAGTAGGACCACTTTGTAATAGCAAATGCTATTAGTTATAACTCTACGCAGCGGTGGAATGCTAGTGTAGCTGAAGCAAGGGGCCCACATCAGTATGTCTATGAACACACTTACACAGGCAATGGTTTCCGAAGCTTCTTCAAGTATGCACAGCAGAGGCGCAACATGTCCTTACAATGACTGGAGGCGCAACATCACTAAGATAATTGTTGCTGCTGTTACATTCACCGCCTTTCGCACAACTTAAAAAATACAGCAGAGCGAGCAATCAATGTTACTTTTCCATGCCGAGTAAGTTAGCTACTCTGTGCAGGAAAACAAAAGCAGCAACAATTGCAATAATAACATTTATTGAAAAAAAAACGATTAGCATTCTTGGTCTTCAGCCGTTTTGAGCCTGCCTGCCTATCTATCTATCTATCTATCTATCTATCTATCTATCTATCTATCTATCTATCTATCTATCTATCTATCTATCTATCTATCTATCTATCTATCTATCTATCTATCTGTCTGTCTGTCTGTCTGTCTGTCTGTCTGTCTGTCTGTCTGTCTGTCTATCTATCTGTCTGTCTATCTATCTATCTATCTATCTATCTATCTATCTATCTATCTATCTATCTATCTATCTATCTATCTATCTATCTATCTATCTATCTATCTATCTATCTATCTATCTATCTATCTATCTATCTATCTATCTGTCTGTCTGTCTGTCTGTCTGTCTGTCTGTCTGTCTGTCTGTCTGTCTGTCTGTCTGTCTGTCTGTCTGTCTGTCTGTCTTCGCCGACCCAGTGACCCAAGTAATTTACCACCTTGTGCTGCTAGGTATGTGCTCGTGATCGTTATGTCATCGTGGCCACTCTATTGTCGTCATTCCAGCTTTGTAATATGACTCTCGTCATGCCGTCCTCGTCACGCCGTCTACCCTGACCCAGAAGCCCAAGATTTTAATGGATTTGGGCGCTAGGTATGCGCAAGTAATCAAGATGTCGTCAGGGCCGTCGCACCTTCGTCATTCTAGCTTTGTCATCCGACTCCGGTCATGGCGTTTTCGTTAAGCCATCGTCGTCAGGCAGTTGTTCTTATGCATTCATTGTCATACCGTCATCGTGCTGCCATTGCAGTCGTTCTGTAACGCCATTCTTACTTTGACATTCGACTGTCATCATACCGCAGTCGCCACGCCGTCGATGTCACACAGTCGCCGTAATACAATTGTCACCATTTTGTCATTGCCATGCTGTCGTTTTAGTATTGTCGTTACTTCGGAAGCACCTGCCCCTCGTATTCATGCAATCGTCATCGCTCAACATTCTTCATTCCATTGATGCCAATTCTCCTTCGTCAATATATCGTTATTATGATATCGTCAACTGTTTGAGATTAGGCTGCCACGTCCACATCAACGTCGTCATTGTATCCTCGGCCTACACTCTGTATCACGCATCCGTTACCACACCGTCACGCCGTCGTGGCCGTGCCATCGTCGTCACTCAAGCTTCGCCATCCGAGCCTCGTGATGTCGTCATCGTCATGCCCTCATCGTTGTGCAAGATTTGTAATACATGCGTCGTCACGCCATTGTCCGCATACACTCGTTACCATCCCGTTATACTCATACCGTTGTCATTTCATTGTCGCCTTTGCGTTATCATACAGCAGTCGTCACGCATTTGTTGTAGCACCGTCATTGTGATGCCGTCGCGGTCGTTTCATGAGGCCTCAGTCTAACTTCAGCCTCCGACTCTCGTCATGCTGTTGTCATCACACAATCGTCGTCACATAGGAATCGTCATGCGATTGCCATCAAACCGTCGACGTCATGGTGTCATTTTATCATGCTCATGACTTGAGTAACATTATCTAGTTGTCGTCATACCACCTTCGTTCGCCCATCGACATCCTTCGTTATCATATTGTCGTTATTTTTTGTGATTAGGACGACGTTCTCATGCTATAGTCATCAACCCATGGGTATCGTGCATCCGTAGTCATCCGTCGTCTTGATGCCGCCGTGAGCTTGCCATCATCGTCATTCCAACTTTGTCATTCGGTCGCCCTGATACTATCTTCGTCACGTTATCGCCGTCACAGACTCCTCCTCATGCCATTGTCCTCATGTTTTTGTCATCACGTTGCTGTCATTTACCATCATCTTGATTTAGTAATCGTCACCTTATTGTCATGTCTTTGTCGTCATACCGCCTTTGTCGCTTCATCGGTGTGATTCATGCTTCGGAATTCCGTGGTCGTCACTACGTTGCTGCATCATCATACCAACTTGCTGACGCGTGACCTTGCCAATGGAGTGCCACAATGAATTGACACAATACTGGTTTATATCGCATATAAACGAGACAAGGCAAGTATCATAATCAAAACTTTTATTCAGAAATATGTTGTGTTGCTACATCGATCGAATGGTGATCACGTTACCGCCGACAGTCATCGTGAGGTGAGTTCTGTCGTAATTTGTTTTAGCACAATTTGGGGATTTCACTACAGAAAATCGCTTCCATTGCGCAGACTTTGTATTGTGCTCAAGTAGCACGCCGGCCTGCTCGCCTAGAAACGCTCTCTTTACAAGTTTCTATCAAAACGTGCAATGACACTCGGCAAGCAGATGCTTGTGTGTTTCCATCCAAGCGACTGTGTTTTGCTGTGCATGACTCCATGTGTAAAGACGCGTATCGCAAATTCATTTCAGCGTACAGCGATCTCTTCGCAATACTACGTGCTGGCTAAAACTACGTGATAGCGAAATTGACGTCCAGTAGGCAGATTTTGCAGAAGACATAAGTAGTTGAAGTACCACTAGTTAAGCGCTGCAAGTTATGTGGTTCCCAAATGATTGCGAAATCATCATGTGTATGCATAACTTACTTCGCGAGTTTCGTCTCCCTTAGAACAAGATGTTGCACTGCGAGGCGGAGCAAAAGAAGGCATTGAAGTATTCCTTATGGAGTAGATGGAGTCTGTCTACCTGCAATCTTGTCTCTGTATACCTGTAGGGATGTAGTGAAGTGGCATCGGCACGAGGCCTAGGGAGTGGGCGTAATGGCGGGCGTGGAGCACCGTAGAAGGAAAGGGATTTCCGCTCGTGAGAACCAAAGATTGACGTTTATTTCAATAGAAGGGAAGGCAACACGGTGCAATGCACTTACAAAGTTGAGTGCGACGTGACGTTAGCAGTCAGAACAATCGGAAACTAAAACTGACGATATAACATCATCTCACCCTTAAAAGAAGAGTGGACTGTTACTTCGTTTATGAAACTACCAAAAAACAAACAAATGTCGTACAGGTGACAAGGAGGAACTGTATACGTTACACAATAATTACAATTTCTTTTCGAACGAATGCATCAAACGTAATACTAAAGTAAGCATCCTGAAATATATTGCATACAAAACTGTTTACATAATGTAAAGATGTGAACTTAAATAGGACATGCATGCGGAAAATACACAACATGCAAATTCACGCAATATGAACACTGAACGAAAAAGAAAGACAATGTGAACATCCATGTATACGTTTCGGATAACAAGGATGTTATCCGAAAGCTGTTATCTGTTATCTGTGTTTTCTGTTATCTGAGCCTGAATTAAGAGTGACGGTCCTTGACCGTCGTTGACGTGGCAGTGTACATATGGCACGTATAACCTGCGGGAATGTTCAAAGAAATCCCCTTTTTAAGACATCGTATTTGACCTAAGTCTCATGGAAGAAACACTTTTGGCGTAAAAAGCCGAATTCGTAGGGGAAGTTTTAGACCTCTGTAGAAGATAGGAAAAACATGAACCTGTGTCCAGTCCACCAAGGGAGTAGGGCTACTTGGAGACATAATCCTTAAATCGTACCACTGGTTGTCTATATCGCGTATACCTACCAAGGGCTAGTGTGGTTGCCGAACAAGATTAGAAGAATCATTTCTAGGAGACGACCTGAAATTCTGAGCATCCCTGTCCGTCTTGCAGATATATATATATATATATATATATATATATATATATATATATCTTGTGACACTCTTAAGCACGCAGTGGTTTTACGCCTGAACGGTATGGACGGCGTCCAAGAGAGGTGCACGAGACAAAGACGACGTGGCTAGCTAAATCTCGATAGGCACTCAGTTGGCCAAAGCCACTGCGTCTAACTCTACCTGGCTTGTCAATAAATGCCTTTCGTTGGCGTAACTGGGTGGTGGAGGAGCGGAGTACGACACAACGTACCACGGAGTCGCAACACCTAGAACTTCACCGGAGCCGTCGCCTGGCCGGTCTCTTGCCAACGACTTTCCCTATGGCTCAGGACGGAGGTGGACAAATGCCAGCTCTAGTTTTACCTGCTCAAAGGTCAGCGCCAGTTGGACCTTTGCAGCATTGCACGGAACCACACTCGTTCGCGGAAAAAGCGGGCGAAGACATTGACGAGTGGCTGACGCACTACGCAAGCGTGAGCCACTACTACCGTTGGGATTCTGTCACTCGGCTGAAGTATGGCGTACTGTTTCTGAGTGAGAAAGCGCTGATGTGGTTTGAAAACCACGAAGACTCCATAACAAAGTGGGAGCACTTCGTTGAGAAAATTAAGCAGTGTTTTGGCGACTCCTACGCCCAACACAAACGCGCGGAGAGAACACTAGTTTAAAGAGCTCAAACTCCTGGAGAAACATGCACTACATACATAAAAGAAATCCTCATGCTATGCAAGACAGTTAATTCACAGATGTCTGAGGCAGACCAAGTCGGACATCTGCTCAAAGAAATTGCAGATGTCTACAATTTTCTTATAAGCAGGGAACACATTGATTTCATCTCAGATGTCCTACATCATTGCCATGCGTTTGAGACGTTGAAGACACGTCGCATTGGGCCAAAGTTTGGACGCCTGGTGAATGTGACACCGGTTGCCAGCGTTGATGAGAGCCCGTCCACCGATCTTGCGTCTACTATACGGCAGATCGTGCGTGAAGTACTGCTGCGACACCAGGTACTTGCGCGCAACATTATGCTACAACGTGATGCTTACTACCCGCAACACATGGCGCCTGCAGCACACTGAGCTTCGTGGCAACCCGCTCTATGTGCCACAGATGTACACCGAGAAGCTATATGGGCCCATGAGGGCATATTTACGCCCGAACACCGACTTGCAGAACACCCTCACCACGCCAGGTTTGCTCGCAGACCAACCGTTCCCCCTGTGCAGCAGGCTCAGCCGCTTCACTATGCTGCTGACCCCTCACGGTTGACAACTTCGAGAAGGAGTTCATCGATCGTTGTTTACTTCCGCGTTATAGCTGTGGCGACATGGGTCACGTTGCCAGGTACTGCAATCGCCGCCTACCACCGAGGTTCGACCTCTCGACGATGTCTAGGCGGTACCACGCTCCCCTTGGCGAAACGTATTCGTCCTCACACACCTATCGAGGAAGCTTGCCTCTGCAGCACCCGGAGCCACTGCGGAACCGTTCTCCAGCAACCGATCGCAGCTTGACACCACCACCCACTCCTCGGGTAAGCCGGTCGCCCTCTCCGCGGCATCGCTACCCATCGCCACCTCCGGAAAACTAGTCAGCGCGGCCATTGGAGTTGAGGTCACTGGACAATCTGCGATGTCGACAGAGATGCCTCCCCCCATTTGTTTGTTTAAGAATAAGGTGTCTGTATTGATTGACGGAGTTTCATCAATGGCCTTAGTGGACATGTGATCAACCGTTTCAGTAATGAGTCTTGCGTTTAAAAGTCTTCTAGGACCAAAAATGACGTTTCGCTCGGACCGTTACCATACGTTTCGAGGAGTGATTGGGGAGTTGTTGCATCCTGTCGGTGTGTGCAATGTAGACGTCACCTTGGGTGGTCAAATATTTAATGCAGAGTTTGCTGTTCTAGCTCATTCTACGCATGACATAACCCTGGCCTTTGATATTTTGAAACTGTGTGGTGCCAGTGTCGATTGCAGAGCGGGAGAAACCAGTGTAGGTGCGAGATTTTCTGCTGTGTTTACGGAAGGCCCACCGTATCATGAAAGTGTGCTTTGTGTATCCAAGGATACAGCTGTGCCTCCGTTGTCAGCAACATGTGTTTCAGTCGCCTGCTTCCCAAACACCGACGGAACGTTTGACGCTACCGTGGAGCCCGTTTATCTGAGTTGTATCAAGAGGAATTTGCTGATACCGTATTGCATGCTGTCAATTTTTCAGGGACGCACTAATTCGTGGACCGTAAACTGTTCCAGTGAACCTGCAATACTACCACAGGGTCTGAAACGTGCCGCCTACCATGAAGATCAAGTGATGTCGCTCGCCATTCTTCCAGAGGCTCCTGATTCTGCCGATGAACGCCATTTCGTTAATGCATGCCCTGCTGCGCACTCCTCCGTTTTAGCTGTGGTGAACAAGTGACTCATACTAAGCAGCGTCACAAAGGGGTGAATATTATGCTAAAACATGCCCGACTGAGTTTTCGCTGCAAGAAAGGCCACCATTGTTTCCTCCTTCTTGTATACACCATCGCATAGATACGGGGTCTGCCCACCTTTGCGACAGAGGCCGTACATAATCTCCCCATCGGAGCGCAAGGTGATCAACGACCAAGTCCGCGAAATGCTGAATAAGAATGTAATCCAAAAATCCTGTCATCCGTGGGTAGCACCAGTGATTCTGGTTAAAAATAAAGATGGTACATGAACATCTTGTGTTGACTACCGCCGCCTCAACATCATCACTAAAAAGGACGTATATCCCCTTCCATGTATTGATGATGCTATCGATTGCCTTTCATCAGCGTCTAACTTTTCGTCTGTTGACTTGAGTTCGGGGTATTGGCAGATTCCAATACACAAGCTATACAAAGAGAAAACAGCATTTGTAACACGAATGGACTTTTTGAATTTAATGTGATGCCGTTTGGACTCTGTAATTCATCTGCAACTTTTTAGCGCTTTATGGACAACATCCTGCATGGTTTAAAGTGGGAAGTATGCATGTGCTATCTAAATTATGTAGTGATATTCAGGTGCACGTTCAGTGAGCGCAACGTACGTCTCGACCTTGTGCTAGACTGCTTGAGAAAAGTGGCTTTGATGGTCAGCTCGAAGAAATGTCATTTTCGAGAGCACCAATCAATGGTTCTGGGTCATCTACTGGATAAGGACGGTATACGATCCGATCCAGCGATGACTGCAACTGTAGAAGTTTTCAAGCTACATCGCCATGTAAAGGAGTTCCGCAGTTTCCTGGGGCTTTGCTCGTACTCCCGCCGGTTTATTCGTGGATTTGCCAACATCGCGTATCCACTGACAAGCCTCCACTAGAAGGGCGTTTTCTTTGAATGGACTTCTGGAGGTGAGGCTAGTTTTCGTCAATTTAAGTTTCTTCTGACGTCCCGACCCATTCTCCGACACTTCGACCACGCGGCTCCCATTGAAGTTCATACGGACGGCAATGGTATTGGCGTCGGGGCTGTCCCTACTGAACACCTCGACACCAAAGAACACCTCGTTGCCTATGCGAGTCGTTCTTTAAGTAAGTCCAAGCGCAACTACACGGTCACCGAGCAAGAATGTCTTGCAGTGATTTTCGCCGTACCGCGGTTCCGGTCATACCTGTACGGGCGTCCCTTCACTGTGTTGAGAGACCATCACTCTCTCTGCTGGCTGGTCAATCTCCGTGATCCGTCAGGCCGGCTTGCGCGTGGGACACTTGGTCTACAGGAATATGGCTTTACCGTTTCTTATAAAAGCGGCCGACGGCACGCCGACGCTGACTGCCTCTCGCGCATGCCGCTTCCAACGATGGACTGCGACGCGGACAACTTCGACCGCTATATCGCATCACTGGAGCCGGGTTTTTCTGATCTAAACGCCTTCAAGGCCGAGCAACAAAAAGGCATAGCTTTGGGCCCCTGCTAATTACTGAAAGGAAATCAGCACCATCCACTCGTTTCTGCGTTCGTGATGGGGTTCTTTACAAAAAGAAGTATTCTGCTACGGGCCCACGATATCTTCTGGTGGTCCCTGAGAGTCTCCGTGTCTCCATCTTTCGCACTATGCATGATGATCCAACATCTGGTCATTTGGGATCTGCGCGAACGCTCTACCGCGTTGAAGAAAAGTTCTACTGGCCTAAAATGCGCCAGACGACCGACCAGTACGTGTCCAGCTTCAGCGAGTGTAAACGTCACAAGCGTCCGAGGAGTGCTCCTCCTGGTCGACTACATCCAGTGTCACTCTCCAGCACTACGTTTGAGCAAGTCGGAATCGACCTTCTCGGTCCTTTCCCGCGGTCATCTGATAGGAATCACTGGATTGTCGTGTGTGCCGATCACGTGACACGCAACTGTGAGACAGCTGCGATACCACCGGCTCCTGCAACTGAAGTGTGCATGTTTCTGCTGCGTTTTGTCATTTTCCGACATGCGGCAGTTCACTGCAGACGTGGTCGAAGATGTGAACAACCAATTGAACCCCACTGCTGGGTTTGGTTTTGGGCGCGCGAAGTTTGAGCGCTGGTAGGTACGTATTAGCTGCCTGCGCTTACCGGCGCTGCATACGTTCTTACTTCTAATGCTTAACCCCACGCTGTCTTGTTGCGTAATGGTTCTTATTATTTAGTAAAATGAATGCGATAACCAGCAATCTTTACAAAGCTCCATCCAAGTTGCCTTCTGTGCAACGAGCAATTTCATGAAGTAGACGCAAGACACCTTGTGAGATATGTTTATATTGCCCTATACAAATGATCGTTCTGAGCTTTTTGTGCGTTCTTTCATTGTTGTGCCACCGGGTAAGCCACACTAGTTACCATACGAAGCTCCACCGGAGGGCATCATCAAAGAAAAAGTAGATCACAAGCATGCGTAATTTTTGTATTTAGACATTATAGGAAAACTGTGCGTAGAGGCTAAACGTGCGAAAGTGGTGAACAGGCGGCATTGCGAACAAAGGCAATTTTCGCTTTTACAACCATGGCGAAAGAAAATTTCTGACGCATACCAAACAATATATCATACATAAAATGCGACTAAAACGTCTCCTTTCCAAGCATCCCCATTTCCCGGGCATGGTTTGCTGTTATTTAAAACCTCCAAATATACGGGAGATTGCGCATTTTCGGCACATCTTAGCCTCAGTCAGCGCGACGGTACGCCACGTATACAGAGGTAACCAAAACACAGGCTACCTGCCAGACTATGCCACACACTCGCAATATGCCTTGTGCGCGTACTCAAGGGTGCAAAGCCTGTTATCAGTCGTTAAGAATACCGAAATTTCGAGGTAGAAGCACCTGGTTATTCAGCTCCTCGGCGTTATCTTTTGCGCTTTCTGCCAGCGCAAGCACCACTCCCGTGTTACAATTCCTTGCAATCCCTCGCCGCGTTTTATACAAGCCTGAGTACAAAAAGAAAGCAAATGTTCTTGAGTGGCCATAAAAAGGGCCAAAAACTTCGCTTCGTAAGAATCATGCAGCAACTGCGCCACAGCGGTCGACCTGTCTTTCGCTCGAACCTGCCTTTCGCTAACTGCGTCAAAAAGCTCGGTGCGACCAGCATGCCCAAAAAGGGCTTGCAAAAGTAACGAAATAAGCTACAATAATGTTTCGCTAATAGTTATTGTCACAAATACGTCACGGTAAGATTAACTAGACGCCCAACTGCGCCACAACCATTGAGCTGTCTTTCGCTAACTGTGTCCGAACACCCGGTGTGGCCAGCGTTCACAAAAAGGACTTGCAAAAATACCGAAATAAGCTACAATAATGTTTCGCTAATAGTTATAGTCACAAATACGTCACGGTAAGATTTACTAGATGCCAAACTGCGCCACAATGCCAATTGTGTCACAACACTCGGTGAGGCCAGCATGGCCAAAAAGGACTCGCTAAGGTACGGAAATAAGCTACAATAATGTTTCACCAGGAGGTATTGTTACAAATATGTCACGGTAAGATTCACTAGACGCCGAACAGCGCCACAACGACTGAGCTGTCTTTCGCCAAGTGTGTGAACACCCGGTGCGGCCAGCATGCGTTAAGCCTAAATTGCTGGAAATGCAGCACAGACTGTCAAACAAAATTTCACACCATGCTGTGGTATAATAGCGCAGGAGTGCAGCGTCGAAGTGCAGCAGTAACGCAAAAATATGCCGAGAGCGCGAGTCCAAAGCTACTAAAGAAAACCCAAACGGGACGCTGAATGTGCGAACGCTCACATGTGCAGGCGGCCTCGCTCGCTTCGGTGGCGCGTTTGGCGTGTGCTTGGCTTGTCGAAAAAGAAAACATGCGTCGCTAAATATACCTTTGTTCATACGCAGAGGTCTTTCTGTTTTCGTGGGAAAGGAGAAAACATGAAATTGTGTGTTAACTTCATTTCACATTCTTTTTTTTTCGATGCTCGCGCCATCTAACGGCTGATGTCAACACTGTAGGCGTCACGTGTTTCCTGTTGCCAAGGGAGCTATTCTGTAAGTGTACACCTAGTGGACATGTCCATTGCGTCTGCTGCTGAAGATCTGATTGGCTAAGGGCGCCTGTCGCCTACCTTGACGCGTACCCCAGCCCTACCAATCAGAACTCCAGCCACAGACGTAATGGACCTCCCCACCCAGTTTTCGCCGAGTTACCGCTTTTGTTAAACATCTTTCTCTATGAGTGCCCGATGACCGAGCAATTTTGCGTTTGGCGAAGGAGCAAACTCAGCGCAATCTCTTCTGCTGCTCCGAACTGTAGGCCCAGCATGCTGCCGGCCAGCCAAGATAGCACCCGATGCATTCTGGTCTAACGGCTCTGGCGTGAGACATGCTAAATTCTCACGCAGGCCACGCCAACACGCGCCGAACGCCTCCAGTCGGCCAGTGACGCTTGACCCTAGAGCGTGAATTTTGCACCGACGTAGCGTAACTGCGGCATGCTTGACTCGAGCCCGCGTTACGCCGGTCTGTATCCACGCCTTATGGCCAATTTTATATGCGCCTTCTTGAATTTACCAATTGCGCTGGCGTCGATGATGTAAACGTTACAAGTTTCTCTTTCATCTATTAGCACGCCTGCAAACGTTGCGCCTATTTACGGTGAGCCGGCGTTTTGGGAAGTACAGCTACGTACAAAGCATCTGATCTGATTTGGCGACTGCGTGCTCGCATGACGGTAGGAAAGCGACTAGAAACCTGCATAGCAGAGGGAATGCAAGCTGATTTGAAATCTGGGACCTAGCAAATGGAGAAGGGAACAATTTCTATGAAAGAACTCTTCTGAAACAGATTTATGCGTCTTACACAGCACTAGAAGGGAAAGTTGGTCGAGTTGATGACAATTCATGTTTTTGGAAGATAACAGCGCTAAACGTACAAAGGCAAGGACAAGAACCGTGTCGTCTTTTTCTTTGCCTAAGTCCTTGTCCGTTTAGCACTGTTACTTTCTAAAGAAATTACTCACACAGCAATCGGAATTTATGTTTAAATGTTACTCTGGACCTTATACAGATTATTCTTCTATTCTCAATGGCTTCCGGCACTGTTTACAAGCCGACAAGGCTCCAGGATTGCCTAAAGGCATCATGTGCACCTCGAATTTGTGTGCTTTTATGAGTGCTTTGCCGCAAACATTAGATATTTTTGATCGGCCTCTCGGTTATTTTTTGGGTAGGTATTCTCGGCCTTTGCAAAGTTCCACAATAGTAAGCAGAAATTTGGCAATGGAAAGAAACGCAATCAGCAGAACACGAAAGCTCATTAGCAAAGAGAAGCGACGAAAATGTTTATTATGAAGCAAGAAAGATTAAACGTACGTGAGCATTCTCATCTCTTCAATGGGCGCATTGCTTGTGTGCCACATGCAGGATTACTTTATTTGTGCGTGACAGTATTCTTGCCTGCCCTATCAAAGCTTGGTTTCATTTTTTTTTCGTTTCTCACAGAAAACTACGTACGGATATTCCACTTGGACAGAGCGGTGCCAGAAGGCCGTATCAATGCATTCTGGAACGCACTGAAGACTGCTCTCCTTCAAAAATCGACGATAACATGCGGCGGAGTCAGCCTTACGTATGATGTCATGGTCACACACATGCAAAAACCATGATGCGTTTGGAATTGTTATGGCAATCATTGTGACCACACAGTCTTTGTGTTAGCTTTTGTCGTGTTAAAATTAAATTATGGGGTTTTAGGCGTCAAAACCACGACTTCTTAATGAGGCGCACGCTATAGTGGGGGACTACGGAATAATTTGGACCTCCAGGGGTGTGTTAACGCGCACCTATATCTAAATACACGGGTGTTTTTGCATTGCGTCTCCACCGAAATGCGGCCGCCGTGGCCGAGATAGCCTTTGTAGAGTAAACTACGAAATAAATAGCTATGCAAGTTATTAGCAGTTGGCATCAACTTTTGGGAACTACGCAATCCTGTCGCTGAAACTGTACACAAGTTTGCTGATTTTCTGCATGGTCCTTTCAGCTGCTGCCAAAGTGGCCGACGTCAAAACGTCACAGCATGACGATATACCTACTAGTATGTTCAATTTAGCGGCTGCAATGAACTACTTGCCTGTTACTAAGTGCACTACAACGTAAACGTTGTGATACTTAACACGAGCAGTGCCACGCCTCAGTGGGAACGGCGAAGGGCATTGCAGTAGGATGTCCGCACCTGCAATGTTTCCTCACAGTCATTGTCACAGGGATAGAAAGCCAGTACGTATTCCCGCTAAGCGAAATGATTATGTCGGTTGCCTTATTCAAAACAAATTACTTTCTAGTCACATGCTTTGCAGTTCGCTTCAGGATTATTACACTTTAATCTACATCCAGCCCCGTACGTGAAGGGCTGCTCACGAACCCTTCCACGAAGCCAAGCCGCACTGCGTCATTCAATTCACATAAACCAGGGATGCTTCAAGTCGTATTGATCTTTGTCTCTCTCTCTCTTATATATACATATGTAATGACGAAGAACGCCAGGATGGGGTGGTGCAATAATGGTGAAGGAGGAAGAAGTGGTTTGGAATAAACAGGACTTTGCACGACCACCATGTCTCCTGCGTTACACTAGTCGACAGGATCGACCGTGCCCTACATCATGAAAACATCCAATAAGACCATCAACATCCCGAAGTACTCGGGAGCACCCGAGGACGTCCCCTTTGACAAGTGGCTCCGACTCTTCGAGGTGAAGATTGCTGCCGCTGCATGGACGGAGCGAGACAAGCTGTGCCATTTCTCTGATTACCTTGAAGATTAAGCCTTCTAATGGAACCTTACCGATGTGTTTCAGACTGACGCACCTTGGGAGGCCATCACTCATTGCATGACACAACGCTTTACAAGCACCATCACGGATCCTTTCCGTCAGTTCATTCATTGTCGGCTAAAACCGGGCCCGATCTGAAGGACTACTGCAATAAAATATGTGTTTGTGGCGCCTTGCCGACCGCGCACCTTATATCGCGCGCACCTTATATCAGAGCTCATTGACGGCCTTCCCGCCGATATGGAGATGGCTCTTGCTGAGCTTAACCCGTCTACACCAGTGACGTGACTTTCAGCTGCGCTGCGGGTAGAGTAAACTATGCAGCGAGTTAAATCACGGCCCATTGTACCAAGCCGAAATAGGCAGGACAACGCAGCAAGCGGCTGCGCCCATCAGCGTCGACCTAGTACGCCAATACGAGCGCCCACGTTCGAATGCAGACACTGTGCAGTGAATGGCTTGCCCCGACAGAAGCACTGGCACAATGAATATCCACGACGCGCAAGCATTTCTGCCCTCGCTACGAACCAGGGAAACGAGGAGAGCGACCCAAAGCTCAGTTAATTCAATTTGATGCACTCATTAACGGGTACCGTGTCCGCGTCACTCTTGATACAGGAGTCACGATTACCTGTATCAGCGAAGCATTGCTGGCGGCTCTTCACCTACAAATAACGTGAGATTCATGCATCAATGTTCAACAAGTTATGTCATCTTCCAAAACTTTGGGTCGCGTCAATCTGAAGATGCAGATCGAAAAAATCACAAAGGAAATTCAGACACACGTTGTAAAACGCATTAAGGGCAATCTACGTCTTGCCTCTTTAAGTTGTCTCTGGATCTTGATACCCTCACTCTACGCCAATCTCGACGATGGTGGATATCCTCCACCATCATCCTCAAAACGACGCCACGTCTACCATGGACGATTGTTTGCAGGATGTTGAAGTTTGTGATATCATGCATTTAAATAAAACTAAGAGGATGGTATTGAAGCAGCTTGTTCATAAGTACGAGGACATTTTTTTACAAATAACAGACATACATTGGGTGCACCACTAGCGGAAAGCATCACATTCCTCTCACCAACAATGTTCCCATCCGCAGGGCTCCCTATCGATGCTCAGAAGCGGATAGCGTCGAAATGAACAGACAAATCAATGCCCTTCTTACACAAGGAGTGATACGACTGTCTACGTCTGCACCGGTGCTTCTGGAAGAGAAAAAAGGAGAAGGGCGCACGCGTTTCTGCGTAGATTACCGCAAAGTAAATGCAGTCATGGTGCCCGACTATCAACCCATCCCTCACATCGACGACGTTCTTGACCTTCTCGGGAAATCGACGTATTTCTTGACGTTACACATAACGTCAAGTTACTGCACGTGAGGATGCATTCAGAAGACATTCCGAAAACGGCCTTTGTCACACGTACCGGTCACTACGAGTAGCTTGTCATGCCTTTAGGTTAAAATTAAATTAAATTATGGGGTTTTATGTGCCAAAACCACTTTCTGATTATGAGGCACGCCGTAGTGGAGGACTCCGGAAATTTTGATCACCTGGGGTTCTTTAACGTGCACCTAAATCTAAGTACACGGGCATTTTCGTATTCCGCTCCCATCGAAATGCGGCCGCTGTGGCCGGGATTCGATTCCGCGATCTCGTGCTCAGCAGCCCAACACCATAGCCACTGAGCCACCACGGTGGGTATGCCTTTCGGTCTCCGGAACGCTCCAGCCACTTTCGAACGGGCTGTCAAGTCCATCTTGACCAAACGCCATTTGACGCCCGTCACAAACTACTTTGATTACATTGTAGTTTATTGTGACACTTTCCCAGACCATTTGAAGCATCTAGATGCCGTTCTAAACGCTTTTAGAAGCGAATGCGTTAAACTGCAATTGAGTAATGCCAGTTCGCACACACTTCCATTGAGTACCTGGGGCACTGGGTTTCCAATGGCACAGTCACTCCGAAACAAAGCAACGTGGAGGCAATCCTGCGGCTTCCTACACCAACGCGCCCTAAATAGTTGCATCGCTTTCTCGCCACCGTCAACCTTTACTGTCGATACATCGCCCGCTTCAGTGAAATTGCTCATCCACTAACAAGCCTACTCAGCAGACACCACCTGAATTGGGACCCTAACTCTGAACTGGCTTTCGCTCAGCTTAAGAAATGGGTAACGGAAGCACCCATCATTGCCATCTACGATGCCACCAGACCTTGTGTACTCTACTGCGATGCGTCCAACAAAGGTATCGGCACCGTCTTAAAGCAGGCTGATTATGCAGTTCGAAAGCATCCAGTTGCATATCATTCGCACAAGGAACGTAATCATGAAATCAATTACACCATAACAGAAGTTGAACGTTTAGCAATTATTGATGCCATCAATAAATCGCACCGTTATCTACATGAAAGAACCCTTCACTGTGATCAGCGATCACGCGGAATTGAAGTGTCTTAAAACAAAAAATCCTCGAGGCAATCTGTTCCGATGGTCCTTGCAGCTCTCCATGTACAACGCGAACATCAAGCACCAAAAGGGCTTTAACAACACCGAAGCCGATGCACTATCTAGAAACCCTATTATTCAGCTCCTATCTGCTGAACAACCGCAACAGCACTTCCCTGGCAAACCGCCTTGCAAGCATACCATCGAGAATGGAATGGCCATAGTGATGCGCAGAAGAATACGAAAAGACTGTGTTACTTTTGCTCTCCGGTCGTCTCTTCTTCAGAAGGCTCATGGCGCTTTCGGTCATGTCGGAGTAAAGAAGACATTGCGACTTCTTTCTCCACAATATTATTGACGTGACGTCGTCACCGACGTTTCCGAATACGTTCGACACTACGATACTTGCCAGCGCTGCACGAAGACGAAAACGAAACGTTTTGGTTCCTTGGAATGGTTACCACCCGCAGAGCGACCATTTGATCTTCTGGCCATGGAAACTATCGAAGGTTTTGCCAACTACGGTTTCTCCATGAAATTCGATCACTTGGCTATTGACCATGACACCCGTTATGTGTCGGATTTGCTCATAGAAATGAGACCTGCGACGGCTACATTTCCTGCCTGAAGAGTATCTTAATTTCTGGAAGGCCTCGCAAGTTTCTTTCCGACCGCGGAACAGGATTCACCGCTGGAACATTCAAGCACTTCCTCAAACATAACAACATTCATCAGCTTTATACAAGCTCACAACGCCCACAGTGTAATGGCTGAAATGAGCACACTAATCTGTCTATAGTCACTCGTCTCCACTGCAAGATGATCGACGAACCCCAAAAACCATGTGTGCGTCTCCTCTCTGACGTTGTCGACGAGTACAATAAAACACCCCACGAGGTCACCCACCCCTAACCACCCTGCTTCCTTATGTATGGCACACCATCTTGCCTCCAGCCAGTGGCGTAGCAACAGGGGGGGCCGGGGGGCCGTGGGCCCCGGGTGCAAGGGACCAGCGCGAGGGGGGGGGGGGTGTCATACGCCTGAAGACACCCCTTTTTCCGCCGGCTTGACTGGGCGTAAATGGCAAAGAATGCTCCGGTATCCAGTAGCTCGAGCTCATGTACCCGATGGGTTGCGCCGCAGAATTGTCGGCTGCAGCTCTATCATAAACACCCCATGAAATAATTGCACGAATGTGCGGGCTAAAAAAATTTAATTCCCAAAATGGTCGCTAAACTATTCGCCTTAGCGGAATGTTTCATGTGGGGTGTGCCGTGCGTTCATGCTGGGAGCAGGAGTCGCTAAACATACAGTGAGGCGTTGAGGCGCTTGGGTCCTTCTTCCGTTCAGAACGCGCAGCGAAGACGAACAAAGACAGCAGTAAGAGGGCGTTCAACGAGCGCGCCCGGCGCTCGCGTTTATGGCGCAGCGTTCGTTAAGAGCGACGTTGCATAAGTGCGGCCGTGAAAAGTCGCGAATAGGATTCTCTGGATCGTCTTCAGACTGGGTGCGGCCGAAGAGTTTGGCGGCGTATGACTCGACAGGCTGTATATAGTCGCGGGCGCCGCGATGTTCAGCTCGCTTTTACTTCCCCTCTCCTGCTCGCTCCGAGAAGCCGCTGCGAAACCAGCCGTTATGTTTCACGCTTTCCTTCTTACCCTCGAAAGTTTCAGAAAACTGTTGTTATTGTGTGACTTTATGTCATAAGTACAGTGTCTGTGTCAGCTGCACAAAATAAAAAAAAACGTGAATTTTGTAAGGATATTTCCGGATATTCTATGAAGTTATGTGTCTGTGATTACTAGGAACTCGGTAGCGTGAAAAATATGGCAGGTAAGTAATAACCATATCCTTAATAATCCCCTAATTAGTACTTATAGAGGAAGCACTTCAATTCCAGAATTGAGGATTCAAAGTCATATTATTTACTCAACAAAAACTTCTTAAACAAAATCGTTTTGGGTGCTACAGCCTACAGTACTTTGGCACTGTGGGCGGCGCCCAGTGTGGCAGTAGCGAAAGAAATATGAAATAGTGCACCAATGAGGTTGATCCCTCAACCCTCTCCATTGCGAGTGCAGACCAACAGGTTTCGCTGGCACGGGCTTCATCGAGGTTCTCTTTTTTTTTATGGTGACGCCAAGAAACTACGCGAAGCGTGCTCTATTCTGTTCCCAATCTTTTCGTAGTACCGCAGCTAGGATAATCACGTTCGTCCGTATAGCAGCAAATAAAAACAAGGCTTTATTCATCAGAATGAAGAGAACTCGTAATTGTAATAACATTGGCGCCCGCGCAGCAGGGAGGCAGGTGGTGTTTTCCGTTTTTCTAATATGGTGGGGAGATCAGTATCACTCAGACACAATTTAATTTTCGTTTTCGTTCAGGGCTGCCCATAGCCAAATACTGCGGGCCATAGCACCTACGACGATTTTTGTGAAGTTGTTGTTGGGCAAGATATGAATGTCGACCTTCAATTTTGCAAATGAAGTGTTGCCGCTAAAATTGGTAGTTAAAACTTTATAAATTTTTCTTTTACTTGTGACGTGAACTGTATTTGCAACGATGCCGCATTTGTATTGGTTGCCAAGCCTTACAGTCTGACAGAAGATGTGCACATGCGCATATCACAAGTTATCAGTGCAGCACACTGTGTTATTTGGCGCAGAAAAAAACCGCGTGTATTGGCCTCGAGCTCCACCACTGGAAAAGCTGGCGCCACCGTCGGCGTGACGTGCTATTAGGCATCACGTGGACATAGCGGCCGCGTCGGCTGCTTCGGGAGCTCCGAAGCGAGCTGAAAAGGAAAGTTTAAGTTCCCTCGTACGCTGCGGTCCTCATTTATTGGCGGGATTTTCCTGCTTCGAGTGTCTCCTTTACAACGATTGAAAGCACTAGAAAAGGTAGTGGCTACCTTTGAAGGTGCGCAACATGGTAGGCTACTGCTCGGTGCCGCAGTGCCGGACGTACGCAACGGAGCCCGGTGTTAGCCTTATTCACACGTAGCCGCAAGACAAGAAGCTGCGTGAAGCTTGGCTCGCGAAACATAAAACCGGCAAACAGCCATCGGCTACAACTCGAGTATGCAGCAAGCACAGATGCGAGGAAGATTTCTGCTCCGGCACCGCGTCTGTAATGTTCAAAAAACGCGCACTGACATGCTCGCCCGAGTCCGCTGCCCGACTAATGTCATGACGGTTTGGTCTATGAACTTGTCGATGCTATAGACACTGGCAAGTTCACTGGAGTGGATAGGGAGCGGTAAGAAGCACACAAAAAAAAAACGCATGGCGTATGGTCATGTTTGTGTTATGAATTAATGCACTGGATTGCAAAAAAAGAAGCAGCGGGAAATCGCACGCTGAGAACACCGATAAACATATAGTGCGACGCAACTCGAGAAATAATATTGAAACGTCCATGAATTTAGAAAAAAAGAAGATTGAATCGTCGCGACGTCCGGCACATCAGTCACCGTAGGCGTCGAAGTCTCTACAATGAAATTATTTTTGAACAGCTCTGATAGCGCCCACGCAACATTGGTTGCTTGTATACTGTCAAATGCTCATATTCTGCAGCCTAAAGCTCATGGCACGGTGCGAAAACGCGCACGCGGTGAAAGCGAAACAGTGCGCGGACAAGCATGCAGACGCGCAGTCGGTCGCCGCGAAGCTGTGCGATCGCTACATTGAGGCTTCATTCTATTACGCTCAATTTAGATATACAAACACTATAAGAACATATTTCACATAGTTTGGTCTCGACGTTTGCCTACCTTTCACGCAAGAAGCCAGGTCGGGAGACTAAATCGCGGCGACTGCGCACAGTGGCGTTCACTGTACGTATTCGGTAAAGAGATAGCGTCTGTAAACGATTCTGTGCTTTCAGTTTGCCCAAAATTATTATTCAGACAGTAAAAAACTTCTCTCGTTTAGAAAGTATTTACAGAAATTTTTGGGAGAGCACCCGGGTGGTGTTTTCAGTGAGCGCTGACAGCAAAACCTATGAGGAGCGCGCCGCGTGATCCCTCATACTAGGCCAGCGAGGCGCTGCCGATAGATGGCGACTCCGTAACTCCTCGCCGCCAATACCTGCTGCATTCGCGACCTCTGGGAAAGAAATCGAAGGAGAGGGGGACCCGAGGGACGTGCGTGGTGTCCAAGGCGGTTGTAGTGGTGCTGAAACCCTGAAATTGTCGGTATCCTCGCCTTCCTCGACTACACCCGGTGGGGGGGGGGTGACAGAAGACCTATGGGCCCCGAGTGCCAGACGACCTAGCTACGCCACAGCCTCCAGCTCCTCTGCAACGTTGATGAGAGCCTGGAGGAAGCTCGCGGAAATGCGGTCCGCAGTTCCCTGGCATATCACGAGAAAAACAAGCTTATATATGACAAGAAATTTCTTCCCTCAGAGCTTCAGGTCGGGTACTGTGTTCCATACGAGACACCCTGGCACCCAAACAGCGGTAAACTCAGTGCAATAATGGAAAGATCGTACACGATCATACGCAAAATATCTGCTGTAAACTACGAGATCGACCGCAGCGTCACTCCACTCGGTCGCGAGATTGACATTGTCCATGTGGAGAGTATAAGACAATATCATCCGCCCTTACGCCTACGACTCTCTTGGGGGGAGGGAGGAGCGTGCGACGAACCGCACCAGGACGGTGCGGAGCCATAGTGGGGAAGGAGGAAGAAGAGGTTTGGAATAAACAGGGCTTAGCACGACCGCTATGTGTCCTGTGTTATATATATATATATATGAAAGAGAAGAAAGCGAAACAAGGACCTCGATTTTAATGAATCGTATCATAAAAAGCCAACAAACAAAGACACCCAGGACAACATTGGAGGAATTATTTGTACTTACTAATATAAATAAAGAAGTGATGAATTATTGGAATGGAAAGTAGATGGAAAAAAATAACCGGGCCCAGGTGGGACATGAACACACGCCTTCGCATTACGCGTGCGATGGAGCGTGTGTGCGTGTGCGTGTGTGTGTGCGTGCGTGCGTGCGTGTGTGCGTGTGTGTGTGTGTGTGCGTGTGTGTGTGTGTGCGTGTGTGTGTGTGTGTGTGTGTGTGTGTGTGTGAGTGTGTGTGTGTGTGTGTGTGTAGACTAATACAAGAATTCTTCACTTCATTCGCGAATTCAGGCTGGAGCTCACAAAGAAATATGCAGCCTTCAACACGCATGTGGGTATGGACGTCAGACTCCGGAGTTTTGCAAGACGCGTGGCGCCACCTGCCGTTGCGAAGGCGCAGTAACTGAGTAGCGCGAAGCCCGGCTCCCTTGCTAAGTTGCCTATGCAGCTAGCGACTGCGAAACAACGATTTAACTAGATTTTGGCACATATTTCGAGTTTCTTGCGCATTTAACACCCAGACCGAGAGCTATAAATTTCTACGCTAGTCGGACGCGCCGCTGAACTGCCATAAAGCGCTTGCTGGCTCACTCTTCAGACTGATGGCGGAAATGACGGCTACCGCGATAGCTCGTCGCGCTACGAAAATACGCCGCGATCGACGCTACTGTTGTGTTGTAAATTGCCAGAACGTGATGGATGGAACAACAACGTTCAGTTTGGCGATTTCCATCGCGATCGTATGAAGGGGAAAGGAGAGAGCGCTGGATACGGGCTGTTCAACCTGTTGGGTAATCGGATTACTTGCATTCCCCACAACATAGCGGCTCGCATGAGAAAGTGCGACAATTTTGTTCTTCTGTAATTGTGTTGCGTAGCCCTGACAGAGGACCGTGGTAAGCAAGCGAAAACTCAAGAATCTGTAGCCGCCAATGCGTTGGTAACAGAAAAAGCAACGTTGCGAACCATCCTGCTTATGTGCCATCGATATATCCACCTTTTAACAGACGTCCGCCTCCGCTTGACTCAACAAGTGGAACGGAGAGATTTGGCAGGTCAGTTTAACCAAACATTTTGGTTCGTTTGTGAATTCAAAATCCTGTTCTTGAGCATCGTTGTATCGCGAGCTCATTTCTACTTTCGGTATATTGTAAAGTCCTGTGCCGATACAACAAGCACGCGTCGCGATGTGCTGAGCCTGCTCGACTGCGTTTTTCAAATGTGAGCAATAAAGTTGCTGTAGGAGCACAGGATGAGTAACTGCGAAGTAACGCAGGTGTGGAAAGAAAAAAATGTCGCGTTTATTTACATTCAGTTGTGCGCGCTTGTTGCTCGAAGCGTCTGCAAAAAGGTCAAATTAAGTTAAAAGTTCAAATTACATTAATAAACTACAGCGATGGTGCAGCTCCTGCGAGAAAGAAAGATGCAGCGCGTAGGCAACTGTAGGAAGCTTACTCTCGTTATGATGGCACGCTGTTTGCTGCCTTGGAAAACGTTTTCTGTTTGCTGCCCTGGAAAAGGCTATTGAAGGATTTACTCTCTGTAAATAATTGCGAGGTAAAACATTACGATAAAATGCATAAAAATATAGGATATACTTAAGTCTTGTGTTCAGGACATTTTCAATATGAACCAATTTGAAATGCTTAAATTTTTATGCTGATATGCCTATAGACAAACCTGATACTCACGCCAAAATAACACAGACTTTATTTTATATTGTACACGTACTTCGTCCTGCTGAGCTTCCTTTCCGAAGCGTGGATGGGCGGAAGAAGCTTTCCAGGTCCTTGATTTTTAGGAAACCGTGCAACAAACACAAACGAAAGAGAATGGTCCATTGTGGCCTATGCACCTTCGCTTGCGGACAGCTCTCCTTGCACTACTCAGTTAGCGCCAAGGCTGCGATGGGGGCGCTGGTGACGGGTTTTTCCGCATCGCCGCCTGGGGTCTGAGGTCTATACCAGGAAATGAACGGGCCCATCGACTAGCGCGCGCCACGCTACTATCCGCACTGTCGAAACCACCCGAACAATTACTGAATAACGTACCTGAAGACCCCGAAATACACAGTCAGTGGTACGATCCCATGGCAGCAATAGTTGAAGCCAAGCGCCACCGGCGCAGCTATCTCTTCGCTACGTCTAATTTCATGGACATTCATCCCGTTCCCTCCCAGGCTGTTACTCGTCGGCAGCAGGTTCTGTTCCGGCAGGTACAGACTGGCACCTTCCTTACTCCCTTCCTCGTGCAGCGTTTTCGCAGAAAGGAAGACGCTCGTGGCCTGGAATGTTCGCGTGCGGGTACCTGCAGCCCCTGCAACACCAGGGCGGAGCTCGAACACTTAATCTGGGACTGCTCGCTGTATTCTGGCCCCAAGCAAAGGGTCTGTGCTTGGCTCCCAAGGGAATGGCGACCAACCTCCCTACAGACCTGTGCGCTACCGAGACACTGCAGTGCTGCGACCGCCAACGAGCTCTGGCGGTCACTGTATGAATTCCTGGATGATCCTGAGGCTCCAGCCACCGGGACCAGGCTTCATCTCGAGCGTGCCAGCGAAAGTATCAGACCACATCATGTAGATAATTAAGTGCCCCATTGTTTACCTTGCCTTCTCGCTCCCGCTACTTCCGAAGCCAATTCACCGCAGCCCTTTAAGGGCGAAAAATGTGAATAAGGACGTGTAAACAACAACACGCATATGAACATAACATAGAGGAAATCAATGAAAGAATAAATAGGCTGATATCAGTAGTAGCGATGAAGGGAAGAGGTAAGGCACCCAGGCAACTAGTAGGTAAGTTCTCCCAGCTAACGAATGACCTAATAAAGAAACGACAAAACATGAAAGTGTATAACTCAAGAGATCAGATGGAATTCTCTAAATTTCTAAACGCATTTGAATTTACAGTTCGAGCAATATCCACAGCTTCTGCAACAATTCGTTCTTAAAACTTCCGTATAGTTCAGCAAAATAAGGAAGTAATGTTATAATCAATTATTTGAAGTTCTCCTTGAAAATATAATAGGTATTATATTGAAGACTTCGTTTAACGAAGGAAGACTGTCCTGCCAATGAATATAACGAAATAGGTTAGCCTCCGAAAGCAACACTCACCGGGCCTTTGCCCGTTGAATGCATTATTTACCGCGAGGTTCACGCACATTCATTGCCAAAGTTCAAGTCACCCTCGTCCCCGCCATGAATATGCCATCGAGCAATACCGGGGCGGAATTCACTAGGCTGCTCCATTCGTGCCCAATTTTTTATCCAAAAAGTTCTTACTCTTACATAAGGGTGCAGCCGATTTGGCAGCACATATAGCTTACGGCGTCGTGTGATAGCGAGGAGCAGGCAAAGCTCGGATTAAACGACAACAAATGAAAGAAGCGCGGTCAAGTAATAGCATGATCGCACATCGTGCACGTGTAGTTCAGGCTATTTTCGTGCAGCAAATCACGGCACACTTTCATTCGACAGCTTCCTTTTCCGGGCCTCTGCTACAGCGCCCACAAGCGCAACCACGCTCGGCTGTTTCCTCGCGTCACCGTAAAAGATTTGCAATGGAAGTGTTGCGCATTCTTCTCACATTTCTGCGAGAGAGAGGACTGATGGACACATGGTGACATATTTAGCGCAGACGGAGAGGCTAAGTCGTAACAATTGCTGGCCATGCCTGCCAGGCTAACCCCGTCCGTATACATCACCACCACGACCACTGTATTACAAAGAGAATAAATGTCTTTACTTCGATATTAATTACGGATATAAAAAACAACATCTCCATAATATATAGTACGTATGGACTTAAAGCAAGGGGCCCAGCACCGGTACGTTCACCGGTAAGGTATGTGATCGCGCTGCGCACGGTTGCATGTGCAGTTATAGTACCACCAATAGGCTGAAGCTCCCTCTGGAGCCGGTACCATCTAAGGTGCTGGTCCACGGGGTTTGCGACCGCCAGTCGACGACAAAGCTCGCGCTTCCTTTGCACAAGGTTACTGTCAAGTGCACGAAGAGCTACTAAAGCAGCCCTCAAAAAGAAATGCAGAAAGAAGCCGTGGCTAACGACAATCCCAATTTATAACGAAAAACTTCACTACCTAACATACACACGTGTAAGCTCGGCTACCTATCACACTTTGACATCGTACCAGTGTTCATCACTTCGTCTGCTTCTCCTCGGCTGATGAAACACGATGATGCCTCGCACCAGGTCAAGAGTTTGTTTTGCAGGTTCAGGCATGTCGACGAAGGCGAAGTGCACGAAGGCAAACATCAGTTTCGGCAACCATTCATAAATCCTTGTTTGGTGATATGAGGGTCTGGAGCCCATAATAACGCCATCTGTGATAGCCCAAGTGGCGCCTTCTTGAAGTCTAGACTAATCAGTCAACACCCTCCCCCGATGCTCAGTGCCAACGTTGTCATTAATTTACCAGGATAATACGAACACACGCTCAGGGCAGGTCACAATACTGCACAGCAGCGTACACGAAGCACCTAGCGGTTCAACACTCTAGCTTGGTTCCGTGTCGATTTGGATCAAGTCGTCGATGTTGCCACGCTGACGGACTTTGTTCAGAGTAGTCACATCACATATAGTACGATTCTGGGGTGGGGGGGGGGGGCAAGTGGCGCCCGAAACTGTTCTGGAAACATGCGAATGCGAGCTCGCAGCACAAAGCGAATTGCGGCTCAAGAGCAACAGTCCGCATAAATTTTGGAAAGTCCGCACAGTTTTGGATATTGTAAAACATCATCAGCGTTCTTTTATGTTCGCTGCAGGACGAAGGCCTCTCCCAGCAATCTGTAATTACCGCTGACCTGCGCTAGCTGATTCCAAGTTATGCCTGCAAATTTCCTGATTTCATTGCCTCACCTAATTTTCCGCCTTCCGCGACAGTGCTTCCTTTTCCTAGCCCGGACTTTGTATTTATAATTGACCACCGACTATCTGCCCTATGAATTACACGGCTTGCCTAGCTCCCCTTTTCCCTCTTAATTTCAACTACGACTACTCCTGTTTTCTGATCCACACCGCTCTCTTACTCTCACTTAGCGTTAAGCCTAACATTTTTAGTTCCATCTTTTGTTTTAGTGGTCCTTAATGTTAATATTTGTTGAGTGATCTTCAAGCATCATTGTTTACCTTCCACGTTCTTCCTCACATGGCAGTACTTGAGGAATGGAAAAATTGTACACTTTTCCTTTGAACGGCACCGGTCAGATCCCGGCCACGATTTGATAATGCCGGCCGTATGCACTCCGACCCATTTTCATTCTTCTGCAAGTTTTCGTCTCAATATCAGGGTTTCTTGTGAGTAACTGTCCTAATTTTACTCCTGTGCCTACTCTACAAGTTGGCTGCCGATCATGAATTCTTGCTCGCTTGGCAGATTATTTATTCAACACTGCTTTTCTCTTCTGCATATTTATTTTCAACTTGCTCGTACACTTTATAGGTTAAGGTCCTCGATCAATTATTGCAGTGTATCATCAGCGTTCCTTAACAGCAGAATGTCAGGACAATGATGAGACATTCGTCGCTGATCATCGCCCTTAATCCTTCCCAATCAAATAGCTTGAATATTTCTGCGCATGCAAATAATATATTTGGGGAGAATGCGTTTCCTTGTCTGACGGCTTTCTTGATACGTATTTTCCTACTTTTCTTGCAGGTAATTAAAACGTGGGAAGCCAGTACTATCACTGAGGCAGAGTAGAAGCCTGAGAAGTTGTTGATACGTGCACTGCAGCTAAAGTTAAATATAGAAGTTACACATTAAAGAAATAATGATCTAGCTGTCAGCCTTTTGTTGCAAGCGCCACAGCCTTGATGTCAAGTTCGTTCAGTCCTTCAGTACAATGTATGCAATATGAGCTTACACTGCTAATTACACACAAATGACGTAGCTTC
This sequence comes from Dermacentor variabilis, assembly GCF_050947875.1. Classification (NCBI taxonomy): domain Eukaryota; kingdom Metazoa; phylum Arthropoda; class Arachnida; order Ixodida; family Ixodidae; genus Dermacentor; species Dermacentor variabilis. Next base: position 38,741,772 of record NC_134573.1, on the reverse strand, counting down.
GTCCAAACTAACTGAATTAAGGAATCGTGCTATGTGCCTCGAGAAGAGCGCAAAAGGCAACATAATTTGAGCGATATAAATGGTGATCTTTCTGATAGGACACATTTTAGTGCCGCGCTTAGCGTCATGCACACTTCACATTGTTCGTTTCGCGATGCCAGGCCACTGTTACCGGTTTTTCATGCCATTATGTTGACCTGACTACTGTGTAGCAGGCGCGCAGCACCGTAAGATTGTCGCTGGCTGGAAGAAAATTCTTGCGCTGAATTCGCAAACACCTATGAAGGGTTTCTGAAGAGGAGGAAACTATTGAAAGAACACTGCACTAATCGACTGAAAGACGTGCGTGACGTCATTTCGCCAGTGACTGATGTTACTTTCTTTCTTTTTGATGGATCTTCATTCTTTTTTCTATTTTGTTTGTTTCTACTTGGCGTTTAGATCAATCTTTTTATTGTTCCTAATGCCTTCCTATATTATTTGCAATGTACACTTGCACTTACGCTTGAATTTTCTCGCCCCCCCCCCCCCCACTATGTTATGCCATAACGGGCCCTTAGGGTACTCAAATAAATAAATAAATAAATAAATAAATAAATAAATAAATAAATAAATAAATAAATAAATATTCTGGGTTGATAATATTGATCTTCAGCCAATACCAAGACGATGATGGCTGTCGTATACTGTCGCTTTCTTTTGTAGTCTGGTCTACTCATAGCCTGTTGCCTGATACTAGCTTTGTGTATGCCAAACAAAAACTTAGTGGCGTCTTCATGAGCGTCATGCTGCAGGCTTTTTTTTAGCGAAAACGAAGTATTTCCAGTGTACTCGTGAGTGACTATACAGATAAGTGTGCATTTGTGTGCGTGCGCGCGTATGTGCGTGTGCGTGCGTGCGTGCGTGCGTGTGTGTGCGTGCGTGCGTGTGTGTGTGTGTGTGCGCGTGCGTGCGTGCGTGTGTGTGTGTGTTTGTGTGTGTGTGTGTGTGTGTGTGTGTGTGTGTGTGTGTGTGTGTGTGTGTGTGTGTGTGTGGACTAAGGCGAAAATTCTTCGCTTCATGCGGGGAAGGTGTAGTTCATTTTACAACATTATTCTTGTTCGAGCAGTTCACGTGGTTTTCGTATCATGTGTGATACGTTTCATTAGCCATTTCCTTTTTTATTATATGTCATCGTATAGACGTCCTGCTTCATATCATAGGCAGCATTGCCATCCGTCTTACGCATACGTTGACTAACACCGTAGGCCACACAGAATGAGCAAAACAGTGGGCATAGATAATCGCTATATAACAGAAGCCCGAGGGGGTGATGAACCCAGAAGACGACAGCGAATTGTGCAACAGTAGCCAGTTTTGATAACTGGAAATGTTTATGCATGTATTCTTAATTTTTCACTGTGTCATCTCGCATTGAGAATTATAGCATGAAAGCATTGAAAAAAAATATTCAGCGGCAGCCCTACGAGCACGAGGAAGCAGGAACTAGAAAAAAAAATACGATAGAAGTGCTCTAAATACGTCAATGACAAACATTACGGCTGCCAGGGATGGACACTAAATTTCTGTTTCCTAACACCCATCAGAGTGTCATGAGTATGAAAATGCAGGCCATTGCGAACACGTAGACACACAGCCTATCAGGCGCTCGGCAGAAGTTCGCCGCAAAGCATTATTGTTACTGTCTTCCACGGCAGCGCATGCTCAAGAGAATTATGCACTGAAACAGCTCAATGCACTTTCATGACAAACGAGAGCACGCCACACTGATATAAGTACGCGTCATTCTCGACCATCAGTTGTGGTCTCTGGTCAATCAGCCGCAACAGTGCGTTCCAAAGCTTACCCTCGTCAGCTCTAGCGGCGCAGGTAGAGATAATTGGGTTCGTAAAACTGCTACAATCCCATCGTAGAAATTTGTTCTGAAGTCGTCATCTGCGACAGCTGCTTATGTTTTGTGAATCGACTTACGCTTACTATTGGGTGCACCTGTAGTTCGCACCTGTGCTACTCTTACATATACGCATTTTTTTTCGACTACAGCGTTCATTATTGCAGCGGCGGACATCGAAATTTTGCAGATCTTACGAATTAACAGTTTCGTCTTTGTGAATACGCTTCCATTCGTAAGATTTTTTTTCTTACAACAAAATTTGTTCGTAGGTTTGCTTAGTGAATTCCGTCCCTGGTCTTTATCAACACTGCGCCTAGTTGCTCGTAAGCAGCAGCTAATTTTTGTCATCGCACTCCTCTCTTTCAGTGCGGCGATGTGCAGGCTGGTGCAGCTAGTGGTGGTCATAGAGATTGCGCCAGTGGGATCTCTGTTGTCTCGGCTAGGAGCGCCAAACCTGCGATAACCTGCGCGACGCTCCATATTGAGAATGGCAAGGGCCATGGTTATGTGGAGCACCAGCTTATGCGTGGCAGTGCGAAAGACGAGTGCGTCCACAGCCTCCGAGGTTGCATCGGCGCTCGTGCAACCTTCAGTGCAACTAGTCGGTCAAGTGGAGCCGGCACGACGAGGTTTCTTGGCCTCCTCATTCAGAAAGCCGAAGCACGGGAGAGTGGCGGATCAGCCTGAATGCGCTGAATTGTCGATGCGCTGTGCCGTGTGTCTTGCGCTGCTTAACCACGACGGACTTTGCCCACGTCATGGCGTAGAACATGTTCTCTAAAAGGACGTTCTTTATTGTATTTGTCGGAGCCTTGTGCGTATGTTTGTGTTACCAGAATGGCCTCTGGCGACTTTCGTCTCTGGAAATCTGCCTTTCCGCAGGTACTACAGTAATATGGAGGAGAGTTTAGCTACCCACCAATAAGTGCTACTGCAGTGTAACTATCCCTCTTAGTGTCGGAACATAATGGGGGTGACGTCGACTAATTTGTCGTAAGTGCTGCGTCACTACTACTGCAGCAATGAAAACGCAATTTTCCGGTCGTAGTACTGCACAAATTTACTTTTATCTCAATAATAACACCAACAATTCCTGCCGTATACAAACATGAAACACGGGGAACCAATATGGCTGAACTCTGATATGGCGTTTTTAATTTCTCAGCAAGGTGGTGCTTCTCCATTTCCAACTCGTTGTGACCTACATGCTTAGATAGTATAGATATTTCTAAAATTATTCTAAAATGTCGCCACGTGTAGACGCAAGATGTGCAGTTCTATATAAGTTCAATTTTCAGTCGATTCCTTGTTATACATCCTAAAGATACTGCCAAGCTCCATTTTTTAAAACAGAAAAAGAACTTCGTATTTTGCCTAAAGGCAGGCTTTTGGCTCTGCAGAGAGCTACCGAGCTCGTTCAATCACATGTACATGCTTTGCGTTACTAGAACACACCATTGAAAAGTTCTTTAACTACCTTAAATTGACTAATATATTGACTCATTGCCAAGATAGCTTTAGACCACAACTGTCAAATGTTACTGAACTACTGGAGGTAGTGCGCGATTTTTCTGGAGTGTTGAAAGAAAAGCACCAGATTTATGGATTTGTTTTCTATGTCTAAGGCGTGGGACCAACTTATTGCTCAGAGCTAACAGGAAAGGTTCTGAATCACGGTATTGTCAGTCAGTTTAATCATATCACCCTAACGAACCCTCTTTATTGATTTCACTGGTTGAAAACCATATAGGCTATTGTAACGCCAGCTGTCCTCCAGGGTGACTATTGCCGTTATCAAATTTACAGCGAAGCTGGTCATATGACTAGAAGCTAGCCTTCAAAAACATCATCAGGCTCTTTTCTAGGCTTTTGAAAACAAATCTGAATCACTCACCAATTTTACATTTTCTTGAATGTGTGGGGAACGTTAGAGCGAATTCCAAAGAGTGTGAACCTCAACGAGAGGTAACATGAACATTGCTAAACTCTCGTTTTTGCCCGTTAAGACGACCGCGGATAACATATGCATTTTATATATATTGGGCCCCTCACCAGGTTAGGCCATGTTCAGCTGACAAACGCAGACGATACATTGCGCGATAACGATCGTGTCTGCAAAGTATTAAATTGCTATGCGCCACTGAAGGACCGGCAATTTCAAACCGAACGCTGTTTTCCCTTCTCCTCGCGGCCGCCAAGCTCCGAGCCGGAGAATGACATACATGTGCTAGTGCGCCTACGTAGACGTGTTTGCATCGTCACTTCGCTCGTGACACGTGACTCTCAAAATTATTCCAGACAGCCTCTGTTATTTGTGTAATATGTTGCTTGAAGAGACAAATTAAAGCTTAAAGAAATGATATAACACACAAACCTAGTACCTGCGTGTTTCTGTTTCACTTCGCACCCCCAGCAAGACAGGTGTACTTCCGTTTCGTCTGCTTGTTCCCACGCCGTGCAGTCGCGCGCGCAGTCACTGGAACTATGTCCTTTTCTACCGCGTTCCAGCACCGGATCATGATCTCTGATCCGCCTGTGTCTGCCTCAGTATTCGTGTAGCACTGACTTATACTGCTAGTCAGGTTGTCTGGTGAACAGCGCGCAAAATCGTGCGCTGCGCGATACAAGACAATCCCAGCAGCTCACGTGCGACGCCGTCAACAAATGTACGGCGCGCCCAAAAAAAGTCGAGGAGAAAAAAGCCATAAGTGAAGGCGGATCACGTGACGTATGCGTCACGCGATCCTCGAGGTTCAGTATTGGCAGCGAGCTCCACCACTGGAAAAGCTGGCGCCACCGTCGGCAAGACGTAGCATGAAGGATCACGTGGACACAGCGGTCGCGTCGGCTGCTTCGGAAGCGCCGAAGCGAGCTGAAAACTAGTCCCACCTGCGCCGCGGTTCTGATTAAGTGGTGAGGCTTCACCGCCTTGGGTGCCAGCTTGACAACATCTGAAACTACTCTAATAGGTAGTGGCTGCCTTTGGAGCCGTGCAGCGTGGTAGACTACTGCTCGGTGCTGCAATGCCGGACGTACGCAACAGAGCGTGGTGTCAGCCTTATTCACACGTAGCCGCAGGGCAAGGAGCAGCGTGAAGCTTGGCTGGCGAAACTTAGAACCGGCAGACAGCCATCGGCTACAACTCGGGTGTGCAGCAAGCACAGACACAAGTAAGATTTCTGCTACGGCGCCGGGACTGCGCGATGTTCGGTGAGTAGCAGAAAATGCGCACTGAGATGCTCGCCCGCTGCGCGTCTAATGTCAGGACGGTTTGGTCTATGAACTTGTTGATGCTATATACTGGCACGTTCACTGAAATGGAAAGGGAGCGGTAAGACGCACAAGAAAGAAAGGCATGGCATATGGTCATGTTTCTGTTAAGAATTAATGCACTGGATTACAAAAAAGAAGCAGAGGGAAATCGCACGCTGAGAAGACCGATAAACATACAGTGCGACGCAACTTGAGAAGTAATGTTGAAATGTCCTAGAATTTAGAAGACAAAAAAGGATTGAATCATCGCGATGGCACATCACAGTCGCCGTAGTCATCGATGTCTTTATAACGAAATTATTTTTAAACAGTTCTGATAGCGTCCACGCAACATTGGTCCCAAATGTACTGTCAAATGTTCATATGGTCATATGCTGCGGCCTAAAGCTCACGGTGCGGTGCGAATACGCGTTCACAGCGAAAGCAAAACATTGTGCGTGGATATGCATGCAGATGCGCAGTCGGTCGCTGGAATCCCGTGCGATCGCTGCATTGAGGCTTCATTTTATTATACCCCATTTGGTTTTGCAGACAGCCTAATATAAGAACATATTTCATATAGTATAGTTTCAGCGTTTGCCTACCTTTCACACAAGAAGCCGGTTCGGGAGACTCCAGCGCGGCGACCGCGCGTAATGGCGTTCGCTGTACGCATTCGGTAAAGAGATAGCGTCTGCCAACGATTCTGTGCTTTAAGTTTGCCCAAGATTATTATATCAACAGTAAAAAACATTTCTCGTTTTGAGAGTACCTACATAAATGTCCAGGAGGGCTGCCGCGTGGTGTTTTTATTGAGCGCCTAAAGCGAAACCTATGAGGAGTGCGCCGCGTTATCCCTCATACTATGCAAGGGAGGCGCTTCCGACAGATGGCGACTCCATAACTCTTCGCCCCCAATAGGAGAACGCAGGGAAGGAATCCACCTTTTGCGATTCATTCTGGCGCCATCGTGCGGTTGCCACGAGAAACAATTTGGCCGGCGCCGCGGCACGCTGCGACAGCCGCCGCACGCGGAACTCGTGAGGCAACAAGCAGCGTGTGAGAGAAGACCACAACGACGTGTACGCGCAATTTGCCACCGTCAGCGAGCCATGGAGCCCGCTGGTGAATGCTTTGTACCTGGAGGTTTCTTCAGCGTAACGAGCGGCTGGAAGAAGCGCTTTGGCAACGTCAAAATACCCAGAGAAGCGCAGCTCGAAGAATACATGAGGTCTCCTCGATTTGGCTGCACGTTCTGCACGTAGTTAACAAAACTCTCGTGCAGGTGTCGTCAGTGCAAATGCTGCAATTGCAGTGCGACACTAGCGCTCCTTGTGGTGCGGCCAAATCTAGTACAGAAGTACAGTATAGAGACTAGAAGTTTCTTCTAGTGCCGTGAAGGCGCGAGCCAACGTGAAATACTTTGCTATGCTCAGGCAGATGGCGCCGGCGCTCATTGTCGGGTGCTCTTACGGGCTCCGCCACGCTTTTCACCGGATGCTCGCAAGGGATCGGCGCTTTCCGCCGTTCCCTACTGTTTGCAAGTTCAGAAAACAGGCATGCAATAATCTCTGAGGCCCCGTCAACCTCACAAAATTAGCGAACACGCTTATCACGACGACCGTTGAAACAAAACTTTGTTTTGGGTGAGTTTGCCCGTAGCTGAACCAAACGGCAGCGCAACTTAAATATGAAGAGACACAAGTGCGCTTGTCATGCGTTTCTATGTACCTCGTCTTCGTATCTGTTGCGCTGTCATTTAAACCGGAGTGATGAAAGCTACGCAAGCAGCTGTAATAAAACGGAGTCTTTTTTTTTTTCGACGGGAGAAGCGACACCAATCAGCCCACAAATGTGGAGCGAGTAAATCGAATGCATTCTGTTCGTCTCATGCATATAGTTTATTACAGCCTTGAACACTATGGTCTTGCGCACTATGGTCCACAAAAACACTGGTGAGCGCTTTCAAAGCCTATCTTACAAGTTTTTTTTTATAGCATAGCGAAGGAATGTATGTGTAAAAGCAGAGAGCATTTTCGCAATTCTCGTTCTACTGGTATCGCCTCATTTTGAGGAGCTTCTGCTTTTCACTTTGTGTGTTCCGTTCCATGTTCTTTGCTTTCAGAAAGACATGAAGCCTCATCAATGCATAGAACTTAATTATGTTTGTTATCAAACTCCGGGCCCATGCTCACGGCACCCCACTTCTTTAAGCTTCGCTCACTGAAGAAAATGCAAAAAGCAGACCATGCGCTCAGCATGGAGGCGATTCCTGCTGAAATACACAGTAAATTCGTCCTCAACATTAGAAACAAGCTCCTCAACAGCTTTGAAAGCGTAGGTCAAGCCTTCACGATCAAGCTATCTCGTTAATAGGGAATTTCCATCATGTTTTGCTTGTAGAGGCAAAATACGAAGGGCGGCGCTGCGGAAAAACCCGTCACCAGCGCCCCCATCGCAGCCTTGGCGCGAAATGAGTAGTGCAAAAAGAGCTGTCCGCAAGCGAAGGTGCATAGGCCACAACGGACCCTCCTCTTTTGGTTGAGTTGAGGCATGGTTTCCTAATAATAAAGGACCTGGAAAGCTTCTTCCACCCAACCACGCTTCGGAAAGGGAGGAAGCTCAGCAGGGTGAAGTACGTGTACAATATAAAGGAAGTCTCAGATGTTATTTCGGGGTGCTGCAACTCGCAAGTACAGAGAGCATCAGGTTTGTTTATAGGCATATCAGCATAAAATATAAGCATTTAAAATTGGTTCACATTGAAAATGTCCTGAACACAAGACTTAAGTATCTCGTACACATTTCTTATGCATTTTACCGTAATGTTTTTTCTCGCAATTATTTACCGAGAGTAAATCCTTACATAGCATTTTTCAGTGCAGCAAACAGAAAACGTTTTCCAAGGCAGCAAACAGCGTGCTAAGATAACGAATGTAAGCTTCCTACAGTTGCCTGCGAGCCGCATGTTTCTGTCTCGCAGGAGCTACAGCATCGCTCCGTACCTTTGAATTTTTCGCAGACGCTTCAAGCAAGACACGCGCACAAATAAATCTAAAAAACGCGACATTTCTTTTACACACGTGCGTTACTTCGGAATTAGTCATGGAGCGATCCTACAGCAGCTTTATTGCTCACATATGAAAAACGCAGTCGAGCAGGCTCAGCACGGTGCGAAATGTGCTTGTTGTATCGGCGCAGGACATAAAAAAATACCGAAACTAGAAATTAGCTCGCGATAAAACGATTCTCTAGAACAGGACTTTGAACTCATAAACGAACCAAATGTTTGGTTAAAATGACCTGCCAAATTTCCCCGTTCTACTTGTTGAGTCAAGTGGAGGCGGAGGTCTGTTAACAGGCGGAAATATCGATGGCACATAAGCAGGGTGGTTCGCAACGTTGTTTTTTCAGTTGCCAAAGAAGTGGTGGCTGCAGAGTCTTGACTTTTCGCTTGGTTGCCCAGTCCTCCGTCAGGGCTACGCAACACAATTACAGCAGAACAACATTGTCGCACTTTCTCATGCGAGCGGCTGTGTTGTGGGGAATGCAAGTAATTCGATTACCCAACCCGTTGAACGGCCCGTATCCAGCGCTCTCGTCTTTCCCCTTCATACGATCGCTTTGGAAATCGGTAAAACTGAACGTTGTTATTCAGTCCTTCACGTTCATGCCAATTTACAACACAACAGTAGCGTCGATTGCGGCGTTTCTTCGCAGCGCGCGGAGCGATCGAGGTTGCCGTCGTTTCCGCGATCAGTCTGACGAGTGAGCCAGCAAGCGCTTTATGGCAGTTCGGCGGCGCGTCCGAGTAGCGGATAAATTCATAGCTCTCTGTCTGGTTGTTAAATGCGCAAAACACGTGCAATGGGGAACCAGCGCTGGAGTTTTCACGACACCTGTAGCGCCGCCCTGGCGGTCAGAACGTGCACAATGCAGCCGCTCCCGCGGACGAAAATTGCTACTGGTAGTGGCGTAGCGTGCCCTGAAAGTTAAAGAAAAACAAAAGGACGCCGACGATACTGTTGCGTATACAAGTGCACAACTACGTCGGCATGAGGGAGGATGTATTCTTCTGCGTCTTTCCATCTAAGGGCCTGTTTACGCTCGAGCCGCCCATCGTCGCAAGCCGCGCCACACGGGTGCGGTCGCGCGAAACATCGCACATATCGACCACTTGTGCCCAAATTTCTGGTTACACTGTGTACATAGTGCAAACCGTACACATTGCAAACCGAAATTTGTGCAGAAGTGTTGCCCATGTGCAATTTTCCGCGCGACCGCACGCGTGCCGTGCGGCTTGCGGCGATGGGCGGCTCGAGCGTAAACAGGCTCTAAACCCTACGAACAAGAACGGAGGCGCCGTTGGATCCAAGCAGTCAGGCGAGCGGAGTAAGTACCCGTCTTTTCGCCCTGTCAAGCGGTGTCGGGCTGGTTTCTAAATCGAATTTCGCGTGTGTGCTTGGTTTATTCGATAGTGAAGACGGTCAGCCATGGCAGACAGTACCAAACAGCAGAATCTGCAGTCGGCATTTCTTCGGAAAAAAAAAATGAGCAATAGCATGCACCATCCGGAATATGTACCAACCATTTTTCCTTCGCAATACCACCGCCAAGCCCCTTCCAACGCCACCGCACCAAGCGAGCGATACGAAAGGTAAATATTATCCATTCATTGCCAAGAATTATGTGGGAGGGAAGCTGCCTTGTAATACGAGTTGTGTGCGCATACTGCCGGCGCACATGCGACTAAGCCGCCTATGTGTTTTTAAAAATGCGCATGTGGGTGAGGACTCGGCGCTGAGATGCATCCGGTTAATTTATGTAATTAGTGCTAAATGTAGCCAGCGTTGTTACGGGACCAGCAGCGGAGCACTCAAACCTTTGCTTGCGCGAGTCAGCTGATGCGATAAAGATTTCTTCTCCATTGACTGCTGTGGCGAAGTAACATCAGAATTTTTATGTCTAGCCAGAGAAATATGGAATGTCTTCAGGCCAACTAATACTTTCAAAACAATAGCACAGCGCGACCGGAGCCATAGCTGCTAGATTTGCGAGGCAGGCTGCCACGCAAGCATGGCAACGGCACATTGCGCAACCGTTAAAGAAACACACGTGCTCGGCGCGACACACTGTGAAAAATATATAAAGCTTCTTTCGTCATTTCTGCACTTGATGGCGCTAGCTTCTTTACGAAAACTGTCCACTTGAAGCGACGCGAAAACGGAAACATACGAACTATAATACGGCCGCGCACGTGTGTGTCGTATAGTCGAGCGGCTGGAATAGGCCGCGTTTCGTCGCCAGGGCGGCGTGCAACGCACTCTTTTCGACGGGCCGCCTATCCAGCGCTGATTCCCCATATGGACCAAAATCTAGTTATATCGTTGTTTCGCAGTCGCTAGCTGCATAGGCAACTTAGCAAGGGAGTCGGGCTTCGCACTACGCAATTACTGCCACGTCACGCCGGCAGGTGGCGCTAGGCGTCTTGCAAAACTCCAGTCTGACGTCTATGGTGCGACGAGGCGGCGACGCCGCTCCAACTACTCAACGTCCGGCGTTCTTCGAAGAGGGAATACTGCGTCGTAGTGGCTGTAGTACGCGCCTTTGTGCATTCTGCAAGCATGGCCGATGTTGTTCTGTAGGCAATGGAACATTTAAAGGACTCTGAAAGTGACGACTAGTTTGACAGTGCCTTTGCATTGTTGCATGCAAGCTTCTGCGCGTGCACCGCAACCGCATTAGTGGCTACATTGACAAAGTGACGCGCAGGTACGTTGATTTCGAGTTCAAAAAACTCTTTAGATTGTCGAGACAGACATTTGACGATGCGTGCGAACTCTTTAGGCGCTCTTCATTTTACCCAAATGCCGTGAGTGGACGGCGCTAAATATCTGCTGTGGAGACTGCTTTGACTGCCCTCAGCTATTGAGGAAACCAGAGAAGCATGAATCCTATTGCCGATCCGTCCGACGTGACAGAATCATCTGTAGTTTTGTGCCTTCGGCGTGTATTGGACATATTGGCTGGAAATCGGCGCTGAACTGATCGCATGGCGAAACGATGCACAGATGGTCCGAAGCAAGGCAAGTTTTCTCGCGAAAAGCGCTGGGAAAGGCCCCCGAACTACAGTTCGATGTATTGATGTCAGCCCTATAGAAATTGCCAGGTCGGAAGAATCCTCTGCGTCAACCAACAACATAAAAAATGGCATCGATCATATTGCAGGGAATTTGTAACAAAGATGATAAATTCCTGCACGTGTTCATCAGATTTCCAGGCTCGGCGTACGACGCTCGCGTGCTCAAGAAGAGCCCGTTTTTTTTCCGAGGTGACCGCTAAAAGCGAAGACGGGTGCTAGCTTCTGGGCGACTCTGCATACCCGCACCTTCCGGCTACTCACACAGTACTTAGACAATAGTCAAAGTTTTCCTCCGTGGAAGAGGAGCTTCAACAAATATCACAGCCAACAAAGTGTTCGGGCTCTTGAAGAAACGCTTCACGAGGCTCGACCTTGTCGATACAAAAACCATCTTGCAGTCGTGCAAGAAAGTGTTGGGCGCCTGTGTCCTCCATAACTGGTGCAACACTGAAAGAGACTTCATGACCGAGCTTGTCGACCTTCCTGATCATGAAGACGTAGGAAACGATGAAGATGTCGACATCACCACACCGTTGGGCTGCGAGAGCCGAAAGCAAATCATTGATAAGCGGTAGTGATGAAAAATTTGCTCGCGGAATAAAACATTTCCATTCGTTGTGATATCCACACTTTATTCGAGCGGACGGAACCAATTAATTCCCTAAGCAGGGCCATTCTTTCCTTGTGTCGCTTCTCCCGTGCAGCCTCGGCATCTCCTATAATCTTTAAAAAAGGATTCCACAGGCATACGTGAGGATCAAATATTTATGCACTGCTGGCCACATGCATGAAGCTGCGGCATATCGTGCGGCGCCGCATGAAACGTGCAAGGGAATCATAAGAAATGTTCCTCTCAGTGAGGGACCCGAAGCGCTAAGTCGCAAGATTGTTAAGCCGCGTAATCCCTTGGCCCTGGCGGCAAACAGCATCAAGGAGACGGGTACGGTCATGATCGCCTTCGATGGGTACAAGGTGCCCAACTACGTTCGATATGGTAACGCGCTGGTTAGGTGCAGGCTTGATCGCAAGCAGAGTGATGTTTGTTATGCTTGTGGGAAGCTGGGGCATCGCGCTGACGTCTGCCCCTCGCCGAAAGAAGTTGTTTGCAGGGGCGGTGGTTCAACCAATCCAGGTGAGGCCCACCGGTGTACGCAAAAGTGTGAACTATGTGGGGGAGAGCATATCATGGGCTGCCAAGGAATGCCAGCAGCGGTTCCGTACCCCATATGTGGTCCAGCGCCGTCGTTTTGAGCGGGCTATGGCGGATATCAAGGCTGAGGACGAAGGGAAAGGAGGCTTCAGGTACGCTGAAAGCCAGTTCCCGACGTTGGGGAAGACGCTGGAGGCTGGGCAAGGACAGGATTGTGGGCGTCGACTTTAAAGATCAATATCAAGGAAACCAGGAAGCGCATCCGGCGGCCGCTCCGGTGGCCGGTCTGGGAGCAGATCGGCGTCTAAGGTGCGCTTCGGACTGGACGGGCAGCTGGAAACTGAGACAACGCGTGCGTCGCGACCCTCAAAGTGGAAGGCGATGACCCATGAGGCGGAGCCCGCGTCGAGGAAGCTGAGATCTCAGGTGAAGGAGATGTCGAGTGTTGTGGATAGTGAACAATTCGGGGCTGCCCAGCAGGCTCACGGCATGGCCGTGAGGCTTGGCCTTCTGGTCCCGACGTGGGAGCGGCCCGCTTAGTGGTTAATTATCACTACTTGCAGGACCAAATAAAGTTTTCCATACATCCATCCCTACGACGCCTTATTGCGTCCAAGCTGTGGCACTGCTTGGGGCTCGCAGCGAGATTCCTCTTGGATTTCTTCCCTCTAAAATGCATGCGAATGACATCCCCTCGTGTAAATCAGAAATAAAAACCACTTGCCCTGAAGCAATGTCTTCTGGTTCCAGGGATTTCTCGGCAGTCATAACGCTCCCCTCTGTCAGCAGCACCGTATGCGTTATATGGTGCTGCTTCTCCAGCACTTCCTCCAGCTCACTGGAAAATGTAAGCCATCTTTAAAGCAGCTGGCAAAGTGACAACGAAAAGAGGAAATTGAGCCGAGTTTACTAACTCCTCGTAACCGCATGACTCCCGGTAGTGACCTTAGAGTTATTGTTCGTTTTTTTTGGTACCGGCGCTCTAAGGGCTTCCACTTGTTCTCAACTTAAAGCGCTCTCAAGCGTCCGCCGAATTAGGCGTTAACTATATGAGCCAGCTTCATCCGCACCAGCTGCTTCTTTCTATATAATGGAAGTAAAGAGCCAAACAAATTAAAGCACGTTACTAGACGAGGTCAATTTTACTAGAGACGTACAACTTACCTGAAGCCGCCTCTTTTGTTGCCCAACTCGCTCAATTCTCGCTCAATTCCTTGCATTTCGCGATGAGAAACAGCGCCTTATGCCTTGGCCAAACTTCTCTCTCCGCATCGCCTCAAATGTGCTCAAATCGACGCTTACCTTCCGTCTCGTACAGCAGTCTTCCCTGCTCCCTGGCCACATGAACACCGCTTTCGTTCACGACAGGGAACCGTCCCTCCTCATCATTTATATTCAGCTTCATGCCGTCTGCAACAGCCGGATCGAAGAACTCCGTGACCTCGTGCACTGAGGAGAACTGCCAGCGGAGCGAGCGTCAGCTTGCAAAGAGCTTGTGCACGAAAAGGCCTTCACGATGTCAAATCAAATGTGGCAGTGCAGGTGGCGCGCTCTGCACTCGTCAAATCAGGCGCCAGAATGCAGCACTCTTGAACTTGTGCCGAAAGCGCAGGCAAATCGAGACCTATGGTGTCAAGAGGAGCGCGCTTCGCGTGACAGCAAGTGAAAGAAATTATGTTCCAAGAAGGATACATGCGCAACGTTATGTACAACGACATGTCACCACAATACACGTACGGACTTTTGCGTAGTATCTGCCTTCCGTCCATGAAAGGCGACTGCACGCCGCAATTTCCAAGGCAACGGGCTTCATCTTGGCAGGTCATTGCCTCTGCCCCGCAGGGTGAGCAAACTTTCTATTTTGTATGTGGAGTGCAACCGGCATTAAACATTCGCAGAAAATTCAAGTGATTCAATTTAGTGATCCGTAAGCGTACCGGCCCTGCCTTTGTTGGGCACTAGCTGCTTGCTTGTATAAAGGTATGATTGCTTATATGTTGAAAAATGCGAATGCTGTAAATACCGCATTTGCATGAATACGGATGGACGTAGTCGTGTAGCATACCAATTGGCGCTTGTCTGCGACCGTTCACAGCCTTGCATTGACGGTATCATACAGTATATTATTTAGAGACATATGACAAGAATGACTTCTAGGTTTGGCTGTTTAATATAAAACCGCTAGTTGTGCATAACTTGGTACCGGCATAGCTGTGTGACAAGCCGCATCGCATCGTTGAGTGTTGCTGTTAATGTCTGCACATGCTATTACGAGGCAAATGCGTGAGCGGTGGTGTGAGGGTCATATCTGACGTTGGCGCATGTATTTCGCGTTGAGTGAAATGAAATGAAAGAAACCTGTTCTTTAGAAATCATAAGCACCTGCTTCCGTCCTTCCCTTGATGAATACGTGTTGTGTACGAAAACTCATTGCATCTTCCATTTTATTCTTGCTGCCTAAGTGGCACATGCCCACATTTGGTTCGGTTAATTCTTCATGCGATACACTTGGCGCAAAAGTACGCAGCAGCATGCATGGAGATTTCATGTTCTTGGATTTTTCCTGCCCAAGGTAAGAATACTGCTGCTTAGCGGGCATTAATTAACACCGCAGGTGGCAAAAGTGCCTCACGAATCTGTGCTTACACTTCCGGTCGCTTTCCGCAAATGGTTATTTCTAGCAGTTTGTTGACCCTTTAACGTATTGTAGCATTGTTCGCATTTGTGGTAGCAGCTTTTGAATATCAACTCATTCACACAGCTACCTTGTTTACAGCGCACATGAGTACTGGTATGTGGACAAATGTAGGCTAGTGGTTTGAATTAAGGCATGGTGTCGCTTCATAAATTATTCAGAAAACTTGCATTGAGAAAAAGCAATCCAAAACTGCAACATTTAATTTCCTTACATTAGATGCGATCTTTCACTAAACATCACAGGAAGCACTTAAAGTTTTGTTATCGTACTCGTACAAAGAAAATTCTTTTTTTTCAGCCAAAATGCCTGAGCCACCTCTGCCTTTGGAAGACATCACTTTTCCCGCAAGGAAACATAAAGGTGGGAAAAGGCGGCGCTTTGACCCACTGCCAGGGCTTTCACCGAGTCACCCATCTCTGCTTGCTGCCGATATTGAAAAGCTGGCAGCAAACTGCCTGATCCTCCGTTATATAAGCAAATAAAACTGAGGAGAATCACTCGTCAGTGCTACACTTCACTCTACCTGCTTATGAAGTGTTAAAGTAAGAGTTAGCAGTGTGCCATCAGCGTGTGACGACAGGCAGGAAAAGTGTGAGAGCCCTTTTTACTGTGCTTTTATGTGAAGTGTAGCTTGCACCAGTATAACACGAATGTCAGTAGTGCTTGATATATGGTGACTTTTCTTTCTCTCACTAGCCAATCTTCAAGCTCAGCAATCAGATGATGATGCTGCAGACCTGCGATGTAAGTCTTGGTTATGTGACGCAACTAAATCTCTTTAAAGCCAAGTTTAGGCATTTCGGAAATATTCGCCTAAATTCTGAACTTCCTACTTTCAAAAATTCTGGCAAAACATATCTCGTGATAACTGATGTATTGTGAGAGCATTCACGCATATGCACAATGTTAAGCTGACACAAACGTCTACTCAACTTCCATTCTGTGGCTTGTCTTGTCCACGACAGCAGTAAGGGGACTGTGGATTCCAAAATGTGACACATTTAAGGGCATTCAAATGCTGTGTTTCTTTACAAAAGAAAATGTCTTTGACACTTGCTGTAATACTGTAGGTATCAAGTCGGTGATGGAGAGCTCCGCAGTGCGTGCTCCGTAAATTTTTACGGTCACACGTGATTCACATATTGATCACACGAGACTGTCCAATTATCTGCAAGTTATGCACCAAAGCATGTGACTGTGGCACGCTGGGCGAGTCTTATTAAGCTATCGGTACATAGTTTCCTCAATTACGTGTGTTAGATACCCCTTGGTTTTTCATACCGTGCTTTATAGCTGAGTGGAATAACTGAATTGAAGACAAAGCTGCTGAATCTAATTTAAAAAATAAAATCCTGTGGGGCATTGATTACTGTTTACCTCTATGTTTGGCTTGAGGTTTTCTGTCCCTTGTGCAACATGCCTTTATTGCACTTTCATATATACATTCGCTCTTGATTTACAGCACATGTTAGCACAAGTTCGTGTCACTGCATCGAAATGTTATTTTTTATTTTCTGGTGTTAGTAAATTTGTAGTTAGCTTGATTTCAACATTGCTCTTTGCTCCCTCTGAAAGAAGGCATTAAGAGTACAAATAAATAAAATGTAGAAGAATGAATTAGAAATACATTACAGTTTGCTGGTATAACAACCATGCGCAATAAGGTATGCCAGGTATCAGACCACAATCTGAACCTATATTTTGCGCTTCTCGCCGCTGTATCAATAAGATGATGTCAAAAATGTATTTACAAAATCCTCAAATCTCTACTATGCTGCTTCGTATATTTGAAGCTGCACTACTATTCAAGGTAGTCACTAAGCTAAGATTTGCAAGTTATCTGCACTGTCTTATGCAAAACACTATTTCCCAGGATGAACAGAGTTCCAGTAAAGTGACATCAGAAGCATCAGAGACTCTACTGGTCCCAGACATTGAAGACACCCACAGTGAGACCCCTCAAAGACTCGTACGGGAGAGGTTTGGTGGTAAGAAAGTCCACTTCCTTGTTTACTTTCTTCTCAACTTCTTGTCTTGGCATGTGTCATTCTGAGGTTGTCTCATTTATATAAAAATGCCCACCTATGCCTCTGGGCATCACCTTAAGAAGTATCCAACTCAGCAATAGATAAAGGAGCAGTCACTTTGAGACTTATAATGTCCTGTCATTCCTCTAACTTTTGCAGGGCTGTCCCATAACTCGATGTGTGTGAGCACCCACAGCGTCTCCAAACATTTCTGCTTAATCTATGACGCGTTTGCGAAGCACTGTCTAAACATGTAATAGATGTTCCTTTAGCGCGAGTCCATCACCGGGATTCATGCACGGCATTTTCCACATCTACGTGTTGACTGTGTTTTCGCAAAGCATAGAGTTGAAAGCATGCCAAACATGTGTCTTGCTCTTTCTTTTGTTGTTAGGCATGTTTAAATACTGTGTGTGTTTATTACGCTCGTCTTATTTATCTGTATATTGTCATCATCATCCTACGTTGACCGATCCTCATCTTCATTTACGTGTGTGATCATCATCATCGGGTGTGTGCCTTTGCTGGTTCAACGCCGAGTACTCGGGCCAAATAAACGTCGCTCCAGCAGCGACGTCATACGTGGTGGAGGTGACTTTTCGATGCTCAGTCCTCTACTTGCTCAGTCTACCCCCTGGAGCTTCGTTCAGGCCGCCGCTTGCGTCCACTATCCGCTAGCATGTTTCAGGGCGACCCACCCTCCGCTTCTACCGGTACCGTTCCGACACCGCAAGCCACCCCTTATATCTTAAGCAGCCACCAACGTGACTGCCATCTCTTCGCTGGTCTTCGTGGAGAAGATGTGCAGCACTGGCTCGACGGCTACGAGTGAGTAAGTTCCGCCATCGTTCGGACGACCCCCTCAGGCTCTGTCATGTTTCCTTCTACTTGACCGGTGTAGCGAAGACAGGGTTCTTCAACCAAGGGATAGACTTTAGTGACTGGACTGCTTTTACGCAGCTGCTCCGCCGTGTATTTGGTACCCCGGCGGTTCGTTCTACCATCTCAAAGCAAACCCTCGATACTCGCCAAAAACTGCCAGGCGAGTTTTACAGATCGTATATCGAGGATGTTCTTGCGCTCTGCCACCATGTGAGTTCATCTATGCCGGAGTCAAAGTACGCCACATTATGAAAGGCATTAGAACAGCCTCATTCCATGCCCTTGCCATCAAGAAACCAGCTACAATCGCTGACATAGTCACAACGTGTCAGCGCCTTGAGCCGAACGTTAGCGAATATTCTTCCAGGGCTATAATATGCTGAAGACTTCAAGGTCAGTGGTTACCTCACTCACGTCACCAACGGTAAAACGAAGACAGCAGTCCTGACCAAGAAGGCCATCAACGCTCAACGACACGACATCCAACACCGCTTCGAACACGCCCTCGTCTAAATCATACCCGAGAAAAAACAGCAGCAAAGCCTCTTTGTGTTAAACGTGTTCAGCCCACCAAAAGACCACCTAAAGGATCTAGACAAGCTAATGCGAGAGCTGAAGAAGCTGAGCAAGGGTAACGGGCTGATAGTCGTTGGAGATTTTATTGCTCCCCATGGTGGCCTGGGGTTATGCGGCCTCAAAGAAAAAAGATGTGCACAACGCAGCCCAACAACACCTCCTCACGCTACTCAACGACCTGCAGACACCCACGTGCATCGGCAACAGTGTATTTAGAAACACCAGCCCCGACCTCACATTCGTGCACGGGCTCAAACAGTATGAGTGGAGCTGCATGGACGAGAATCTGGGTAATGACCATTGTATAGTGGAAGCGATCATCCCGCACCACAAAGCAACGATGAAGATCGGAAAAGCCAAGATCACGGACTGGCAGGCCTTTCGCAAAGACGAGAGCGCCATTAATGCGAAGATAGACGATATTGAAATATGAATCAGAGGAGGCGGGGAAAGAGCCGCGAAGCATAGGAGGACAATCCAACTGTCGCTAGTCACCCCCGTGGTCGATCCCCACTTACTCCATCTGTTGGAGGCACGGAGTGGTCGCGCGAAACGCTGGCAGCGTAACAAGTGAAACCGAAAACTCAAAATTCGAATCTCCAAGCTGATCAAGGAAACGCAAAAGTACTCTGGACAACTTGAAAGAAACAACTGGCGCGAAACATGTAACAAGCTGGAAGGGACCTTAAGCAGCAAGCGCACTTGGGCGTTACTCAAGACTATCCTATCAAAGAACAAGAACGCCGGAAAACAGAAAATGCAGAGACTGATACAGAATGACCCGGGGAAAGTGGAAGACATTATCAAAGAAGTGAAGGAGAACTCCCTCGGTATGGAGTGAAACACAGCTATAGATTCGCACTTTGACAAGTATCGAGACAACCCAAATATAGAACTGGATCGGCCCTTCACAGAAGCAGAAATCGAGAGGGCCTTGAGCAAGCTCACCCGCAACTCAGCGCCGGGGTACGACAGAATAAACAAGACACTACGGAACCTTGGCGGACCCTCTGTAGACGCGCTCTTAAAATACATCAACGAGTGCTGGGAACACGGTAAAGTACCACCGAAATGGAAACATGCAAAGGTAACCATGATACCGAAACCCAACATGCTCATCAGCGTGCAGAACCTTCGACCTATATCCCTCAGCTCGTGTGCTGGAAAACTCTAGGAGCACATGGTGCACAACCGCATGATCGAACATATCGAAGACAACGGACCCGTCCCAAACACTATGTTCGGATTCAGAGCTCACCTGTCCACGCAAGGCATGTTACTGCAGATCAAGGAAAAAGTCATCGACAAACTGGACACGCACAGCGACAGAGCCATCCTCGCACTTGACGTGAAAGGGGCTTTCGACAATGTGTCACACGAAGCCATACTGCAAAACCTCAACGTATATAACTGCGGCCAAAAATATATATTTACATCAAAGCTTTTCTGAAAGAAAGGACAGCGACAGCGGGGATAGGCAACTTACGCTTTGAGAAATTTGACATACCGCGAAAGGGAACGCCACAAGGCTCCGTCATTTCGCAATATGGCGATGATCTCGTTACCCAAGCAACTGAAGCAAATAGAAGGGATTGGTAACGCAATATACGCTGACGACCTCACCATCTGGACTACAGGAAGGTCGACAGGTAAACAGGTAAACGCTTTCCAAGAAGCGGTTGACACAACGGAAAAGTACCTGGAAGCATGTGGACTGACGTGCGCAGCTGGAAAGTCGGAGCTCTTGGTGCTAAGAAAGCGCACATGAGGCCGACAACCGCAGCAGATAGAAGACCCGGTAGTAACGGTGGGAGGTATCTTAATTCCGCAGGTTACGACGCCCCGCATCCTCGGGCTCCTGATTCAAACGGACGGAGCCGTGGGAGCAGAGTTGAAAAAAATTCAGAAAACAGTGCAACAAATAACGCACCTTATCAAAAGAGTGACAAGCAAAAGTGACGGACTCAAAGAAGAAGACTGCATGAGAATGATACAAGGGGTACTCGCGAGCATCGTCACGTACGGTACCCCATACGTTGACATGAAGAACAGTAAACGAGACAAAGTAAACGCCGTCGTCAAACGCCGACAAGGAACCACAAGGAACATAAACGCCGACAAGGAAAGGAGACAGGCGAGAATGCAGGCGCTCAAGGACATACTCAAACGCAGCAAAAGCAAAGAAGAAAATGTGAGATACACGGACGCAGTTGCGTACAGAACAAACGACCGATTTGCAATCACCGTGGTCGACGAGAAGGGCGAGCAACTTACAGCCACCTTCATACGTGCCAAGGACGCGAGCGCAGTGGAAGAGCTGGGCATAGCCCTGGCCATCGCAACGTGCAAGAAGACCCTGGTTATCGCGGTGACAGACTCGCAAGAAGCATGCAGAAGGTATGTGAACGGAAGTATCGGAAAGGCAGCCCTTCAGGTCTTGAACACCACCGAGATAGGAGCAGCACAAATACTCTGGACGCTGGGAGACGAGTCAATCTAGGGGAACCAGGCGGCGCACGCAGCGGCTCTAGATCATGCACGTCGTGCCATTTCTGACACACAGAGAACACGGACCAACGACTGTGACAAGGATGATGATCGGATATCCAAGAAGTACTCGGATATCTTGGCGCACTACAGGAAGCCGAGGCGACGCTACCCGCCCGCGCATAAGACGATGAGTAGAGAACAAGCGGTAACCTGGAGAAGACTCCAGGCTGGAACAGACCCGCATGGAACACTGCTGCACGCTATGTATTCGGGCGCCTACGGGCGAGACTGCAAGTTCTATCCGCCGGACACGCCCAACACCTTTCGCCATATGGTGTTTGGGTGCAGGAATTATCGTGAAGTACCACCGTTATCATCACCACCAGGTGATAACATGCAGAAAGAAGCGGATTCAGAGGAAGAATTGGAAGACCAGTGGGAGGCTCTGCTGGTGACGTAAGACCCTGACAACCAGCTACGGTTCGTGAACAGAGCTCGGGCGGCGGCAACGAGCCATGGCTACCTGGACTGAGGAGGCCGCCCACCTTTGGGCTCAAGAAGCCTTGTCTAAGAATAAAGTTTATTTCTCTCTCTCTCTCCCTCCACAGCGGACCCACAACTTCATCACATGATAAGAGCAATGATACGCGAAGAATTACAATCAATTGGCTTGTCATCGCCGCTGGTGTGCCCTAGTTCACCTTCTGGCGCGGCCTTGCATGACGTCATCAGGGATGAACTGGCCTCCTTGACCTACTCCGCGCACCTGCAACCATCAGTCTCTCGTCCGCTACTAATGTACGTGCAAGTTGCTGCCTCAACGGTTCCGTTAACAAGTTACGCGTCTATTGCTGCCAAGACTCCATAGACCATCCCGTCCATGCCTCCTGAACCTTCATCTGCCCATCTGACTGCACTGGCTCCCGGAGCACCTAGCACTCTGTACTACCCGCCTTGGCGTCCGACACATTTTACGTGCTATTATTGGGGCTATCGCGGCCATATTTCACGTTTCTGTCGCAAGCGGCTGGCGGACGAGCGTCGGTGGTACGAAATGTCTAACACAGTTTTTCCAGTAGAACCTCTTCCCAAAATCGGCGCTTCTCTTCACTTCCGTCGAGCTCTACATCTCCGCCCGCATCGACTGAAGACCGAAGCTACTGGCGGACCGCGCGCTTGCGGTGCGGCTTGCGGCAATGGGCGGCTCGAACGTAAATCGGCCCTTACCGTTCAGCCATACGGCGCTCCCCTTCGCCGTTCCGCCGCTCCACGTGACCACTCCGACCCGCATCACTCAACTCCACCGTTCGTCCGGAAAAATAAGCGATGCAGTTTTTGAAGGAATTACTGCATACGCCCACAGGACTAAAATTGCTCCAGTGCGCCCGTCCAATATGCTTTCAGTGTTTGTCCCAGGGGTGCCCGTCGATGCTTTGGTGGACACAGGGTCGACAATTTCCGTTATTCATGCTGATTTATGTTCCCGCCTCAGAAAAGTCACGACGCGTTGCGATGGACCGACGCTAATTGCAGCCTAGGGGATACTCTTCTCCTTTCGCTATTTGTACTTCCCGTGTCCTAATCGATCACATCCTGCACCATATTTCAGTTCGCTGTGTTATCCTCGTGCGCTCATCAACTTATTAAAAGGTGGGGTTTTCTTTCTTCTGCTTCCGCGGCGATTTGTTGAGGGCAACGCGTCGTAAATGTTACTGACACCGACTTCTTGCCTGGGGAAGAAACTTACACGCCGTTGCGCTTGAACGCTGTGGAAAATCCCGAACTACCTCGCGGCCGACAGCGAATTGTTACCATTCTATCAAACAATATTGACTATGGTGACGTCTTGGTCTTGCCCTCTTCACGTTGACTTTATAAAGGTATCGCTTTTGCACCAGGTGTGGTTAGATTTCACAATATCTCTGCGCTCGTCACAGGCATGAACGCAGCATCAGAGAAAATTCTCCTTGCTTGACGCACCACAGTGGCTTGCGCGGCTGACCCAGCGCCTGCGTGCGCCGCGCCCCTTAAACCTATGCCCTCCAGACACTCTTCTGCTTGTGCTACTGCTTCCTCCTCCACCCTTACTGCAGCCATCAGCAGTGGCTAGCCACATTCAGAGATGCAGCAGCTGCTTGCTTTGTTGAACAAACACGCTAATTATTTTGATGTCCAATTGTCAACTCTGGGCCAAACCAGCGTTGCAGCGCATCGCATTCCCACAAACGAAAAGTCTATAGTGCGCCGACGCCCGTACCGCGGGTCTCTGAACGAGCGTAAAATCATAGGAGAAAATGTCGCGGACATGCTACAACAGGAGGTAATCCAACCCTCAGCCATGCCTTGGCCACCTTCCGTTGTTTTGGTCCGAAGAAAAGGCGGTTCCATGCTCTTTTGCCTTAGTACCGCTCCCTCAATAAGATCACCCAAAAGGACATATATCCTGGCCACGCATTTACGACGCCCTTGATTCGGTACAAGGCGCAAAATACTTTTCAAGCATCGATACCGTTCTGGCTATGGGGAAATTCCCATGCATGAAGTTGATATAGAAAAAAAACAGCGTTTACTACCCCCGATGGACTTTACAAATCAACGTCATGCCTTTCGGTTTATGCAATGCACCTGCGACTTTTGAGCGCATGATTGACACGATGCTGCGTGGCGTGAAATGGAAAACTTCCCTTTTGTAGGTGCCTGCATGTTATTGTCGTTTTTTCATCAACGTTTCCTCAGCACCTTCAACGCTTGGATGAAGTTCAAACGTGTCATAACGACGCTGGCCTTTAGCTCAACACGAAGAAATGGCGTTTCGCCAGCAGATATATTAAGGTCCTAGGACATGTCGTGAGCAAGGACGGCATACGTCCTGACCCTGACAAGATTGTTGCGGTCCTTCGCTTCCCTCGCCCTAAAAGGCGTAAAAGCTTGGGAGGCTTCCTTGGCCTGGCTTCTTATTTCCGTCGCTTTATGCGGAACTTTGCCTCCACCGCCGCGCCACTACAAAAGCTACTTGCTTCCGGTGTACCATTTCTCTATACTCAAGGATGTTAGCCTTTAACAGGTTGAACGGCGCCCTCACGTCTGAACCTCTGCTTTGCCATTTTGATGCGACTGCAGCGACTCTCGTGCACACACACGCTAGCGGCCGCGGCATCGGTGCCGTTCTTCCACAACGCAACTCTTCGCGAGAGAGTCGTTGCATACGCCAGCCGCGTACTCACCGATGCCGAGAAGAACTATACGATCACTGAGCAGGATTGCTTGACTATTGCTTGGTACAGAAGTTTCGACCCTATCTGCACGGGCATCATGTTGCAATTGTTACGGACCACCACGCCTTATGGTGCCTCTCCGCGCTCAAGAACTTGACCGGACACTTGGGTCGCTGGACTGTCCACCTGCAAGGGCATGACTTTGAAATAATTCATAGGTCTGGAAAGAATACGAACACGCTGACTCTCTTTCTTGTTGTCCGCTTCCTGCACAGCCGCTCGACATCTGGGCTGCTCTTCGGATGTTACTTTTACGCCGGTTTCCTCCCTAGCCTCAATAGACCGCCTTTCTCTAGACAACGGTCTAACTTTCGTATCTCGCCAACAAGCTGAGCCATATTGTCGGTGTATGATAAACCACCTATCTGACGCGTCTCGCTCCCCTAACGCGCGGCTTCGACGCTAGCTCGCACAATTCAAGCTGGACAATCGCGTGCTTTATCGGCGCATTTACCGCCCTGACGGTCAACGGCGGGTGCCCGTTCTACCACGCTCTCTTCGAGCCCGTGTCCTCGAAAGATTCCATGATGACATGACGGCTGGCCATCTCGGTTTCCACAAAACGTACGATCGTATTCGAAGCCGCTACTATTGGCCTGGCCTTCCTAATAGTGTAGCAAGGTACGTCGGTTCTTCTTCTCCATGTCTGCGTCGCAAACTCCCAAGCTCTGCTCGTGCCGACAGATTACTGCCTTCTCCGTCTCCCACCGCACCAGTTGAGGTTGTTGGTATCGACCTTTACGGAGCCCTCCCGGTTACTCCCGCTGGCGATCGCTGGATAGTGACCGCCATCGAGCACCTGACGCGCTACGCTGAGACATCAGTGATCCCCTGGCTCGGCTTCGGATGTTGCCGACTTCGTCCTTCAAGCTATTATTCTCCACCATGGTGCCCCTCGCACAGTGCTGAGCGACCATAGAAAAGCTTTTCTCTCGCAACCTTTAAACGAAGTTTTGCGCGCCTCTGATACCACCCACAAACAGCTTCGAGCTACCATCCACATACTAACGGCTTGACAGAGCGATTTCATAGCACGTTTGCTGATATGATCGCCGTGTCGATTCGACCTGACCACAAAAGTTGGCACAAGCTTCTACCACTCGTCACCTTTGCCTACATCACGGCCGTTCAGCGCATCACCGGCTACTTGGCATTTTACCTCGTTTACGGATGGTCGCCTACTTTCATTCTCGAAGTTTCTTTCTTCGATGTTCCTGCGCACCGATCTACATCGTCCAGCGAAGAATTCGTTTCATGACTCGCTCAGTGTCGCCAGCGTGCCGCGTAAATACAACAGGCGGACAAAAAGACCGGAAGATCATTTATGACACATTCCATCGCGATGCGTCCTTTCGACCTTGTGACGAGGTACTCCTCCTGACACCCCTTCTCACTCCTGGTTTGTGTGACAAGTTCCAACCACGATTCATCAGGCCATACATAGCTTTGGAGCAGACATCTCCCGTCAATTATCGCAAGACTCCTGTTGTCGCCCCAACAGACCGCCGTCGCAGCACCGAAGTCTTTCACGTCTATCACATGAAACTCTTCACGCGGCGTACTTCGTCGCTTTGATCTGCGGCAAGGATGGCCGCTTCCACGGGGGGTGGTGAATAGTGTGAGCGTTTATTATTCTCTCCTTCTTTATCTGTATATTGCCACATGGTGTGACACAGCAAGGAGACTGAAGAAGAAGAGAACGAGGTTCGTCTCGGCATCGCGCGTCAACGGTTACGTTTCGTGAAGTACAAACGCCTGGATCCCCATTCGGCGTGTATACTTCAGCAGGGTACACGCGACAATTTGGTGGAGCTTGCTGGGTTCACCCAACTTATGCAGGAGACCCCACTGGGCAGCAAGAAGTTGGAGTTGGAGTTGACTCCAGTTCACCGCACAAGCCGGCGGATCCGAGGCCTCGCCCCAGAATTTGGAAACCTCCCGGAAAAAGGGATGGCTACGACCACTTCGACTTCTACGGAAAGGGTGACACCGACTTACCTAATTTCACGGCGACACATTTGAAGACGTGGAAGACTGGCTGGCAGAGTTGGAGCGCGTGGCTGCGTTTAACGAGTGGGACAACAACGCCAAACTCAGAAACATCTACTTCAGCCTCCAGGATGGTGCTCGCACGTGGTTTATGAACCGCGAACGTGCCCTGTCATCCTGGCCTGAATTCCAGTGCAAGCTACTGGAGACTTACTCCAGCCCCGATCGCCGGTAAAAAGCGGAACGAGCCCTTCAGTCATGCGTCCAAAAGCCCAACGAGAGCGTCACGATGTACGTGAAGAACATGACGCGTCTCTTTCAGCGTGCCGATCCGAACATGTCGGAAGAGAAGAAGGTGCGTCATCTGATGAGGGGCGTAAAGGAACAGCTCTTTGGCGGTCTTGTTCGGAATACGCCCACGACTATCGCGGAGTTGCTCACCGAAGCCATCACAATGGAGAAGACGCTTCAACAACGGTCGAACACGTACAACCGACAAGTAAATTCCGCCTGCAATCCGGATACGTCAGTAGGCTTCGGGTGCGACGTCGCCTTGCTTTGCGAGCTGATTCGCTCAGTAGTTCGCGACGAGCTGCAGAAGCACCACGGTACGTCGCCACCTCCAGTCAGCTCCCTCGCCAGCGTCGTACGCAACGAAGTACAGCAGGCACTCCAGGCATCTCTTTCCAGCAGTGAAGCGCCCCCTCTGCCAAGTGAGTCCCGGCGCAAGACTTACGCAGAAACATTACTGAGCCCCGCCCAAGCTTACGCACCTACTTATGTTGCGTCGCCAGTCGCGTTGCAATCGGCGCAATCCGCTCCAACAACTCCGCTACCGTACTTCGAGGACCGCCGAACACCCGCGAGGAAATCAGAGGTATGGCGAGCACCCGATCTATGCTACCACAGCGGCGAAGCTGGTCATGTGTATCGGGAGTGCTCCTATCGACTACTCGGACTTCGGGGTTTTTCTATCGATTCGTCTCGACCTAGGTTTGGCCAGAGGCCTCCCGACATCGCAGAATTCATTGAACAGCAGCGCAGCCCGGGCACATCGCAACGGCAGTCACGCTCACCCTCACCGCGGCGATATTTCCCTGCTCGTGATACCACCTCGAGGACGTCGCAAGGGAGATCACCAAGTCCACGCCGGGAAAACTGACGTCTGCGACCTTCCGAGGCAGGGCCGCTGATATTCGACGCGCTGAAGCCCTCGTATCGTGCCATCCACAGAACAACGAAAACACGGCGACACCAGAACCACTTCCCACGAACAAGATTTCACTGGACATAATCTGTGTTGATTGACGGCAGAAGAATGAGTGCGCTTGTAGATACTGGCGCCGATTACTCTATTCTTAGTGGCAAACTGGCGAGCATTCTGAAAAAAGTTACATTGCCCTGGTACGGGGCACCAGTTCGTACGGCAGGTGGCCACGTCGTCACACCGCTTGGCTTATGCACGGCGAGAGTAGAAATTCGCCGTGCTGCTTTTCTCGCCACTTGTCTGGTTCTACGCGAGTATTCCCGCGATTTAATTCTTGGGATGGTCTTTCTCCGGGAATATAGCGCCATTATTGAGTTCCGGGAGCGCTGCATCACTTTCTCGACGACGCAAAGGGCAACAACACAGACCGACGCTGTTGGACACAGACCTGCACTTCGCGTTTCTTACGACAGCATCACGATACCGCCGCGTGCGAGTGTCATGGTTCCGGTCAAGTCCGACGAGCTACAAGACGGTGAAGCCATTGTAGAAGGCAACATTTCTAGTTGCTGACCTAACGTATTTGTGTAGCGCGAAGCCTTGTGGAACTTCGTGATAACCAGACAGCGGTCCTCATTACCAACTTTACCTTTGAGCATCGGCACATTTTTCGTGGCACAGCCGTCGCCTACGCCGAACCATCAACGGACATCGTCGACTGCTTTGCTTCTGAAGTGGACACAGACGACGGTTCGTTCAGAGACATCGATGTAAACTCCGAGCTTACGGACGACCAAGAGACCAAAAACTCTTGAATGAATTCGACGCGTGCTTGGCTCGGTCGACTAGGGTGGGCCAAACGCGAATCACGAAGCACCGACTAACGACATCCGCCGACGCAAGCCCCATCAAACAATAGACTTATCGTATCTCACCGAAAGAACGTGAGGCGATTCAAGCCCAAGTCAAGGAGATGCTAGTTGATGGTGTCATTCAGTCTTTGCACAGTCCGTGGTCGTCCCCGGTCGTTCTGGTCAAGAAAAGAGACGGAACGCTTCGTTTCTGTTTTGATTATCGACGCCTCAACGATGTCACTAAGAAGGACGTGTACCCACTACCACGTATCGATGACTCTTTAGACAGGTTGCGGCGAGCTAAGTATTTTTCGCCTCTCGTTCTAAAGAGCGGTTACTGGCAAATTGAGGTAGATGAACGATACCACGAAAAAACTGTTTTCGTCACTCCAGATGACCTTTACGAATTCAGAGTACTTCCTTTCGGGCTCTGTTCGGCATCAGCGACTTTCCAGCGAATGATGGACACCGTTCTCGCTGCTCTGAAGTGGCAAAGCTGCCTCGTCTACCTCGACAACGTGGTTGTTTTTTCGGTGACATTTTACGACCACCTGAAACGACTGCGGCAAGTTCTCGAAATCAACCGATCGGCTAACCTCACCTTTAAGCCTCAGAAGTGTCATTTCGGCTACAAGAAGCTCATGTTTCTGGGACATGTGGTCAGCGCGGAAGGTGTTAGCCCCGATCCCGCGAAAACTGCCGTTGTAGCCACGTTTCCAACACCGACCGATAAGAAAGGTGTCTGACGCTTCCTGGGCCTTTGCGCATACTAGCGACGTTCCACAGAAAACTTTGCGAAGATGGCAGGGCCGCTGACTCGACTCACGAGGGACGATGTATCGTTCGTCTGGGCCTCAGAGCAAGAGACTGCTTTCACTGAGCTTCGACAGCATCTTTTGTCGGCACCAGTTTTGGCCCACTTTGACGAGGAGGCGGACACGGAAGTTCATACAGAGGTCAGTAAGGTTGGTCTTGGTACGGTGCTTGTACAACGGCAGGAAGGTATTGAAAGGGTGATCGCCTACGCCAGTCGCACACTATCGCGTGCAGAGACCAACTGCACCACTACGGAGAAAGAGTGTATTGCCGTCGTATGGGCGCTGGCCAAATTTCGACCTAACCTCTACGGCCGCCCATTCTAAGTTGTAATGGATCATCACTTGTTATGCTGGTTTGCACATCTGCGGGACCCTTCTGGCCGATTGGCACGGTGGAGTCTACGTTTGCAGGAGTACGATGTGACCCTCGTGTACAAGTCGGGCCGCATACACGAAGACGCTGACGCACTCTCGCGCGCCCCTATCGACACTACCGACCTAGACATTTAGGACGACCGCGCTTTCCTTGGGGCCGTAAGCGTTACTTATCTGTCCACATGGCAGCGCGCAGACGACTCACTACGGCCTATATTCGAACATCTGGAAGGATGAAACCCATCAATACCCCGGCACATCGCTCGAGGATTGTCATGTTTTTGTTTACGACATCACGTCTTGTATAAGAAGAACTCCGCTGCCACCAACAAGACATACCTTTTGGTCGTTCCAGCAGACCTCCGTGCGTAAGTTTTATTCGCCTGTCATGACGAGCCTCCGTCTGGCCATTCGGGTTTTACGCGAAACCTTGACAGAGTGCGCAAATCCTACTACTGGCCGAAACTTGCCGAGTGTCTTAAGCGGTACGTGCAAGCCTGTCATGAATACCAACGCCGAAAGTCGCTAGCTGTGAAGCCTGCGGGATTGCTGAATCCGATTGGCCCACCTGGCAAGCTTTTCGACCACGTGGGCATGGATTTCTGGCCCCGTTTTCACTGTCATCTTCTGGCAACAGGTGGATAATCGTCGCCATAGACTATTTAACGCGGTATTCTGAGACAAAGGCGTTGCCCCGAGGCACAGCTTCCGAGGTTGCCCAGTTTTTCATTCAGAGCATCGTCCTACGGCATGGCGCCCCATCGCACGTCATCACAGACCAAGGCAAAGCTTTTACAGCGCAGCTCATTGAAGACGTTTTTAAACTCAGCTGCACAACCTATCGAAAGAAAACTGCCTATCATCCGCAGACAAACGGCTTGACCGAACGACTGAAAAAAACGATGACTGACATGCTGTCTATGTACGTAGACGTACAGCACAAGACGTGGGACAAGGCACTCCCATGCGTAACATTTGCCTATAACACTGCTACGCAAGAAACAGCACACTTCACGCCGTTTTACCTCGTTTACGGCCGTGGAGTGCAGACTATGTTAGAAGCAATGCTGCCGAGTGACAACATCGATCAGCTCGATCTCGCCCAAGATGCCGAACTCTTCGTGCAACGTGCGGAAGAAGCCCGTCAGCTTTCCCGAGTGCACATAAAGAAACAACAGAGCATCGATGCGGAACGTTACAATCTCCGCCATTGACAAGTCGAGTTCCAACCTGGCGATCAAGTTTTGGTCTGGACTTCCGTGCGCCGAAAAGGACTATCCGAGAAGCTTTTGAGTCGCTACTTCGGACCTTACAAAGTGTTGCAGCGAATTAGTGACGCGAATTACGAAGTCCTTCCTCATGGAAGCCAGCCTCCCTGACGTCGACAACTGCAATCTGAGATTGTGCACGTTATGCGGTTGAAACCGTACTATAGCCTCTCAAATTCGACGTTTGCAGCCGCTTACGTTAGTTTTTGTTGTTGCTCGTCCCTCAGTGCGTTGTGACTATATCAGGCACCATAGGGATTGTGACTATAGCCTATGTGTTCGTCCTAGGCCATCTTGGCGCTCTCACGTCAAGCCAATATAAGTTTTCATTCTTTTATTTATTTTTTTATTTTTGCAGAGGACTAGTGCCACATGGTGTGACACAGCAAGGAGACTGAAGAAGAAGAGCCCGAGGTTCGTCCCGGCATCGTGCGTCAACGGTTACGTTTCGTGAAGTACAAACGCCTGGACCCCCATTCAGCGTGTGTACTTCCGCAGGGTACACGCGACAATATTATCATCATCATCCTGCGTTTACCGATCGTCATCTTCAGTTCCCTGCAGGATAATCATCAACAGGTGTGTGCCTTTGCTGGTTTGACGCCGAGTACTCGGGCCAAATAAATGTCGCTCCAACAGAGACGTCATAATACTTGCAATGCTGAACCAACGCTACTATTTAGCTATGTTGACCAGAATTATTAGCGAAAAAAATAAAACGACATAATGAGCCCATGTAAATTACATGCCGCGGAAAAGTTCTCATGTTACTGTGAAAGTAAGCTGTACACGTTTGTAGGATATTAGTACCTATTTACATTTTAATCGTTGCGATATGCGGTTGTGCCATTGACACAGCCTAAGTAATTTAGCCTCTTTGTGTAGGCCTGTAAGGGTGTCTTTGTAGAATTAAACAAAAGGTAACGTAATGGTATTGAGTTTCTGACAAGTGATTAATCATAAAAAATTTAAGGCGTACAAACACTGACAATAGAACTGGACAACATGGCGTTTGTGTAGTCTGGTTATCTTGTATCCTTGTTTACATGCATTAGTTTATTTCACTGGGAATCCCTACGAACTAGATGAACTTTCTCTCATTTTAAGCTTCATTTTTAGTACGCTTAGGTCCTATCTGCAGCGTTTGTGTTGTCTGGTTCTCTTGTGTCCGTGTTTGCACCCCTTACTTCCGTCCATGATGAATCCCCCCAACTAGCTCAACATTGCCATGACAAGTGATGCTTTGTTGACGTCATGCTGCTTGTCATTGCCTTAATGGAATTTAATGCTTGTTGTATGACTTGTAAAACGCAATTTAAACCACTAAATTAACAATACTGTTTTTTCGCAGCTATACAGGCCCTCTCGGTGCACAGCCGAGCTGTTGTGCTTGAGTCAACGACTGGGCAGGCCACAAATCCAACCTGATACACGGAGGTAATTGGTCGCCTAACTGCCGCAATGTTTAAAAAAACTTGTGTGCTGCCGGAAACCTGATAATGTTGTTAAAGATATACTATACCGACGCAGCTATATAAACGAAGTCATGCACTATGGAAATCTGCGTGAGCCAGATGCCGTTCAGGTATATAAACAACTAATGGCCTGCATGGATAAGACCATAGCAGTGGGATATAGAGGCCTGTACGTGCGTGCTGAGCATCCGTTTATTGCTGCATCCCCAGATAGACCGCTATTTGAGGGCAGTGATGTGGGGTTGCTAGAAGTTAAATGCCTGTTTTCTTTCAAAGGAAAAAGAACCGAACGAGCTGCAGCTTCTCCAAAGTTTTGCTGCAGGGAAACAGATAATGAAATTGCATTGAAAAGGGACTGTGAATACTGTTATCATTTGCAGGGCCAGGGCAGTGACAGGACTACCCTGGTGGCGACTTCGTTGTGTGGACTAATGCAGGATCAGTTGCATGCTCCACATACGTCGAAAGAAGTTTAATTGATGATGCCGTGTGGTCTCAGGAAGTAGTGCCAGCACAACTGAATTTTTATAGACTGTTCCGTCAGCGAGGAGGAACGTAGCCTTGAACCAGCGCGCCGTCCTGCTCTCCTTCTCGCACTAGTATTTGCGGATTCTTTGTTCCCCTAGCGGCAGCTTGCAAAGGTAGCGGTTTAATTGTAAATTAGTTCTATTCTAACGTGTTCTCCCAGGGATTTATGCGGTCAGATGACTCAAGATCTACTGGCTACCACACTGCTGTATTCGGCTGCAAAAATAACTTTTCGAAGGAAGCGTCAAGTGCATCTTTAGCCCTGGCGACTTCGTGGACACCTCCACTGCGACAGCAGAGGAGCGTCCACTTTGTCCACTTTGTCCAGCATAAACAGAAAAGACTTTATGCCATTGCGTGTATGCTCGGATGGTTTTATTCGCAGTTAGCGCACGGCGAAGAACTCGGAACTCGGTACCCATGACCAAACTGGGATACGAAAGAAAGGTGCTTATTTAGAATCTGTCAACTATTGCGAATGGAAGAATTATTCCTTAGTTCACGAACATTAAACTTATCCTGCTCAAACGTTTTCCAAGATTACCATGCTTGCCAGCTGTGATAGGAGTTTGGACTATTTGAGTGTCGCGGCCGGATGCGCGTGACTGCTATGCGGCGGCGACGAACGAAGAGGAAGAGGAGGACCGGTGCCTGGGCGGAAACGGCAGCCATGCGATCTGCCTGAGCTGCCTGGGCTGGCCTTCCGAACGAGCTGAGCAGTTCGTCTACCCAAGGTGTACAGGGTTCCTGGGCATGCTGGCAGAACAGGCCGGGCTGTCCTTGGGCTTCAACCGGCCTGCCCCGCTGCTGGGCGAGCATCCGACGCCGGCATGTTCCGGTGCAGCTAAGCCTTCCGAACGGTCTACCCTGTGGCGGGCAGACGTCCCGACCCAGCTGTCGCGCGAGTGGCTCGTCGTGTGCCGGGCATCCGCCCCGGCCTCCAGCGCCTGCGCCACTCGCTGCTCCAGAGTCACCTTTACGCCTCTTCGTGCCGTGAGTGTCTGATACCGACCCGCTATCGGACGCCTTTCTACATTGACGCTGAGCGTGACTATACCTAAGCGACAGACACTCATGAAGGGAACTGTCTGTGTGTTATCGTGTACGTTATCCTAGTCCCGTCCCCGTGTTATTAAAGCCTCTCTTTGTTCATTGTGCCATCCCTGCATGTTTGAGGCCTGGGCCCACATCTTCCAATCACAAATTTTGGCGAGCCTGCCAGGATTTTCAAACGCACAGGAGGAGCGATGGAGATCGAGAGGTTGTATGTCATAGGGAAAGAGCTAGGAATGACAGGAGCGGAGTTAAAGCGTTCGATTGATACAGAAATCGTGAGGGAACGCGACCAGCGCGCCCAACATCGGGAAGACGCGAAAGCGCAGGCAGAACAAGAGCGTCTACGATTAGAAGCGGAAGAACGAGTGTTAAAGCTCAAGATGGAGCTCCAGGAAAAGACTTCTGGCGCACAAAGCGCACAGAGTGACAGCACTACGGAACAGTCGGTTACCAGGGCGGCTCCTGAGCTATTCAGCCCGCATAAGTTGATCCCGCCGTTTAACGAAACCCGGGATGATTTAGACGCCTCTTTGTAACGTTCTGAGCGAGTGGCAACAAGTCAGGAATGGCCCCGCGAAAAATGGGCACTCTCCCTCAGCCTCTGCCTGACAGGAGAAGCGTTGACGGTCATAGGACGGCTTGATTCTAATGCAGCCCTAGACTACGACCAGCTGAAGGCTACTCTCCTTCAATGCTTTCGGTGCACCGCTGAGGGATACCGAGAAAAGTTTAGGAACCCAAGGCCCGAAGACAATGAGACTGGCCTGCAATATGCAGGTAGAATAACGGGATACTTTGACCACTGGCTTGAAATGTCCCATATTGAGAGGACCTTCGACTCCCTCAGGGACACCATGATTGCTGAACAGTTTTTGAGAAGATGCTCTGCGTCGCTGCGAGTGTTTCTGAAAGAGAGGAACTGTCAGACCCTCGATATGTTGTCAAAGAATGCCGATTGTTTTATAGGGGCACAAAACCTGACCAATCTAGGTAGAGAAAAGTTATCCAAGGAGGTCGTGCTAAACTCTGCTCGCAAGACTGAACCTCCAACAGCGGTGCCGCGTGCCACTAATCGGTGCTTCCTTTGTGATAAACCAGGACATCGAGCTTCGGAGTGCTGGTCCCGGACTAAAGAGAACTCTACAGGTCGCGGATGGTCCGGGAGAAAGGGACAAGGAGGTGAAGCCTCAAGAAGGAAAAATCAAGGACAAGCTTCGTGTATTCTGGCTCCGTCGCAAGCCGTAAAGCCGACAGAAGAGGGTGGCGGATACGTAGTGCTTCAAGGTGGCGAAACGGTTCCAATAGTCGACATGACGTTAATGCGACAAGGCCCCAGATGTGACAGTGGAAATCTACCAGTGGGAAGAGGCTTTCTCGAATCACAACCGGTGTTTGTTTTACGAGACACTGGCTGCAATACCGTGGTCGTGCGACTCTCTTTGGTACCTGAGGACAAAATGACCGGAACAAAACGTCCAGTGTTCTTGCTGGACCGCACAATCCACTACTTACCGGAAGCGATAGTATACTTAGACAGTCCATTCTTTACCGGCGTCGCGCGAGTTAAATGTATGCGAGATCCCCTGTATGATGTCGTATTGGGAAACATTGAAGGTGCCCGTGCACCTGATGACCCGGCCAATTCATGGTCTCCGCAGAAACACAACAGCGACAAGAAAAGTTACGCCGCCAACAGGATGTCATCCACCGCTCAAGCAGAGCTACCAGACGTAGAGGGCCAAACGTTGTCCACAGCAGCTAAAAACGCAGCCGCATCCTCGAGACATAAAGAAGACTACGAATTTGGTACCGAGCTCATTGCTGTGATAAAGGAAACGAATATACGGTCCCTGCCTACACTGCCAGTCCCGCAACCCGCAGTCACTGGAATAGAGCAAGGCAAATTAAAAGCTTTACAGAGGGAAGATGGGTCTCTGAGGAGATGCTTCGAAAAGGTCGGCAAGATGATGGTCGCGGATGGCCGCGCAAGCGAATATTACTTAAAGGATGACATTTTATACAGGAAGCACACAGTGTCAGGTGGGAAAATACTAGATCAGCTAGTGGTGCCAAAAGACCTCAGGGAGATGGTGATGAAGTTGGCTCTTGAAGGGATCCTCGCCGGTCACCAGGGTGTGACGAGAACGGTGGATCGAATTGTTGCTGAATTTTACTGGCCAGGGGTCCAGTCGGAGACGAAACGGTTTGTTAAATCGTGCGACGTCTGTCAACGAACGGTGCCGCGACATTTAGTCGGACGCACTCCACTGGGTACGATGCCTGTAATTGACACTCCCTTTGCTCGCGTAGGCATCGATATTATTGGTCCTTTATCCCCAACTTCAGATAAAGGCAACCGTTACATCCTTACTATGGTTGACTTCGCCACCAGATACCCTGACGCTGTCGCCCTGCCATCTACCGAGTCGAGAACTGTTGCGGAAGGACTCGTCGAAATGTTTTCCCGCGCGGGCTTACCGCGGGAGATTGTCAGCGACCGCGGATCCTATTTCATGTCAGCTGTGATGAAAGAGTTCAGTCGTCTTCTGTCAATTAAGCAATTGCTTACCACGCCGTACCACCCCATGGCAAATGGATCAGTGGAACGATTTAACAGTACGCTAAAGCGCGCGCTAGGACGGATGTGCCAAGAGCGACCTAAATGTTGGGACCGCTACCTCGGCCCGCTACTCTTCGCGTACCGAGAAGTGCCACAGAGTAGCATCGGTTACTCGCCATTTGAACTGTTGTATGGGCGCTATGTCCTTGGTCCGATGGCTGTGCTAAAGGAATTGTGGACAAATCCCGGTTTGGATGACGGCACGAAATCTTCTTACGAATAAATCATGGAACTGCGTCAACGGCTAGAGCGTACGTGCGCCATCGCCATGCAAGAGCTCACGAAAGCGAAACAGCAACAGAAAACGTATTATGACAGGAAAGCCAAGATGCGAGAGCTCAATCCTGGAGACAAAGTACTTGTTCTACTGCCTGGTGAAAGGAATAAGTTGATACTTATGTAGAAGGGACCTTTCAACGTTGTAGAAAGGAAAAGTCCGTTGGACTATGTTGTTGACCTTGGGAGCAGAGCAACGGTATTTCATATAAATATGTTGAAAAAATATGAAGAGCGACCCAACAGCGAATTGCTTCAGGTAACAGCGACAACGGTGGGTACAGATGACGCGACAGGGCTACAGCTTGAAGAAACAACGCCGCGTTACCCATCGCTCGTTCAAACGCAGACAGCAAAAGACGTCGCCATTTCGAGCCAACTGACTATGGATTAGCGACTCAAAGTTGAAGTCGAGAAGTCTCGGAGCAGTTCTTTTGCAAGAACACGACGGACGTTTGCATCCCGTGTCCTACGCTAGGCGGAAGCTTTTGCCCTACTCCACAATTGAGAGGGAGTGCCTCGCCATAGTGTGTGTGGACTGTGCAGAAATTTCATGTGTACCTTTACGGTAAACCGTTCATCCTGCAGTCAGACCACCAACCGCTGCGATACCTAAATTCGGCGACGCACGTCAACAGTCGCGTATTACGTTGGAGTTTACTCCTTATATATTATGACTTTCATGTGGAGTATATTCGTGGATGTGATAACGTTGTGCAGACTAAGTAGAATAGCTACGGACCCGGACTAATGTGTCATAAGAGTAATAGATTGAACTGTGTGACTCGTGATACTGCGTAATGCTACCCTCCTCGACTTCTTGACCGTCCTATGACCATCAACGCTTCTCCTGTCAGGCAGAGGCTGAGGGAGAGTGCCCATTTTTCGCGGGGCCATTCCTGACTTGTTGCCACTCGCTCAGAACGTTACAAAGAGGCGTCTAAATCATTCCGGGCTTCGTTAAACGGCGGGATCAACTTATGCGGACTGAATAGCTCAGGAGCCGACCTGGTAACCGACTGTTCCGTAGTGCTGTCACTCTGTGCGCTTTGTGTGCCAGAAGTCTTTTTCTGGAGCTCGATCTCGAGCTTTAACACTCGTTCTTCCGCTTCTAATCGTAGACGCTCTTGTTCTGCCTGCGCTTTCGCGTCTTCCCGATGTTGGGCGCGCTGGTCGCGTTCCCTCACGATTTTTGTATCAATCCAACGCTTTAACTCCGCTCCTGCCATTCCTAGCTTTTTCCCTATGACATACAACCTCTCGATCTCCATCGCTCCTCCTGTGCGTTTGAAAATCCTGGCAGGCTCGCCAAAATTTGTGATAGGAAGATGTGGGCCCAGGCCTCAAACATGCAGGGATGGTACAATGAACAAAGAGAGGCTTTAATAACACGGGGACGGGACTAGGATAACGTACACGATAACACACACACAGTTCCTTCATGAGTGTCTGTCGCTTAGGTATAGTCACGCTCAGCGTCAATGTAGAAAGGCGTCCGATAGCGCTTCGGTATCAGACACTCACGGCACGAAGAGGCGTAAAGGTGACTCTGGAGCAGCGAGTGGCGCAGGCGCTGGAGGCCGGGGCGGATGCCCGGCACACGACGAGCCACTCGCGTGACGGCGGGGTCGGGACGTCTGCCCGCCACAGGGTAGACCGTTCGGAAGGCTTGGCTGCACCGGAACATGCCGGCGTCGGATGCTCGCCCAGCAGTGGAGCAGGCCGGTTGAAGCCCAAGGACAGCCCGGCCTGTTCTGCCAGCATGCCCAGGAACCCTGTACACCTTGGGTAGACGAACTGCTCAGCGCATTCGGAAGGCCAGCCCAGGCAGCTCAGGCAGATCGCATGGCTGCCGTTTCCGCCCAGGCACCGGTCCCTTTCTTCCTCTTCGTTCGGCGCCGCCGCATAGCAGTCACGCGCATTCGGCCGCGACATTCGAATAGTCCAAACTCCTATCACACCAGCCAACGTTCTGGTGGAAGTTCACCGAGGTCGCATTATGAAAACAGTACATGCCGGCTAAGAAATGAACGTGTGTACTTTTCCCTTCTATAACCAGAGCCATACCTGCAGTGTGCCGGCCGGCCCTAGTTCACATGGTGTCTCCCGTGCTTCCGAATCTCGCCGGCAAGCTGTCGACGACTGCATCACTGCAGAAAATACAGTTGCTGTTGGAAAAGTAGCTCTTCGTTTTTCAAGGTAAACAATGTTTTAAAACTCGTTCCGCGAAAATCATAGGATCACGAAAGCTAGCAAAACGTGTTTCCTCGAAGCTTTGCAGTAACATAGATTGGGCTGTAAGCTCGTGCGGCACACCGCTTGAATATGGAGACACGTCTGATTGTTGTCGGCTGAGTGATACCTTAATGGAGTTCAAGGCTAGACATATACTATTGATACGTTACATGTATACGTTATGTATCAACAATGTTCAGACTTGCCTCCTATTTCGGTCATGGGCAGAGCTGCGAGACCGCCTCTACAGCCGTCGCCGTTCTATACTGGGGCTACAGCGAAGCTAAAGCTTAGTGACAGCATTCTAGAAGTTTCCCAATCCAAACAACATATTGACACCTTTTGGGAAAGCATGAAAGCTTGCCACTCGTGGGCAACAGCACGTTCGTCATGCACCCTCCAGCGCGATTCCAGAGTCCAGCATGGCGCCGGATGATCGTAAAACGGCGGCGCCCCCAATAAAACGTGAAGGTGAAAGCAGGAGCCATCGTTTTTACAATTGGACTTGTGCCTTGTGCCGTCGAGCGCCCTGAGGAAGACAAGTCCACTTGTCGAAACGTTGGCTCCTGCTCTACCTTGTTCTCGTTTTGCTCATCGTCCTAAGGAAATTATGTAGCATGGGTAATAACTATAGACGTTATGTCTATAGACATAACAAAATATTAGAATATATATGCAGTGTACATGGAAGAGAACTTGTAAAGCAGTATTATTTATTCAGAGAGATGCAAGATACAAATTGACCCAGAAGGTAGCACAGTAGATAGCGTCGTAAGCACACGTGATATAGCATGCGAGTAGGCTGTTGTTACACGGCCTGGTCTCTTCTGGTCGTGAACATTGTAAAGGGGGCTCATTTTGAGTAGCAGAGATGTGTCAGCTGGCTACTCGTTCTCATTATGGACTGAAGTGATTGGCTGCTGAAAATTGCACAAGGCACGCATCCTACAAACGCTGTAAGCAATGTCTAGCATGTTGATTGGCGGTGGTTTGTCTAAGAAATAAAATTCTTTGATCCGTCTTATGACTCGCTCAACATGGATCCTAGCGCCAGCTATTTTTCGGGTGGCAATCACATCATTAGCTGACCACTGTTGCCCTATTTTAAATGGTGGCACGTGGATTTGACTAGAAGGCGGCAAAACGCCCTCCAACCTAAAGCCTTTGTGGACCATCACAGCGTCCCCCGCATCTAATAAACCTAAGAGGCCCGATTTTTCGACAAATTTGCTATCACTAACACGCGCACCCCACAAATCTGGCAGAAATTAAACATTGCCATCTGGTATTACTTCAACAAGTGCCTTGAATGTGTTAAAATGCCTGTACGAGGAGAAAGTGTGCCTCTGTGCCTGTTGTTTTGAAGGTCTTTGGATTCTCACCTCTGTGCAATGAAGGATGACTCTAGTGTTTCAGAAGGCACTGAATGCCATTGGCATGTGCCTTTTGACCTCTGTTAATGTGGGAAACCTTGTAAATGCTGCAAGCCCTTTATCGAGGAAAATTACCAATGTATAAAAGATGCGACTAAGGCATGAGAAATTCCAGACATTTGAGCCACTTATTTGGCGCAGACACAACTCCTGAGCCTATACAGCATCATGAAAAGTTCTTCGCGCTTAGAGCACGGCCTTTCCTTTGCTTGCATTTTTCCTTCATCCCAATAAACCATGCGCTCTGCATTTCTTTTAATTTACTTTAAAAGTGCTTGAAACTATTCCTTACTTGGCACTTATGTATAAAATTAAAAGATCATTTGCGAGTAGTATCCACAGAAAAAGTGCAGCATTTTAGCTTTCTACATTGCAGTTCTAGCTCCCTGACTGTCCATTGTAATGCCACATTTTCAGATAATAAGTGGTCAGTGTTCTTTGCTTAACGACGTTGGCTCTAGGACCTCCTGTGGCTCAGAGAGCATTGGGGATGTTGCAAGCCGCATGAGTGCGTCAGCTGCTCCTTCCTCCTCGAATGAAGAGTGTGCACCTGCATTTACATCAACAGATACAATAAAGTGACACTACTGCTTGTCGACACAACAATTCATCGAACACTGACATATACTCTGAGCATTCAAACTTCGTGCAGAGTGCATTACCCTAACGACCTGGTTACCTGAAAGCAAATTATGGATAACTTATATGCTGCAAACATGCAAGACTCGCAATGAGTAGCATGAGGTGAGCCTGAGAAAACATTTCCAGCTACATAATGTGAGTGTGTTCCTGCCATTAGTTCAAAAGCCACTGATCCCCCTGAACACAGGATGTGTCTGCTTTCCCATCACTGTGACTTCTACAACTTCCTCTTTGACCTGGAACCTGGGCACCTGTGGCTTAAAGTAAATAAGTAATGAAATAGTATGAGTACACACAAACACGCATGATTCGGATAGGCCATGAAGTGCAGTTCCCAGGGCAAATATGTTTCACCACTGCATGTCTTCCTTTATAGTGTGCCATAGTGTTTGGCATACATACATACACAGCCAGTGGGGAGCACAACAGAATGTCAGTTTGCATGCGTTATTTACAACATAAAGTATGCGTAAATCTATCTACACAATGCTAAAACATTGTCAGAATGTCCAGAATCGGTGATATCTTCTGTTTGTGGAGCGTCTGTTTTCCTCTTGAAACGCGCCGTGGTGCGTACATAGCGGTCGACCGCGTCCTTTTTGCTGAACCGGTCTGTGTACACAAACAGCATCGGTATGAAGTCCGTATGTCTGGGCGACAGCGAAGGCGCCCTTGCAATGTGTCAGTTAAACAATGAGACGCGCCACTCGACTCCAGCAGACGCAGAACGGGAAAATGAGCCTTAGTACAAACCGTACTACATCACGATTCGCTAAACAAACATAAGCTTTCTGCAAGTAAAGATTACTGTCCTTAGTGCCGACGAGCATGAAGAAACGACAACTATCAACGATTGCTAACTAGCACCATCAGCTAATTCCACAGTTCACGCTGTTTCCAACTCAGCCCGGCAGTGCAGGGGCGCTTGGCTCCGACGGATAACACCGACATCACGAGCATTCGCTGAGCGCTTATAAAGCTGTAAAAGTGTGCAAAATGTGAAGTTGCTAAATGACGGCGTCCTAGTGGCGGCCGGACAGAGACGACAGCAAAAAAGAAAAAAAGGCACACTTCGCGTTTCACTCGGCCGGCTTGCGCTAGCAAAAAATCGTTTCTTTTGCTAGCTAAAACACAAATTTGCGTCTTTGTCGAGATTATTTGTAGGAGTCAGTAACGGTAAAAGGTAAACTATGTATGTGAATGCATGCCTCTCACAAATTGCTTCCCGCTCAGTCGAGATGCTGCTGACGGCTGCCATGCCCGCCCTTGCGCATCTTGCCGCTTCACAGCCCTAATGCAGGCTTCACGGTACTGTCAATCCCATTTTACCGACGGAAATCGATAAAACCACACTGTCCTGCTGGGACGGTCAGGGGAGGTGCAGCCCTAAGCGACACACGACTTTGGAATCGCGCCGAATTTCGATGAAAATATGTTCGAAAGGCATACTGTGCGCGCGGCAGCGAGAATAGTGAGGATGACAAATGCAGCGCCTGCTACAGGCGTTCGGTCGTGCGCCTGCCAAATTGCTTTGGTCCGCTACCGCTAGGGCGCTGTGTATGCGCAGTTCAGCGTCGGAAAAGGCGGCAAGTGTAGAGAGTGTCTCGGTTGGCCATGGAGTTCGCCTCCTGAAATTATGGGTCCATGGCACTGAAATATTTTTATCTCGGCTATTAATGAGGCAGATTTCAATTTTTTTTTTGCATCAGAACGCTCCATACACGACACGTAAAATCTTCCAGCGTATAACCAAAATTTGCTATGGGGTCTCATGAGGGGCCCTTTAAAGGGCGCTCAGTATGCGAGGGGAGGTTGTATAGACGCAGCCCGGCGGAAATAAACGCTGTCCTCCACCAGACCCTTGCGCTTTCTTCGCGTTGGGAGCTTACACTGGGGCCATGGGA
This sequence comes from Dermacentor variabilis, assembly GCF_050947875.1. Classification (NCBI taxonomy): domain Eukaryota; kingdom Metazoa; phylum Arthropoda; class Arachnida; order Ixodida; family Ixodidae; genus Dermacentor; species Dermacentor variabilis. The sequence continues at coordinate 38,698,706 of NC_134573.1, read as the reverse complement.
AAGTGCCATCTCGGACCGCCGCCACCATCACAAATAATGAACATCCATCGCTAATTGGCGCAGTCGAATAGCCAATCGGCAAAGCCCACAGTGAAGGAGACACCGGAGCCTTTGTGAGGCGAGCTGTTTCGTCATTGTCACCACCTTTCAAGGCGTTCGTCTGCCATCGCAAGAGAGGCGCAAAAAGGAATCAGCATCCGAGAACCTTGGAAAGGTTTTGGAACACATTTGTAGCGCGAAAATGGCCAGCAGATTGAAGAAGCATACGACGAAATTGGCGGGCGTACAGCGGAGCGAGAGCAAATGAGAAAGGAGCGTCTGCAAGCGGCAAGTGTCCCTTCACCGGATCAGCGCTCCGATGAGGATAGCTTCATCAAGGTGACAGCTGCAGCATATGATAGGCTTAGCGTAGTGAACGAGCTGACCACGTCGGAGCGCCCAAGTGGAATGTAGCTGCGGTGCGGGTACAGTGTTGTGTGGGTGGGCAGATGTTCCTGCATTTCATCGCCACATCCACATTCAGCGCCATTGCGAGCCTGGGTACTTGAGAACAAGAATCTTCCGAGGACACCAACGAGAGGAGCAGCGATTGCGAGTCAAGCAGCGAGAGCATAAGCTAGCCGCAAGCATTCACATCCTATGGTGAGATCCGTTTCGTGATGTTGTGAAAGTCGGGGGTCCGTGCGGCCAAAGAAGGTTCCATGAATGATACCGTGCCAGGTGCCGGGAGAAAGAAGGGATCCGAACGATGTTGAAGAGAATGAGAAAAAGCATTGTATTCCAAAAAACTAAATTGTTCAGTTTTACAACATCGCGGCTTCAACTATCGGCGCTCACTGCGTGCTAGATTCTTTGATTGTCCGAGCGCTCTTTTTTTCTCACAGTCGTTCGGATCAGCCTTTTGTGCCGCTTTCTTCCCTCTTTGCCTCATTGAGGGAATTCACTGGCCAATTACAAACGCGGAATCGTTCACCACCACTATCACCCCTCACTGGTCTCCAACTTGGTGCTCCTGTTTCCAACGCGGTGCTCGTGTCTCCCAAGTGGCACAATACGAGGCAGCCACGTGGCAAACTTAATCTGCCGTTGACGCTTTTCCCGTGAGTTCTCAACGATGACCCTGTCATCGATCAGTGACATCTTCGTGACCGTCAGGAGGGGCGACGTTGTTGTCTTGAAGCAAGCTGCCTTGAAGTGAATGATTAGGCGTCAACATCAACTGTCAGAGCTGCACATCGCTCGTGAAGCATCTTTTGTTTAGGGAATCGCCAAGCAAAACAGCACCCGTGACAGCTACGTGTTGCTGGCGGGGCATCCCCCGCTCTGAGGGACCACCAGGCACAAGAGCACCGTCGCCGCCCGATGATGCATCTGGAGGTCGAACTGTTCGATGCAGCTTGACCGGCTTGATACCTGCATTGCTCAAAGCCATGCGGCCATAGCTTCCGAGCATGATGATCTTCTGGCCAAAAGCGCCTTGATAGGGGGCCTCTGACTGGGCTGCATGAATACAAAATGACAAGCTCGAAGGAACGACCGTTGTCAGCCGCACACAACGCTGCAAGCGCCACGTGCAAGCCCACTCTCATCGCCAGACTGTACAAATTCAAACAATAGATGGATGGATGCAAAACTTTAATGAAGGTTCTGAGGTACGCGACTCAGCGCGCAACGGGCCGCTCTCACGTTGGGACAGTCAGGCCACGCCCGACCGCCGCATCGTGGGCCCTCTGGACAGCCCATAGTTGCGCCCCGGCCTCGAGGCTCTTGATAGCGGAGAGCCACTTGTCCTCATTTATTTGTTCTGTGCCTCGTAACGAGGGGCAAAGCCAGAGCATATGGTCTAGGCTAGCGATGTCATTGCAGTGCCTGCAAGAATTAGGGGCATAGGTGTCTGGATAAATTTTGTGGAATAAAGCCGGGCTGGGATACGAGCCTCTTTGCAGTAATCTGAGGGTCAATGCCAGTGCTCTATTTAACTTGTGTGGAAGGGGAAAGTCTCTCCTGCCGAGATAAAAGTGCTGCGCAATTTCATTGTATGTGGTCGGTTGATCTCAGTTCACCACTGCGGGCCTGCGTTGGAGTTCTCCATGGTCGCGGAAAGCGAGACCCTGCGCCTTGGAGTGGGCCAGCTCGTTGAGGTTTGTGGGGCCTGCCATGATGGATCCCATGTGAGCGGGGAACCACGTGAGAGTGTGGGTGGCGATGCTTTTGCCGTCGAGGATGCGACAGGCTTCACTACACACGACGTCAAGCTGAAGGCGCGGATGGCTGCAAACAATCTGACAATCCTTTATCTATGGAAAACTCCGAAGCACAAGGCTCACGTTGATTCGTACAGGTGCCAAGAAACTTCCAATTATGTGTCCTCGCAAATAGACACAAGCCGGATTTACGTAATCAAGCTAAGTAATCATGAATTAAAGCTTCCTCAGGTCAGGAAGGCGAAGCGACAGCCGGCCTTGAATAATTAGCACAAGATATCTCCATGATTATTACATAATGCCAAATAGCGAAATAAACACAAGGGAAGCCATTTACAACCCCTATCATGTTGCTAAATTGGCCCAGAAAGCCTGCTTTTCTTCTAGCGTACTTCTAAGTGGCGCTACTGTAAAGCTGCACTCCATCTTGCTGCATGATTTGGTGCGAAAACCTGAACGTAAAAGTCTAGATGGTGGCTTGCTGAAAACATTTTCGCCTGCAGAGTCATTGGACATTGCGAACTCCTTTAAAGATGCCTTTGAACTATCACTAACAAAACTAAAACAGCAGTCTTCTAGAACTCCAAGTTTAAATTACCTAGGTCAGATGATTCCAAACTCTGCTATTCTACCATCCATTAATGCAAGTGACCTATGGAACTTGATTAACGCAATTCCACTCAACAAACCGGCAGGTTATGACCGAATAAGAGTGTGAGAAATAAAGTGCAATTTCTATCATCTGCAAAACGTGCTTTTGTTTATCTTTAACGGATGTTTCGAAGCAGGTAAAATCCCGCAGGGTTTAAAGACCTCAGTAATTAGACCAATTTATAGGAAAGGTAGTAAATCAGATAAAAATCACTATAGACCAATCGTAATAATGAACGTGTTAGCACATGTAATGGGAAATTTATTTACACTTGCATGGTATCTTCTTGCGATAAATTTGATATAAGTTTATCCCAATATCGTTTTAGACGTAGGTTAAGTACAGTCGACCTGTTCGAAGAATGTAACGATTATGTATGTAAAAATATTGATCAAAATAATATTGTGCTCGGCCTTTTCTTAGATCTGACAAGAGCTTTTGAAACCATAGAACACAACGTCATGATATACAAACTAGAAAGTATTGGTTTCTGAAGTCCTTATTCGAAATTCTTTTCCAATTATTTTTCAAACCGTTTGCATGTAGTCTCTATCAAAGAAAAAAACATGTAGTGATTTTACATCAGTTAGATATGGTGTACCTCAAGGGTCGGTTCTGGGACCTTTTTTATTTAACATTTACGTCAATGATATTGCCAACATACAACTGAATGACGTAGTAGTTCTGCCGAAACCCGCAAGGTGTAGAGAAGTAATGAATAAAGGGGAAATCAGACATCCACCCGTTCGTAGCAATTGCTACAAGTGACCTAGGTTTCCTTTGTAGCAATTGCAACGAACGGGTGGATGTCTGATTTTCCCTTTATTCATACAACTGAATGCTTCAATATTTCAATACGCTGATGACACTACACTACTTATATCACACGAATCGTATTCTGAAGCTGTAAAACTTCTTCAAGAAGACGTAATACGTGTGATTGATTGGTTAAATGCTAATCAAATATATTTAAACAAAGAAAAGACCACCATGAGATGTTTCAGAAATCCTCATAAAACTGTTAGCCTAGACCTGTCCATTCAATTACATGGTTCTCAGTGTTTAAAATGCTCTTGCATGTCTCTACCGCTATTTTCTTCTGTTAAGTACCTTGGCCTTCATTTTGACGACCGTTTGTTGTGGGATGTCCACATTGACTGCATAATGAAGCGTTTACGAACGGTAGCAGCTCAGCTTTACATGCTTAAATTTAACACGCCTGTTAAGTTGGGAAGGTTATTTTTAAGGCTCTAGGCCAGTCAGTGCTCAGACATGGTATTTCAGTTTTTGGTTCTTGCTCACAAACGAAAGTAGATCGAGAGGATAAGCCGTTGCATAGGATAGCTGCGAGCATACTGTATGGTACCGCTTATGATTGTTCAGACAATGATATAAGAAGTAATATTGCTACGAAACAGCCACCACAGTGTGGCTGCACTGAAGAGGAGGAAGATGACGTGGACACGCTTGATATAGCGTCGCCATTGTGGCCTTCCGTTAGCTTCCTCTGAATAAATGTATATAGCATTGGGCTACAGCTACACGTAACATTAATTTGGTGCAGGTGGACGTGCCCCGTACCCTTCATGGAGCTTCGCAGCGGTCGCAACGGTGACAGTGCAACTTCGGCTCCTGCAGGCGGCACTTCACGCACTTCTACACAACCGTCTCCGCCTGCAGCCCCGACCTACGTCGCCGTTTCTCCCCCTGGGGATCCTGGTGTTTTCAACGGAGTCGGTAGTCCTCATGTTGACGACTGGCTCCGCTTATACGAACATGTCAGCACCAGTCACAGGTGGGATCCGACTATTATGCTTCGACCGAGTGGAGCTCCGACCTCGACGGAGCTCCACTTGTATGGTTCCAGACTCACGAAGAGGAGATCTCGAGCTGGGATCTCTTCAAAGAGAAGCTCCGCGACCTTTTTGGCAATCCGTTCGGTCGCCAAGTCAATGCCAAAAAAGCCCTTGCCACACGTGTACAGACGTCGACCGAGTCATACGTGTCGTACATTCTCGATGTCTTGGTCCTTTGTGCCAAGGTTGACCCGACCATGCCTGAGGACGAGAAGGCTAATGACATCCTCAAAGGCATTGCTGACGACGCGTTCAATTTACTGGTGTTTACGCACGTCACCAGCATCGATACGATCCTCAAGGAGTGCCGCCGTCTCGAGCAGGCTAAAAGCCGCCGGATATACCAGCACATCAGGCGACTTCCCAACACAGCTGCTACGTCAGCCTGTGACGACCTCTTCCACCAGCCGTCGCGATTTGACAACTTGACCCATATCATTCGTCGTGAGGTCGAAGCGGCACAACCGGCGGCCTCTTCGTTCCCATCACCTGATCATTCTCCGGTGACAATCTCCTTGATACAGGCTGTCGTCCGCCAAGAGTTGTCCAACGTCGGCCTGCAATCCCTTCGTCCCGTACGCTCAGAACCTCTCTCTCCACGCACGTCCCCACCGCGCTCTTCTTACTCTTATGGACAGCGCAACCCCTCCGAATGGCGAACCGTGGACGACAAGCCGATCTGTCCAGCGGCCGACGGCCATTGCCGCAGCCGCTGGACTTCTCCGACGCTCTATTTTTCTGATTACCACCCTCGCCTCTCTAGCGCATCCTTTTACTTCGCCCCTTCTATGCCCGCTGCATCATCTGACCCTGCGACACCTTTGACACGACCCCGCTACTCCCGCTCACCTTCTCCCTCCCGTCGTCAATCTCGTTCGCCCCCGTCACGCCGTGCTCCTTCTCCGACCTACTCGCCGCACCCCCGACGGGAAAACTAGATAGTGCAGCTTCTGAAGGTGAAGCTGCAATGGCGACATTGGCACGAAATCCTCGCTTCACATTATCCACGAACAAGAATCTTTTGGACGTTCTCGTCGACAATGTTCCTGTGTGCGCGTTGATAGACACCAGGGCGCATGTGTCCATTATGAGTGCTGCTCTTCGCCGTCGGCTCAAGAAAGTTCTGACGCCCGCCCCAAACCGAGTTGTACAAGTCGCCGACGGAGGGACTGTCGCAATTGTTGGCATGTGCTCTGCCCGACTCACCATTGCTGAGAGACACACCGTCGTTCTCTTCACCGTCATCGAGCATTGCCCTCACGAACTCATTCTTGGTCTGGATTTCCTTGCCAATCATTCTGCCTTCATTGACTGTTCGGCCGGCTCACTTCGCCTTGACTTGCCTCTTCTTGCCGACCCTGTGGACTCACTTCCAAGCCGTTTGAGCTGCATGGATTTTATTCGCCTACCGCCCCACTCTGCGACACACGTCGACTTGTTGTCCTCACCAGCTGTACCTGACGGTAATTATTTGGTCGCACCAATTCCGGCAGTTACACTCACACGTGGTGTTACCGTGCCGCACACTGTGCTGACAATTACTGGCAACTGCACCTGCCTTCCCCTTGTCAATTTCGCGCTAACCGCGCAAGTTCTGCCTCAGGAGATTTCATTGGCTATAATTAGCGCTTTGCAGGATGATGAGATCCAGCCATTCACAGTGGAAGATCGTCACAGCTCAGCCCATACAGTGATGTCATCGCACGGTACTGACGTCGACATTGAGAAGATGGTTTCCTCTGACCTTACACCTGCTCAAGTTGAAGCTCTTTGCCGCGTTCTTGAAGGCTATTGCGACATTTTTGACTTTGAGAATCGACCCTTAGGTCAAACGTCCGTCGTGACCCATCGCATAAACAATGGCGATGTCAACTCTATTCACTGACGTCCATATCGTGTTTCTGCGTCCGAACGAGCTGTTATCCAACAGGAAGTCAAAAAGATGCTTGTAAAGGACATTATCGAGCCTTCCTGTAGTCCCAGGGCTTCTCCCGTCGTACTTGTCATAAAGAAGGATCGAACGTGGCGTTTTTGTGTAGATTATCACCACCTCAACAAAATCACAAAAAAGGACGTGTACACTTTGCCACGTATTGATGATGCTCTAGACTGCCTGTACGGTGCCACCTATTTTTCTTCTATCGACTTACGGTCCGGCTACTGGCAGATATCCGTCGACGACTTGGACCGAGAGAAGACTGCATTTGTTACCCCTGACGGCTTTTATCAGTTCAAGGTGATGCCTTTCGGTCTCTGTAACGCGCCCGCCACCTTCGAACGAATGATGGACTTTTTGCATCAGGGTTTCAAGTGGTCCACCTGTTTGTGCTATCTGGACGACGTCATCGTTTATTTGCCCACTTTTGACACGCATCTAGACCGTCTTTCAGCGATTGTTGACGTGTTCCGCCACGCCGGTCTCCAGCTGAACTCGTCAAAATGTCATTTCGCTCGCCGCCAAGTCACCGTACTTGGTCACCTCGCGGACGCCCGAGGCGTGAGACCTGATCCGGACAAAATTCGCGCCGTTACGAACTTTCCTGTTCCGAAGTCTACCAAGGACGTTCGCAGTTTCCTAGGGCGGTGCTCTTATTTCCGACGCTTTCTAAAGGATTTTGCGACCATCGCACGTCTCCTTACCGACCTCTTGAAGAAAGACGCCCCATGTTCTCGGGGACCTGACCATGCCGCATCTTTTTCGCAGCTCACTACTCTCCTTACCACGCCTCCATTTTTTGCCCACTTTTACCCGTCTGCCTCAACGGAAGTTCGAACTGATGCCAGTGGTCACGGCATAGGAGCAGTGTTAGCACAAAGCCAGCGTGGACATGATCGCGTTATAGCCTATGCCAGCCGACTTCTATCACCCGCCGAGTGCAATTATTCAATCACAGAGCGCGAGTGCCTCGCTCTTGTGTGGGCTGTTGCGAAGTTTCGTGCATACTTGTATGGACGCCCCATCTGTGTCATCACTGATCACCACGCGCTCTGCTGGCTATCCTCGTTTAAGGACGCCACGGGACGACTCGCTCGCTGGGCATTACGCCTGCAAGAATATACCTCCTCCGTGGTATATAAGACGGGACGCTTGCACCAGGATGCCGATTGTTTGTCCCGCTACCACGTCGATGAACCGGCTAATGCAGACGCTATCGCTTGCGTTTTCTCTGTCCCAGTTGCTTGAAATCGGCAACGAGCAACGCCGCGATCCCTCATTACGAGCCCTCATCGACCATCTGGAGTCAACGCCTGGCGACGCCTCTCTCCGGATGTTTCTTCTTAAGGAGGGGACATTATACCGCCGCAATCTCGATGCACACGGCCTTGACCTTCTGCTGGTAATTCCATCGCACCTGCGTTCGACTGTCCTCAACAACTTGACGACGCTCCCTTGGCTGGACACCTGGGCGTCTCGAGCACATACGACCGTGTACGACGTCGATTCTTTTGGCCGGGTCTCGCCCGCTCCGTGCGGCGCTACGTTGCCGCTTGTGAGCCCTGTCAGCGTCGGAAGAAGCCCTCCACACCTCCAGCTAGATGTCTCCAGCCCGTCGACATCCCACCGGAACCCTTTTTCCGTGTTGTTCTAGACCTACTTGGACCGTTTCCTCTCTCGGGCTCGGGAAATAAATGGGTCGCCGTCGCTACTGATTATGCTACGCGGTGCGCAATCACCAGAGCCCTTCCGACAAGTTGTGCAACAGACGTTGCTGACTTTCTGCTATATGACATCATTTTAGTACACGGTGCTCCGCGCCAAGCTGCGGCTACTGACCGTGGCCGCAGCTTTCTGTCGGCAGTCGTCGAGGACATCCTCCGCTCCTGCTCGACAAAGCACAAGTTTAGCACGTCCGACCACCCACAGACCAACGGCCTCGCGGAGCGCCTCAACCGGACCATGACCGACATGCTTTCGAAGTACGTTGCGACCAACCACCACGACTGGGATCTTGACTTGCCATATGTGAAGTTCGCGTATAATTCATCGCGTCACGACACCGCCGGCTATTCACCATTCTACCTCCTATATGGCCGAGAACGCGCGTTGCCCTTAGACACTTTGTTGCCCTCGGCCACACGTTCAGCCACTGAATACGCCCGCGACGCGATCGCACACGCCGACCACGCGCGCCAGCTCGCCCGCACCCGTCTCGAGGCCTCACAGGAGCATCAGAGACGCCTCTATGATTGCCACCATCGCGACGTGCACTCAGTTAGTCTGGTCACCCATTCGACGTGTGGGCCTTTCTGAAAAGCTGCTGTCGCGCTACACTGGCCCATACCGTGTGGTGCGACAAGTGACCGATGTCACGTATGAAGTCATCCCCGCCGACCCCTCAGCGTCATCGTCGGCTGCAAGCGACATCGTTTACGTGGCGAGACTAAAGCCATACCACACACCTTTAGCCGCGGATATGTAGAATAAGCACCGGGACGGTGCTTCTACTGCCGGGGGTGATGCTACGAAGCAGCCACCACAGTGTGGCTGCACTGAAGAGGAGGAAGACGACGTGGACCCGCTTGACATAGCGTCGTCATTGTGGCCTTCCGTTAGCTTCCTCTGAATAAATGTATATAGCATTGGGCTACAGCTACACGTAACAATATTGCAGGTGTTGAGTCCTTTTCGGATCTATTTGTGCAAGTGATACTTCGTAATATTTTCTCGAATCGCCACAAATGTTAAGAAAAAACATACCTTTATCAATTACCGCGTATATATACGAACTATGGTGAAAAGTGTCGGGAATGTTACGTTCCTTTTTATTTTAACCAGTTGCCGAAATAAACAATTCGACAGCATTCCCAAAAAGAAGCCAAACAAAGTAAAGCGTGGTTACTTCATCCTCAAAATACTTGACAGGTATTGTGTGCGTATGTTTTTTTTATTTATATGTTTTTGTTATTTTATGTTTTTTATTTTATATGTATTTCTTTAGGTTTTCCCAAAGAAATAGCGGGAAATATTATTTTTTCAAATTAGTTTTTTTTCTCACGCTACTAACACAGTAAAATATTCATGTTCAAAAGTCTCTTCAAGCTGTTGCGATATGTAGCATATACATCGTACTTCTTTTGCTAGCAGCGAGCTAGCACATCATGTCTGCCGTGACCCGCCCACAAGCGACTTGCGCTTATGCGCGCACGATATGTGTAATAAGTTGTGATCTGCTGAAATAAAGATGTATGTATGTATGTATGTATGTATGTATGTATGTATGTATGTATGTATGTATGTATGTATGTATGTATGTATGTATGTATGTATGTATGTATGTGTGTGTATGTATGTATGTATGTATGTATGTATGTATGTATGTGTGTGTGTGTGTGTGTGTGTGTGTGTTCTTTTTTGCGTGTGCATTCTGTATGTATGTATGTATGTATCCGAGCAGGTAGCCGTCTTTGTGTGACACTCCTTCACATAATACGAGGCCGTGCCATTATAAGTTACCAAATCTGACCAATAATAAAAAAATTGTTCGAAGTATTAAAAGAAAGGCGCAATCAAGCTTTCACTGAGGCTTGTTATATTCAGCCTACATGTCCGTCTAACTAAAGAAAATGAAAAAAACTTACGCTTTCCTTTCTCGAGCGTTCAACTGTCACGTTTTCATGAAAGTAAACATCAAACTAATTGAAAAAAAAAATCTGCCATACCACGAGTAGAAGAGACCAACGACGTCCTCTGCCTGACAAAAGCACCTAAGGCGTTCAAAATTTAATATTGTCGAAGAAATGAAAGCTCATGAACTCAATCTACAAAACGTGCCTCCAAAGCACCCCTACCAAATAAAACATGACTCGTTGTGAACTCCCGCTAAAGCATAACACATCCACTTGCGCAACTTGCTCGTCACCTTCCCAATTGTATTCAACACTGACCCTGTTTGCCTTACAATTCTACATGTGTCGTCAGGTAAACTTTCTACTTGAAAGTGTGGATCCGACCAGAGTCGAAAATGCTAACAACCTAACAAAATTTTGTGGTATTCCTTACGCTTCTCAAATGTTAAACGCGAAACTAAGCTGAATACAAAATGATTACAAAATAAGAACACAATTCGCAACGCGTCTTCCTGACTTTCTATTCGGGCCTCAAACGAATCCTTTCAGACGAGCTCGAGAGAGCCGCGCATTCCGGGGTTTACGCAAAGTGCGGTCGCTAAGAAGGCAAAATTTGTTAGTTTCTCTGACGCACCTCGTAGCTGCAACTTTAGGACAGCAGCCTCCAGATACTGAGAGAAGGGTACATTCACAGACCCGCGCACGCACTATTCCCTAAGGTGCTAGGCAGTTGCCTTTCTTTGCCCTCGTGAGTGACCAGCTCTTGTAGCAGCCTACAAGACGCTTCCCTTTGTCCCTCTGCTTACAACGAGACGTTCCTAATGCGGTTAGGCGCATTACGGTTTCTGCGCCTGAATCTTCGCGAAACTTTTCTCTTCGCGACATGCATTACGCCGAACCCCGATCTCTGAAAACGCTTAAGCTTGAGATTTACCGTCCTTCGCTTTTTCAGTCTTTCGCTGGATCTTCACGTTCGCGCATTTGCCTCTGTCACCTTGCCGCTTCACAAGTGTGATTCTAGACGCGTCGACCGCTTTCACCTTTCTGCTCCATGCCTATGCATCTTCTTCAGCATCTGTTCTGACCTATCGGAAAAGCCATAGGTGGCTTTTTCTGGCAAGCCCGTCGAGCTTGCCGCCTCCGTACATGATTGGCCTAACGCGCCCCCCGTTTCTTGTGCGGGAAAGCCGCCGCTCTCTACCGCCTTCTCCTCGCTTCCGGCTACTAATACGCTTGACGCGTCATTGTGCGCAACTGAGTCCGGACTAGTTCCATAATACTGTGACCGCTTCTCAATAGGGGACACGCCTATCAGTCTCTGACTCTCCTCCCGTGTTCTTGCCCTGAAAGCTCCCATATTGGAGAAGTGTGCTCTCTCCGTCAGCGTTTGCTCCGACCCATTCGAAGAGCCATAGCTGACTTGCTCTTGCAGGCTGGCCGAAATTTCCGCCTCCATACATACCTGGCTGTTCACTGTAAGCTGTCCCACATACGGCTTGAACAGCTGCAGGTTCTTATCGGACTCTAAATTGTAGCAATTACCACCTGCTTCTCACTTTTCCTGGCCGTGCGGCCTTTTTCTCCACAGTGTGTAAAAACCAACTCTCTTCCGCTCTTCCAACGCGCGTGCACCGTCAACAGGCGCCTTCGTTTCTTCCGCTACTTCAAGAGCGTCACCCACTTTCTCCAGAGGCGTGCCGGGGGAATTTGAAGTCTGCGGTTTAAAATTCCGGCCGGAAGACTTGTTACCCTTCGGCTATCAGGCACCAAATCGTGCTTTGTCGCTTCTCCCTGATCGTCACGGCGTAGTGCGGAAACTTCGGTATGTGCAGCAATCCTCGGCAAGTTCTGCCCTCTCTTTTTAGGCGTTCGAACTCGGCATGAAATGCCCGACCGAAATGTCTGAACATAGCCGCCTTCTTAGCCCTATCGTAGTCTCGCGCTTTCTCCTCGGACCAGCAGTCCGTAAAAGACTTAGCGATATTTAACGGGATTAGTCCTGGTAATCTCTCGGTCTGCAAGACCCGGCTGACACCCTCTTTCACACACACGCTTTCGAAACCGGCGAGGAAATTAACTATATCCCAGTCTGCCCCGAAAGTGTGGAACTGCCGTCACGCTATCTGCCATCTAAGTATTTGAACTTTCCATTCAAATTCTTCCATCGTAAGAGCGTACCGTTTCGCTGCCTCTCGCTCGAGCCTCTCGTACTCCTTTGCTTCTCGCTTGCACCTTTCTGCGTTTTCGCGCTCGTGCCTCTGGCACATTTCTGCTTCACGAGCGTGAATAGGGACACTTTCTCCCTGTTCGCGCTCGCACCTCACGCGCCTCTCAACTTCTTCGCGCTCACGCCGCTCTACTGCTTCGAACTCGCGCCTGTCGCACTTTGCCTTCGTTCAACAATGGTTTCCCAAGCCTCGTCAGCTTCCTCGACCGTCGCATTTTCTGGGTTCATGACGTCGAGGACTGCTTCTTTTGTTTTTGCCGACTAGGCGGAAATGCCAAACTCCTCGCAAATTAGAAGGAGGTCCCTCACTTCGAATTTCCCCATAGCGATTTTTTTGCTTGCTAAATTCACCCTTCATTAAAATTGAAATTCCTTATTTAAAGAAGGTGAATTTCCAAAACAGTGCCCACCAGAAAACACCCATACTCTCCCAGCACCTGCTTTCTTGTACTAGACAGTTCTAGCGACATGGACGAGCAAACATTAGGCACTAGCTAGGCCGTCCTTATCGCTATATACCATCAGGAGATTGCAGAATTTCTCAGTTCTCTTGCCTTACAAAATAATTTTCCTGGCCTCACCAGCCTCCTCCCAACAATCTTCATTCTGCAAAAGCTCTAATTGGTGCCTTTTGTTTTTCGTAGGGCATACCGTAATGTCCATCTGCTTATGACTTTCTAGCAGTTCTTGGATTTGCAACTTCTCCATGCTCACAGTGCACCCTGTGTTTCCTTCCCTCAAGTAATTTAGCCCTCGAGACTGAATTCTTCGTGTACGTAACAAAATCACTAATAACACGGAACATCGATACCGACTGCCTGCGCTGATGAGTATGGCGAAAAGAGAAGCAAATACGTAGCACTCACCATGCACATGTAGCCAACGCCAGCCCATCCCATAAGCTGCCAGCCACTGTTGTAAAATAGGGGGTCCGTGTGGCCAACGAAGGTTCCATGTTGCCAGGTGCCGGGAGAAAGAAGGGTTACGAGTGACGTTGAAGAGAATGAGAAAACGGATTACATTAAAAAAGTACAAACTACCAAACTTCTGGCTCATTGCTAATTGCATCTGAGGGACGGACAAACGGTGCTACTATCTTTCATTTTTCTTTGCCTCTTTGACCTATATAACAATTCGGACGGTATCCCGTCCCTCAGTCTGGCCTGAAATTACGATTACTGATAGATCAGTGAGGCACCGTAGAATGCACCTGCAGAGGAGGTTGGGCTGTAATCATATTAGCTGATAGATCAGTGAGGAACCGTACAGTAGTAGTCTCTCTGAGAGAGTCGAAAAGTGAGACACTGCTTGCTCTATTTTTCGAGTTGCAAGTCATTTATTTTAAGTGCCATGTACCTGCAACGAAACGCCATCCTATGAACGTTTCTTACGCATCTGGTCTACATCACCTCCTCTTTGCTTTTGACCATCACTGCCGATCATCATCCGCGAAGCATCACTCTCCAACGGAAAACGCATAAGCAGACCAAAAATCTTACTTTGGCTCTCCTGTTGTAAAGGAGCAAAACCTAAAAACCGCAAAGGAGCGCGCGTAGCGGGAATGAACCAAAGAAAGCTACCACAGAAAAACATTTTTTTGAGGAAAATGCTTCTGGTTTTCCTTTTGTGAGGCGGTGCCTATTGAGGCTACGGTGCACCGAGTAATTCATTCGGTAATCCATCCTATGGGGCCTTACGCCACGTAGCTCGCATGAAAGCAAACATCTGTAGCTTTCAGTAAAGTTATTCTATCCATCCATCCATCCTTGAGCTATAGTCCCTAAAACATTCAGGGTCCGTACTTGAGCGGACGGGCGCCTCCATTCTGCTAGAGAGCTCAACGAGCGCGACGAGCGAGACTAATGGCAAAAAATTTGGAGGACGCATAAGCTTCGTCTTTAAGAGTGGAACGCGATAGCAGTGGAAGATCCCTGACTGCTTCTCACGCTTCGCGGCAACTGGAGCGTATGGAACCGTAATATTTACCTTGAAACGCTGGCCGCGAACGTTGTGCGCGAAGGCGGGCTTTGTGGTAGAAACGCGACCTCTTGCGTGGGCCGCAACGCGGCGGACGCGAGCGCCAGCCGGAGGTGCTGCAAGGAACTGGGCGCTCCGCTCCGTGGCTCTCTAGACACCCGCGTGCCAGTGCGTGCAAATGGAGGGCACCGCGGTTGGTCTGTGAATAGTAGAAACGCTGGAGAAGGGGCTTCTTTGCGCTTTCGCGTAACAGAATTATGTTTTCTCGTATATTCCAATTACAATGCGAGAGCTATCATGTATGTAGGTTTTGTTTATATCGTGGTTTACGGTTTTTTCTCGTATTTTAGCTTGAGAAATTCAATTAGTTCAGTCAATTCCTTGCGTCACATGGAAGGCCTGGGTATACGTGGTACGAAAATTGTTTTCTGTGCACGACGTCCAACACTGGACGCGGCACGCTGTCAGTGGATTCTCTGCGACGCGGGCTCCTTAACGCTATAGCGAGAGTTCAATGAATAAAAAAAGCATGTTGGCTAAGCAATGTTTTACAGGTCTGCTTGTTTACCAATTCGAACAAGAGACGCTGTTTCATTCATTTTCACGAAGATCTTGCCTTCTTTCGTCCAACAAAACCGATAAACCTCCTCCTTTGCCTTCGTTCTCGCTTTCCAGAAGAGATCACGGTTAACTTTCGTCAAGTTATCATTGAAGTAGATCTTTGGAAATGATGCACTTTCACGTAGTTTCTTCAGTTTTCCCCGCGCTTCAAGCCATTCTTCCTTCCAAATTACAGATTTAAAGCGCACCAAGACCACAGGTGTACCACTGATTTTGACTTTTAAGCGGTGTATGGCTGCAATATCATCAGACGAAAACCCTGAGAGGTCCAGATTTGCTGCCATTTGTGTGATTGTTTGTGTTAGGCTGTCATTACTTTTCCCTGGCAAACCGTGGATCTCAAGATTCTTTAGTCTGCTGTACTGCTCACTTTCATTTTGGTTTGCTTCTAGCTTTTGTATTACTACTGCCTGAGATAACACCGTTGTTTTCAGAGCTTCCAGTTCAGCGCAATCAGACATTTGACGTTCCTGAATGACCTGTTGTTGTTTCAAAACAGAATCATACTTCTCAGACAAAAACAACACCGATCCTTCTAGTTCCTTAACTGATTTCGATACAGCCGTGAACTCTTCCTGCAGCAATAGGAGCGAATCAACCTCCTTATGCAGAATCGGCAGCGATTGCAAACTTTTTCTAATTTCCCTTAGCTCATCCAACAGTGAAGACTCAGAACCACTGTTTTCCTTAAGTTCAGTCTCTGTGCCACTGTTTAGTTTCTTGTTACTTCTGCACGTTTTACAGACCCACGCATCTCTCTTAGCATTCCCCATTGTTGTGAAAGTGTTAGCTGCTATTCCAGAACATAACTGTCCTAGATGATACGAATATTTGCATTGAGCACACGTCATTACTTTTCCATCAGTAGGCAGAGCCTTATGACAGGAAATGCAGCTGTCGTCTTTTCCCATTGTACTGGCAGACTAGTGAGATAGTATAAAACCGGGAAACTAATTTACAATACAGGCGTTAGAAGGGGAAAACTGTTCATTGAAGGAATTCTTGTCCAAACCCATTCAGGTAGTATCGCTCACCAGGCGAAGCGTAGAAATCGTTATTGGCGCACCGTAACTGTCACTGGAACTGGCAGCTTGTGTCGCCTCGCAGAGAGCAGTCCAGAGCGACTACTATGACGAGCAGGGGGGCGAGACAGGCACTTTTACGTTGAGCGGCAGCCCGAAGCAAGTAGAGACGCACACGCACTCGCGTGCCCGGGGTAGCTGAGTGCTGCAGTAGTCTTGTGGAGAAAAAAAAAGCGGTGCGCGTGCTTACTGGTCGCCAAGGGGAGGACGTCGTCCACGCCCCGCAGCAACCGCCGTCGTATCTGCCAGCTTGTCGCCTCGCAGAGAGCAGTCCAGAGTGACTACTATGACGAGCAGGGGGGCGAGACAGGCACTTTTACGTTGAGCGGCAGCCCGCAGCAAGTAGAGACGCACGTTGAGATCAAATCCACGACCTCTAGCAATGGCATAGCCGCAAAGCTACCGCGGCGGCCACAGCATTGTTGATTTGATGGTGGACCGCTTCCGTGGTGTCGCCCTTATAATAATAATAATAATAATACTTTATTTGTGCACCACTGAAACAAATACATGGCAGGCGAGTGAACATTTATTCACTCGTATATAAATATACAAAGCAGGGCAACTAAGTTTCCTTAAATAAGCAAATACACATGAAGCATTAGAATGAAAACCTAAAATAACATTTTTTCTATTGATGCGCCACAAGATGCAACACACAGAAACGGGAGTGTCTAATCTGCAAAAAGTTGTGTAACTGGGCGCGTAAGAGTCGGCTACAGCGGTGTGGCTATACAGCCAAATAGAAAAAAGTTGAAAAGCTTCTTCTTAAGCTTATATAAGCTTTTAATTAACAGCGCATTAACATGCAACGGAACAAAGAAAACTATAAAGGGAAATGACGCAAATCTACCAGGCAGTAGCCAACACAAACCTAAATCATAAATAACCTAACAACTCCTTCAACTGCTGTTTTGAAGTCACAGAAAATAAATTGGATTGGATTGGACAAACTTTATTAAAGGTCCTGCAGGAAGAACGCAAGCGCGCATGGGGCGTCTCCCACGCCGGGACCCACAGGGAGTACCTGGCAGCCGCTCCGCGGGCCTGCTGGGCGGCCCATAGGAAAGAAGCCTCTTTATAAGTAGTTACAACTTTTAGCAATGTATCAAACCTCTCCCTTCGCAATATCGAGTAGACAACAGATCACTGCGAAACGCTTTTTACGCCTCTACAGCCGCTGAGTAACATAGGCAACATTAAAATCTGCACTCCAACAACGGCGAAGAATTACAGTTTTATTAAAAGAAGCCAGCAATGAAGAAAGTCCTACTTCATGAGAAACGTTATTAGCATGTGGTATGCTATCATAAGCAACACTCTTTATTAACGTATCTTTTTATTCATTTGTAAGTTCGGCTTTTTCAGCGCTCTGAGCAGAAGACGAAAACCGTAAACCTGCATCTAAGCACATTGAGCACGTATGCATGTACAATAACTTCCTTTACTGAGAGGGCCGCCATACCTTCTATGTTAAAGCGAAAGATGGAGAAACAGAAGAGAGGAAAGGCAGGCAGGTTAACCAGATACTGTGTTCACAAGGAGCCGTTCTACTTTCCCAGCTTCCCACAAATAAAGGCCACATGCATGGTACTGCCAGGATATGCTGCTACAAAAATGTTTACCAAGGTATCTGATAGTTTCCAAATATTGGACTGGAGTACATTTACATGCAGAACACGGCTCATGCATAAATACTGGAAAATGTATTGCTTGTTCTTCAACAGACTTCTAAAGCAAATGAGCTTCGTTTCTTCGAATTAATTTTAGGACAATTTCTGCAAACCACTGCATGGCTTTATGAACCGCAGTTTGCACGCCAATCATAGCTTCATCGTAACGTACATGGCATTTGAGTAAAACAGTTTCATCTGTACATTGAAAGACAATAGCTGCAATAATTACCGAAGTAAGGTCGTTAATAAATAAATTAAACACCAATGGTGACAACACTGAAATTTGGGGAACACCTCCGGTGACCGGTTGCCTACTACTTATACCTTCTTGGCTGACAGTTAACGCTTATCACCTGCCATACAAATGATTGTGCAGTACATTACAGATGAGTCGTCGAAACACAAAAAGTACTTAGAGGTGGCAACGCTTTTCTAATATCTCAGAACAAAGCACTAGTAAAGCGGTTGCTTTCAAACACCGAGAACATTTCATCGTGTAATTATATAGTTCGATAAGCAATATATACAAATAGCCTCGATGTTAGGACCGAAAATTTCTGCAAAAAGGATGTCATGCATTGAAACAGAAACTTGTAAGATTTGTGGCATATGGGAAAGACAGAAATGGACATGCAATTTTAAGCATGATCGTTTGACCCCCTTTAATAGCGATTTAACAATGGCAGCCTTTAATGCTTTCATAAAAGATGCCCATTTACGCAACCGCTCAACATTAAAATAAGTATGTCTGTTACTGCATCAAAATTTCTTTGCACCGCACAACCAGATAATCCGCCTAATCCTGGCTGCATACTGAGTCGAAAACTAAAATTACCCCCCTCAGATATTCTCTCAACAGCTTAGGCAAAGTGAGCCGAAGTAGGGAGAGATGATGATGATGTGTAGTGTTTTGCGGCGCAAGGGCCAGGTTTGACCAAAGAGCGCCATGACAAGTGGTAAAGTTGACGATGTATTACGGAAGATGGGATTTGGCTGTAAAGTGGCCTAAAAATAGTCGCTATAAAGTGCGTAAAATCTACTTGCTATAAAATTATGGCGATGACTAATGACGTATAATATGAACAATAAAATCCATCGTAAAAGAATGACACAGAATAGAAAATATATGAGATAATAAAAATACCTGGAGCACTGTTGCCTCACCGGAGCCCTTGAAACACAAGGGCCTAGAGGCACGTGCTATACAAAAGAGCTATCACAGCGCCATCCTCCGAAGAGAGGAGACGCTACGAACATGTGGGGCTAACAACATGCAACACAACATCTTTCAGGAAACTTAGGACTGCATTGGTGTCAAATAGCTGTTCTGGGCCGAGTAGCATTGCAGGATGAAGGGGGATCTGCTGCCGGTATGCTAAGGGAAAATGTTTCTTTCTGTCATATTCGGCTTCCCGACACTCCAGGAGGACGTGGAGGACGGTCAGCCTCTCCCCGCATCTACCGCAGGTTGGAGGCTCATTTCCAGTGAGTAAAAAGTTATGCGTGCCAAAAGTGTGTCCTATTCTTAGACGACAGAATAGGACATCTGTCCGGCGTGATTTTGTTACAGGAGGCCAGAAACCTAATTGTGGCTTTATTACATGCAGCTTATTATTTGTTTCCAGGTCCCACAAGCGTTGCCAGTAGTTTCGCAGTTTCCTTCTTAAGAAAGGTTTCAGGTCTGTGACAGGGACTGCAGCGGTAGAATTAACAGTGTGTGATGCAGTTGATGTGGCCATCTGGTCCACTAGAACGTTACCCTGGATGCCGCTATGGCCAGGCACCCAGCATATAATCACATGCTGGTTAGATACATATGCTTTACATAAGACGGAATAGAGTTCGATTATTATAGGATTTTTGTGCTTACAGAACGACATCAAAGACTTCACAACACTAAGGGAGTCCGTATATATAACTGATTTTCTGAGTTTTGATTTCCTTATATGCTTCACGGTCGACAATATTGCGTAGGCCTCAGCCGTGAAGATACTAGTTTCGGGATGCAGTAAATCGGATTTCGAGAAGGATGGACCGATGGCTGCATATGACACCCCCTCGCGTGACTTCGATGCGTCTGTGTAAAACTCCGTGCAGGAGTGTTTGTATTGCAGTTCCCGGAAATGCATCTGGATTTCAATCTCTGGAGCGTGTTTTGTAACCTGCATGAAAGATATATCGTATTTTATCGTCTGCCACTCCCAAGGAGGTAGCAGCTTAGCTGGAGGCATTAGGCGGAGCTCGAGGAGTGGGACATGCATTTCATCACTAAGCTCCCTCACACGCAGCGAGAAAGGCTGTCTTATTGAGGGACGATTGCGAAAAAGTGTAGCATATGTCGTGTCATTAACGGTATTAAAACACGGATGTTGAGGATTTGAGTGGACTTTCAGAAAATATGCTTGGCTGATGTATGTTCTCTGGAGATGAAGTGACCACTCATTCGATTCTACATATAAGCTTTGTATGGGACTCGTTCTGAAAGCGCCAGTGGCCAGTCGGATTCCTAGATGGTGCACTGGGTCTAGCATCTTTAGTGCGCTCGGGGCGGCAGAGTGATAAATCACGGCACCATAGTCAAGTCGCGATCGAATGAGGCTTTTATAGAGATTCATTAAACACTTCCTGTCACTACCCCATGTAGTCTGCGATAGAAGTTTCATTATGTTCATTGTTTTCAGACATTTTTCTTTAATATGTTTAATGTGGGGGACGAAAGTGAGTCTGCAGTCAAGTATAACACCTAGGAACTTGTGCTCTTTGTTTAAAAGTATTTGTTGTCCGCCCAGTTCTAAGCAAGGGTCTGGGGTCATTCCTCTCTTTCTTGTAAAAAGGACACAAGAGCTTTTGTTAGGATTGATCTTAAATCCATTCCTGTCTGCCCACATTGACACTTTGTTCAGGCCATGCTGTACCTGTCTCTCGCATACAGCGAGGTTACAGGATTTGAAAGCTATTTGTATGTCGTCCACGTAAACAGAATAAAAGATTGCCGGTGGTAATGAAGCGCGAAGCGTGCTCATCTTCACGATGAAGAGTGTGCAGCTGAGCACGCCTCCTTGGGGTACACCCGTTTCTTGCGTAAAAGGACGCCAAAGTACATTACCGACTTTTACCCGGAAGGTACGACTGGACAGATAGCTTTCTATTAAGTTTAGCATATTACCATGGATGCCCATTTCTGACAAGTCTCTTAGGATTCCGTAACGCCACGTCGTGTCGTACGCCTTCTCCATATCAAGGAATATGGATAAGAAAAACAGTTTGCGAACAAATGCGTCTCGGATATTTGCTTCTACACGTACGAGATGGTCAGTTGTGGAGCGCCCTTCTCGGAAGCCACACTGATAAGGATCAAGCATTTTGCTCTGTTCAAGGAAATGAACGAGTCGCCGATTAATCATTTTTTCGAATACCTTACAAAGGCAACTTGTCAGGGCTATCGGGCGGTAACTTGCCACTGAGGAAGGATCTTTGCCTTGTTTCAAAACCGGGATCACAATGGCTTCCTTCCACGCGGCTGGAAGGTACCCTGCATCTCAAATGGTGTTGAAAAGTGTGAGTACTGTAACCTGCGTGTCATTGTGTAAGTTTTTGATCATTTCATACATGATTCTGTCAGATCCCGGTGCAGAGCTCTTGCATGCGCTCAAGGCAGCTCTCAACTCGGCAATGCTAAAAGGACAGTTGTATGGTTCATTCTGTTGACATTTTCTCATGAGTGGCTTACTTTCTTCTATTTGTTTATATTTCAGAAAGGATTGCGAGTAATGGTTGGCACTTGACACGCTCTCAAAGTGCTCCCCAAGTGAGTCCGCCTGATCTTGTAGGGTATCGCCTTCTGTGTTTACCAAAGGGAGTGCATGTGCTTGTCGCCCTCTTATCCTATTGACCCTGTTCCAGGCTTTCGCCTCATCTGAACGAGTTAATACTCGATAGAAACTTCTGCCAACTTTCTCGTCTGGCCTGTCGGCGGGTTCGCCTACCTTCGGATTTTACTTTTTTAATGTTGACTAGATTCTCTGCAGTGGGAGAAGCGCGTAGCAACCCCCACGCCCTGTTCTGTTTTTTACGAGCGATCCTACAATCGTCGTTCCACCATGGGACACGCCGTTTGCAGGCCAAGCCTTTTACTTCTGATATGCATTTAAATGCGACATCTATTATGAATGCTGTAAAAACCTCGACTGCAGCGTCAATTCCTAACGAAGACAGGTCAGCCCATGGGATACTAGTTAGAGATCGAAATTTCTTCCAATCAGCTGTCTCAATCTTCCACCTAGGAGCGTGTGGTGGATATTCGTTTTCTTTATGTGATCTTAGCAGTATAGGGAAGTGGTCGCTACCGTAAGGGTTGTCGGTAACTTCCCATTCAAGTTCAGGCAGTACAGACGGGGAGACTATAGTAAGATCTGTTGACGAAAAGGATCGGTTTGCAAGAGAGTAATATGTGGGTTCTTTCTTATTGAGAAGGCACGCTCCGGAAGAAAAAAGGAACTGTTCAACAAGACGACCTCGCGCATCTGTACGAGAGTCGCCCCACAGGCAGCTGTGCGCATTGAAATCGCCAAGAACAACATAAGGTTCTGGCAATTCGTCTATAAATGACTGAAATTCATGTTTGTTTAATTTGTAGTGGGGGGGTACGTAAAGCGAGCAAATGGTGACGAGTTTATTAAGGAAAACAGCTCGAACCGCCACTGCCTCAAGGGCCGTTCGTAGCTGTAAACGTTGGCACGCTACGCTTCTTTGAATTATAATTGCGACACCGCCCGATGATGCGACAGCATCATCGCGATCTTTCCGAAAAGTAACATATTGTCGAAGAAAGTTTGTGTATTTTGATTTTAAGTGTGTTTCCTGTAAACACAGCACTTTTGGATTATGTGTGTGGATGAGTTCTTGCAAATCATCAAGGTTTCTAACGAGACCTCTGACGTTCCATTGTATGATTTGTGTATCCATATTTATTGTAAATTAGTGCTGTGTGTACGGAAACGGAAAGATGCCTTAGATTACAGAGCCCTTTCGAGGCCCTGTAATAGGTGTTTTGTTCTTTTTGAAGCGTTCAAGCGATTCTCGACGCTCCTTAGGCGTTTGGTGCGCCTTGGGGACAGGTGTAGTGTCCATTGCCTCGTGTGAGACGCCGGACAAGAGCTCTTGCGAGCGAGAGGTTTTCAGAGGGAGTCCCGCCTTGGAGGGCAAGACCCCTGCGCCCATCAGCCCGGAGGTCGATGGGACTCCCTGAGGGATTTGGCTGCGCTGGCCGTTGCCAGCGCTGGAAGGGGCCTCGGAGGTTGGGGCAGCCTCGGCTGCACCCACCTTCGGGGTGGATGGTCCCTTCTCCTCGGTTGACGGAGCAGCGCTAGCTGCAACCGCCGCGGGGGCAGATGGCGTGACTGCCGACTCACTGCTTATGGGTCGGACAGCCGCCGGAGGCCGTTGTGACGCTGCCCCCTGACGCGCCACTTCGGCAAAGCTGGCCTTAGGAAGGTATGCAACCCGCCTGCGTGCCTCTTTGAATGACATGTTTTCTTTTACTTTGATAGTGACTATTTCTTTTTCTTTTTTCCAAGACGGGCATGACCGCGAGTATGCGGCATGCTCGCCATCACAGTTCACGCAGTGTGGAGCGTTTTCGCACGTTTCAGAGGCATGGTCACGGGAACTACATTTTGCACATGTCTGGCGGCCTCGGCAGTTCTGTGAGCTGTGGCCGAATCGCTGGCACTTAAAGCATCGTAGGGGATTTGGAATGTACGGTCTCACTCGGATTTTCACATAGCCTGTCTCGATAGTGTCTGGTAGGTTGCTTGAGCCAAATGTAAGTATTAGGTGCGTGGTATTGATTTCTTTTCCGTCACGTCTTATTTTAATTCTCTTAACATTGATCACATTCTGATCATTCCAACCCTCTAGAAGTTCAGCTTCAGACAATTCAAGCAGATCAGCATCCGATACAACGCCACGGGTAGTATTCATGGTACGGTGTGGGGTCACTGTGACTGGAACACCCCCAAAAGATACAAGTTTGGACAGTTTTTCAAATTGTTTCTGATCGCGGAGCTCTAGGAGAAGATCACCGCTAGCCATTTTCGATGCTTTGTATCCGGGACCAAGAACTTCTGTCAGAGATTTCGAGACAACGAAAGGTGAGATCATTCTTACAGTCTTCTCAGGCTTATCGGAGTGGATGACATGAAAGCGGGGAAAGTTCTGTGTACGATTGCCAAAAAACTTAAAGACATCTTCGGTGCGCCCTCGTTTCTGAGGGCGATCAGGAAGTTTGGGGAAACCAGTTTCCATGAAGATATATAAAAATTCGGCCACAGCGCCGACCGCCCACCACGGAGCCCAACGCGGGGACGCAGCAGAGCTTGCATACAAGTCTGCACGACGCCAGTCGTACGCCGCCACTATAACCAAATATGGTGTACCCAAGGTTGGATAGCCACACAGGGTTAACCCTTGCCACCAAGAAGAAGGAAGTAAATAGAAGAGAGAAGGAGACAGGAAAGTACTAAAAGTGGAAGGGAAAGACGAAGGTTTCAGGAGAGAGAGACAGGAAAAGGCGACTGCCGATTTCCCCCGGGTGGGTCAGTCCGGGGGTGCCGTCTACGTGAAGCAGAGGCCAAAAAGGTGTGTTGCCTCCGCCGGGGGGCCTTAAAGGTCCGAACACCCGGCATCGGCTCAACCTCCAGGATCCCCCCTTTCCCCGGACACGGCTAAGCCGCGCACGGCTACACGCGGGAGGGTCCAACCCTCGTGTGCTCGGGTACGTGGTGTCGCAACATACCAAACGCCTGCTGACGCAGACGCCCCTGCGGGGGAAGTAGGGAGAGAGTGCTTTCGAGCAATTGTACCGTAGAGACGCCACGTTAGTAGTAGAATGCGTGAAGAAGCCATATATTTATCAGCCACCGAAGCTGGCTTTTCAGAAAAGGAATTCAAACGCTTTCCCCTGACATTGTTTATTATTGACGAAATCTTTGCTGAGTATTTATGCGATTGGTGAAAGTACTACAGAAAATGGCGCCGTTTCGCTGAGCTTAGAAGCGAAAATTGCTCGCAATTTTCTGTTGAGTTCACAAATCTCGATTCCGCTGCGCCTTTCTACCTTTACCACAACCTGTATCTGTAAGAAAATAATTACACAGATTACACGCACTGTGTGAATCGATGTAAATGAAGCTTTCCTTGCTGGATGCTTTGATTGAGATGTTGATGGCTAAACCTTAATTTCTTCAACGTTTAGTCTAACACGAGCGTGGTGAGTTGACGTTAAACGTTACCTTGCGTGCACCACAGCTGTTCGTCGGCGTAGTACACAGAACACACATGGAGAGGTGTTTGCTTGAGGCGTCGTTGTGCGCCTTAACCTCTGAGAGGTTTTAGTATTCTCATTGGCTACAATTGCAGACCCTAGGGTGGCAGAAATAGTAAACTTGAATTGGTTTATGGGGCAGGAACGTGCCGAAACCACAATCGGATTCTAAAATTATGGGGTTTTACGTGCCAAAACCACTATCTGATTATGAGGCACGCCGTACTGAGGGACTCCAGAAATTTAGACCACCTGGGGTTCATTAGCGTGCACCTAAATCTAAGTACGCCGGTGTTTTCGCATTTCGCCCCATCGGAATCAATCGCATTATGAGGTACACCGTAGTGACGCACTCCATATTAATTTTGACGCCGTGACGTTCTTTAACGTGTCCCAAAATCTAAGTGCATGTGCGTTTTTTTTTATTTCGCCCTGCTGAAATGCGGCTGTCTCGGTTGAGATCAAATTCACGACCTCTAGCAATGCCATAGCCGCAAAGCTACCGCGGCGGCCACAGAATTGTTGATTTGATGGTGGACCGCTTCCGTGGCGTCGCCCAGACCCTGCGGAGCGCTTTAATTAATGCGGCTCTGCTTCTGCACGCCCTGCGTACTTTGTCCGCATGATCTATTTGCGTGGTGCTTATTTTTCACAAATGGCAAAGACGTACTGTACCGTACCCTAAACTTAAGCTTAAGGTGGGCACGGCGGACCTGGCACGACCACGGCACTCACGAACTTGTTCTACCTGGCGCAGGGCATTCCCTCATTCGCCACACTCTCAACTGTCGGCAATGCGCGAACCAGCAAACTTTGTCTCGATAGTGCAGGCCAGCGGGCCATCGAACTGCCAATGCGCCATCATCAGGAGTCGCTATCGCTCTACGACATGACCACCTGGACTGCGGAAGAAGCTGCGCACATCACAGGAGGCCTCATGTGGGCAGCTACCAATGCTCAGCGCGGCGCCACTTCATCAATGGACACCGCTATAAAGAGAGCATCGCGCACCTTCGACTTTCGTGGGCATGGCGGACCAGGCATGACCATGGCACTCACGACTTTGTTCCGCCTTGTGCAGGTTAGTCCTAACGAAAGTTGATTTCGTAGCGACTATCATAGTATTCAGGTCCTGCCGTGTCCTCGGCGTGGTCGGAATATAGCACATGAATGTTTCCTTGCCTGTCGTTTGATTTTATGTGGTGATGTAGCAACTAACCCTGGCCCCGCACAGAAATAACTCCATAAGGAAATGCTAAAGGGCCAAGCCAAGATTCATGATGAGGTTCTTGAAATCGAGAAGCAGTTTAATGAATTGAAAAATATGGTGCATGACTTCATTGCGGCACAAAAGAATTCCAAAGAACGATGTGCTCCTGTTCACAATGACAAAGTGGAAAATACGTTGTATTCACAAGAACGCATTGTGAACATTCAAACAAAAAAACTTGTCGACCGCGAACCGCAGCAGACGGTCAAATTTGATTATTCACGGAATTTCCGAATGCCCTGATGAAACTGATGCAACCCTGAAGGAAAAAGTAGTGAAAGAATTATTTACAGAAACGCTTGGCGTGTAATGTGATTCCATTGGTCGCATTCACCGACTAGGGAAACAGTCCGGTAAGAGGCCCGTCATCATACACTTTCAAAATTTCAATGAAAAGAAAGTAATATTACAAAATGCCAAAAAACTCAAAAGATCAAAAGTGTCTATTCGAAATGACTATTCACAGTTGACGCTAAAGAAATGGAAGTTGCTGTGGGATAGCGCTAATAACGAAAAGCAGCAAGGAAGAAAGGTAATCTTAGTTCATGACAGGCTTATAGTTGATAAAGAAACATTTTATTGGAATGAATCGCAAAACAAGCGAGTAGAGGCAGGAGAGCGTCATTCGACCAAGCCACACACATGTCCTACCGTAGCGCCTTGTAACAAGCGTAGAGGTAGAACACCCGCCTCGCGTGCAAGAGGTCCGTGGTTCGAATCGCGGTGCGACGCAATTTTCCACCGGATTAAAAAAAATAAATCGGCATGTTCATAGAATTGCATAAACAGGCCTGGGGTGTGGCCTGACCCCGGTGACCAGAACCGGTAACGCACTTCCTCACCAGAGCAGGATTGGCCAACCTGGTGCAGTACTTGGCCACAACCTCCTATATGAACACAACAGTCAAACCCCGGCCCCTCAGTCCTCAGCAGCTGCGAAGCAACTGACCACGGTGGCGGTCAGACCTGCGACGCCGTACAGGGTGCTAAGAATCCCTGGCTCCGGACAGGCCGCCACTGGAATACGAAGCTGGCAACGTTTAACGCTAGAACGTTATCTAGTGAGCCGAGTGTTATCAGTGCTATTGGAGGAATCAGAGGGCAGTAAATGGGATATAACAGGGCTCAGTGAAGTTGGCAGGCCAAAAGAAGCATATACAGTGCTAAAAGCGGGCACGTCCTGTGCTACCGGGGCTTAGCGGAGAGACGAGAACTAGGAATGGGATTCCTGAATAATAAGAATATAGCTGGTAACATACAGGAACTCTATAGCATTAACGAGAGGGTGGCAGATCTTGATGTGAAACTTAATAAGAGGTACAAAATAAAGGTTGTACAGGTCTAGCCAACTAGCCCAACTAACCAACTAGCCCGCCAACGTGTTTTAACAGGTCTACGCCCCTACACCCAGTCATGATGACGAGGAAATCGAAAGCTTCTATGAAAACGTGGAATTGGCGATGGGTAGAGTGAAAACAAAACACACTATACTGATGGGCGACTTCAATGCCAAGGTAGGCAAGAAGCAGGTTGGAGACAAGGCAGTGGGGGAATATGGCATAGGCACTAGGCATAGCAGGGGAAAGTTATTAGTAGAGTTTGCGGACAGAATAATATGCGGAAAATGAATACCTTCTTCCGCAAGCGGGATAGCGGAGAGTGGATGGGGAGGAGCCCGAACGGCGACACTAGAAGTGAAATAGACTTCATACTCTGCGCTAAGCCTGGCATCGTACAAGATGTGGACGTGCTTAGCAAGGTGCGCTGCAGTGACCATATGATGGTAAAAACTCGAATTTGCCTAAACCTGAGGAGGCAACGAAAGAAACTCGTATAAGAAGCCGATTAATGAGTCAGCGGTAAGAGGGAAAATAGGGGAATTCCAGATGAAGCTACAGAACAGGTATTGGGCTGTAACTCAGGAAGAGGGCCTTAGTGTTGAAGCAATGAACGACAATCTTGTGGGCATTATTAAGGATTGCGCAATAGAAGTCGTTGGTAACTCCGTTAGACAGGATACCAGTAAGCTATCGCAGGATACGGAAGATCTGATCAAGAAACGTCAATGTATGAAAGTCTGTAACCCTACAGCTTGAATAGAACTGGTAGAACTTTCGAAGTTAACCAACAAGCGTAAGACAGCTGACTTAAGGTAGTGTAATATGGATAGACTTGAACATGCTCTCAGGAATGGAGGAAGCCTAAAAGCAGTGAAGAAGAAACTAGGAATTGGCAAGAATCAGATGTATGCGATACGAGACAAAGCCGGCAATATCATTACTAATATGGATGAGATAGTTCAAGTGGCTGAGGAGTTCTATAGAGATTTATACAGTACCAGTGGCACCCACGACGATAATGGAAGAGAGAATAGTCTAGAGGAATTCGAAATCCCATAGGTAACGCCGGAAGAAGTAAAGAAAGCCTTGGGAGCTATGCAAAGGGGGAAGGCAGCTGGGGAGGATCAGGTAACAGCAGATTTGTTGAAGGATGGTGGGCAGATTGTTCTAGAGAAACTGGCCACCCTGTATACGCAATGCCTCAAGACGTCGAGCGTACCGCAGTCTTGGAAGACGCAATGCCTCAAGACCTCGAGCGTACCGAAATCTTAGAAGAACGCTAACATAATCCTAATCCATAAGAAAGGGGACGCCAAAGACTTGAAAAATTATAGACCGATCAGCTTACTGTCGGTTGCCTATAAAGTATTTGCTAACGTAATCGGAAATAGAATAAGGAACACATTAGACTTCTGTCAACCAACGAACCTGTCAGGGTTCGTAAGGGCTACTCAACAATATAACATATTCACACTATTAATCAGGTGATCGAGAAATGTGCGGAAAATAAACAACCGTTATATATAGCTTACATTGATTACGAAAAACTGTTTGATTCAGTCGAAACCTCAGCAGTCATGGAGGCACTACGGAATCAGGGTGTAGACGACAATATGTAAAAATACCGAAAGATATCTATAGCGGCTCCACAGCCACCGTATTTCTCCATAAAGAAAGCAACAAAATTCCAATAAAGAAAGGCGTCAGGCAGGTAGATACGATCTCTCCAATGCTATTCACAGCGTGTTTACAGGAAGTGTTCAGGTACCTGCAGTGGAAAGAATTGTGGATAAGAGTTAATGGAGAAAACCTTAGTAACTTGCGATTCGCTGATGATATTGCCTTGCTTAGTAACTCAAGGGACCAACTGCAATGCATGCTCACTGACCTTGAGAGGCAAAGCAGAAGTGTGGGTCTAAAAATTAATCTGCAGAAAACTAAAGTAATGTTTAACAGTCTCGGAAGAGAACAGCAATTTACAATGGGTAGCGAGGCACTGGAAGTGGTAAGGAATACATCTGCTTAGGGCAGGTAGTGAAGGCGGATCCGAATCATGAGACGCGAATAATCAGAAGAATAAGAATGGGCTGGGGTCCGTTTGGCAGGCATTCTCAGATCATGAACAACAGGTTGCCATTATCCCTCAAGGGAAAAGTGTATAATAGCTGTGTCTTACCAGTACTCACCTACGGGGCAGAAACCTGGAGGCTTACGAAAATGGTTCTACTTAAATTGAGGACGACGCAACGAGCTATGGAAAGAAGAATGATGGGCGTAACGTTAAGGGATAAGAAAAGAGCAGATTGGGTGAGGGAACAAACGCGAGTTAATGACATCTTAGTTGAAATCAAGAAAAGAAATGGGTCATTAAGGGTTACGGACTGGATTCCAAGGGAAGGGAAGCTTAGCAGGGGGCGGCAGAAAGTTAGGTGGGCGGATCAGATTAAGAAGTTTGCAGAGATGGCATGGACATACTTAGTACATGATCGGGGTTGTTGGAGAAGTATGGGAGAGGCCTTTGCCCTGCAGTGGGCGTAACCAGGCTGATGATCATGAGGATGATGACGATGATGATGTTACAAGTAGTTCACGTACCAACACGAGTACAGGGCGATTCCACCTCAGTATTGGATCTTGTGTTTGTGAAGCGCAATTTCTCGCGACACACTGTGGAAGTAGGACAAGGTCTTTCTAATCACAACTTCGTATGCGTTACCTTTGCTCTTGTTCCGGTAAACAGCTATAAAAATCCATTACTTAGTCACTTTAAAGACAACTTTTGGGCGAACGATGTATGCATAATTTAACATATTGAAACATGTCCTACCTTTTTTTATGATGCCCATGTCAGCGTACTCTGGACACCGTTCAAAGAAATGTGTTGTTTCTGCTAAGATAACTTTGTCCTAACCAAGTCCAAAAAGATTAACAAACGAACACCTTGGATAAGTCGCACCATTATTCAGATGAAACGCAAAGTTAAGCGATTAAAAAACTACGGGCACTGACGGATTTGATATATGATGCGCAGAACAATGTCGCTCAAGCTGTGCGCAGTTAGAGAGAGTACTACTTCAGCACTTCCTTGCCCAACTTTATCAAAAGTGACCCCGGTAAATTCTGGAATTATATCGGCGAAAAGAAAAAACCGTTATTGCATATGTCAGTCGACGGAATCAACGTAACGGATCAGAGAGCCATTGCCAAGCGTTTCAATGAATACTTCCAGAGCGTGTTTAACACTGCCGTTTTAAACTGTGCATGTAACGCGCCAGTCTTTTCGCATACAGATGATCCCTTCATTTCTTATCCTGGCGTGGTATTTATATGACTAAATTTGAAAACCAAAACATCGTGTGATGCTGACAATATCCCAAACGCATTCCTACGGCGATATGCTTTAGCTCTTGCTAAATTTTTGGGTATTATTTTTCGCACTTCTTTGCTGACGTCACAACTACCCAGTGATTGGAGGACAGCCCGCATAGTACACCCCTTAAAAAAAAAGAGACCGCTTGACACTAGAAAATTACCGTCCTATTTCACTAATTTCGCAATGCTGTAAAATTTTTGAACATATCATAGCTACTAGTATAACAAACTTCCTCTAGAAACGCTGCATATTGACCAAATATCAGCACGGATTTCGGAAAGGACTATCAACCGTAACTGAAATCGTCACATTATTTCATTCTCTGGCATTGACCTTCGATAGACACGGTAGGATAGACAAGCTCTTCTTAGATTTTCGCAAAGCCTTCGATAAAGTTGCCCATAGTAAACTCATTTTCAAACTTCAAGCAATAGGCATTCCAGAAATGCTTGTTGACTGGATTTAAGCCTGTACGAGTAATCGC
Organism: Dermacentor variabilis; assembly: GCF_050947875.1. Taxonomy (NCBI): domain Eukaryota; kingdom Metazoa; phylum Arthropoda; class Arachnida; order Ixodida; family Ixodidae; genus Dermacentor; species Dermacentor variabilis. Next base: position 38,667,052 of record NC_134573.1, on the reverse strand, counting down.
GAACAATACGATGATGTAGCGGGTCAACACTCGGGCTGTCTCCTGGCCACATCCGGTGTACCTCAGAGCAGCGTGTTAGGCCCTTTGTTTTGTATATTGTATACTAATGATATTGTTGGTATTGTTCGCCCTGGTGTAGAAATGAGATTGCTTGCTGATTGTGTTTTGTTTAAAGAAATTAGTTCCATTAACGATTACAACAATCTCAAGACTAGTCTGAACAATATTGCCGCGAATCTATGCAGTGCTTGCTCACTCTTCAAGTCTGCCGCCACGCGAAGCGACGCAAGGCGCGCCCAGTTGAGACGCGCCAAGACGCGCTTTAAATTGAGCGCAGACGACAGCGGCGGGCTTTCTGCTCGACGACCGCCGAGCACGCTGGTCGCCTCGCCGTCGCCGGGTAGTTCAGGGCATTGTGGGCGCAAGTCAGCCCAATAAACAGTCTTCTTTCGACGAACCTTTGTCCGTCCTCATCGTCCCTGCGACTGCCGTCACCACTACGTGACATTTGGTGGAGGTGCGGGGTATCGAAAGAAAGGAAGAAAGAGCCGAACGACTCCTAGAGTCCAGGATCCAGCTGCCAAATGAGCCCGTCCGTGGTTACGTCGAAGAAATGAAGCGCCTATTTCGCCGTGCCGACCCCGAGATGGCCGAGGAAAAGAAAGTTCAGTTTTTAATGCGCGGCGTAGAAGAACAACTTTTTTGCAGCCTCGTCCGCCAGCCGCCAAACACAGTCGAGGAATTCATGCAAGAAGCCAGCACGATTGAGAAGACCCTCGACGTCCGGGCTCGGCAGTACAACCGCCCTTCCTCTGTTTGTGCAATCCGTCCGGACACGAAGACCACCACCAGCGACAACTTGCGGGAAGTGATCCGCGAAATTGTTCGCGAGGAGCTACGCCGATTACTGCCATCTTCCGCACAGCCGCAAACAGCAACTCTCATGGATATGGTACGGGAAGAAGTGCAACAGGCACTTGGCACCCCGACGGCCACAGAACCCCAGGCCATGACGTACGCCGCTGTAGTACGCACTCCTCAGCCCCAACGACAACCACTACATCCTGTCCGACATGAACACCTTGTTCCCGGACACCGGCTCCCTGCCCCCGCCCGCCCAACCTACGAGCAACGCTTAAGCCCCAGGAAATGCGACGCCTGGAGGACTTCCGACAACCGGCCATTGTGCTTCCATTACGGTGAGGCCGGCCATATTCTTCGTCACTGCCCCTACCGACGTATCGGTCTTCGAGGATTTGCCGTTGACGTCCCACGACCACGCGTCGGCCAACGTCCGCAGGAAATCGACGAGTACCTGCGTCGAGAGGAGTACACGCCGAACGGCCTTTCACGCTCACCATCGCCGTCAACGTCGCGCTTTGCGTCGCCACTCTGCAGCTACGCAGCCGCGGTACGGGGAAGGTCTCCGAGCCCCCGTAGTGGAAACTAAAGACGGCAACCTCTGGAGGTGAGGTTGCTCACGAACGAAACGCCGAAGATCCTCCACCGACAACGCTCCATGAAGACGCTACACCCGCTACGCAGCATGAAGAAGCCCCACTCGCTGCACCGACGCCGCAGAAGATGACAACCCCGACCACGACGCGAACTGCCTTCGAAACGACGCCTCCACCCAGAAACGCTTCGACGATACGTCCTACCCGAGACTCGAATACGCGACGAAGCCGTAACCCGACGCCGAGGGCGACGTGCAATGCAAGAGCCAAGACATCCGACTTAGAAGTGGCTATCGACGGTAGGAAAGTCACTGCTCTAGTTGACACAGGAGCCGATTACTCAGTGATGAATGGAACATTCGTTGCGCAGCTTAGGAAAGTCACGACCGCTTGGGATGGCCCACAAATTCGCACCGCAGGTGGCCACCTCATTACGCCATCAGGACGATGCACAGCGCGAGTTACTCTCAAAGGACACACCTATCCTGCGACCTTTGTTGTGCTACCACAATGCTGCCGCGAAGTGATCCTGGGCTTGGATTTCCTTAGTGAGCATCAGGCGATCATCGACCTGCGATCCAAGCTGATTACGCTTTCGACGAACGAGGCCATTCCTTCGATGAGAACTCTGGGAAATCACTGTGCCCTGAGCATCCTGAAAGAAGAAGTGAGCGTCCCACTCCGTTCAAGCGTTATCGTGACCGTAGGTGCCATGAAAGCCATTAACTCTGAAGGCGTCATCGAGGGGAACAGGCAGTTGCTTCTCGACCGAGGAATCGGTATCGCAAGAGGCATTGCACATTTCCGCAACGGCCAGACCGAAGTACTGCTGACTAACTTCAGCGAAGAATACCGGCACATTAACAAAGGAACGGTGATTGCTTTCTTCGACGAAATATCCGACGTACGGGATTCCTTCGCCCTCTCCGACCCATCCGCAGAAGATTCGTCTGACCATGAGAACTCGCCCACTTTCGACATCAACCCAGCCCTGCCCCAGAACAGACAAGAGCAGATCCGCAATCTGCTTCAAAGTTACAGCCAGTGTTTTTCGTCATCGCCAAAGGTCCGACAAACGCCAATTGCCAAGCATCGTATTATAACCGACTAGCACGCCCGACCTCTCCGTCGATGCCGCTACCGTGTGTCGCCGCGAGAACGACAAGCCATCCGGAACCAAATGGAAGAAATGCTTCGCGACGACGTCATCCAGCCATCAAACAGCCCATGGGCTGCACCGGTTGTTCTAGTGAGAAAGAAAGACGGCGCACTTCGATTCTGCGTTTATTACCGCCGCTTAAACAACATAGCAAAGAAGGACGTCTACCCCCTCCCTCGCATCGACGACACACTGGACCGGCTTTGCAACGCCAAGTATTTCTCATCGATGGACCTGAAGACCGGCTACTGGCAGATTGAGGTTGACGAAAGAGATCGCGAGAAGACAGCATTCATCACTCCTGATGGGCTCTTTGAGTTCAAGGTGATGCCATTTGGTCTCTGTTCCGCACCAGCGACGTTTCAGCGGGTGATGGACACAGTGCTCGCAGGCCTAAAGTGGCAAATTTGTCTGGTATATTTAGATGACGTCGTTGTCTTCACCTCGAACTTTCAAGAACACCTCAAAAGACTTCGGACAGTGCTCGATGCCATCAAGTCGTCTGGCCTAACCTTGAAAGCCGAGAAGTGTCACTTTACTTATGCAGAGCTGCTGTTTCTAGGCCACATCGTTAGCAGGGAGGGAGTACGCCCAGACCCGCAGAAAACAGCCGCTATTGAACAGTTCCCACCGCCGGCCGATAAGAAAGCTGTGCGCAGATTCTTCGGACTGTGCGCATATTACCGACGATTTGTGAAAAACGTTTCGCGCATCGCCGAGCCCCTGACCCAACTAACGAAGGCAAACGTGTCATTTAAATGGGAAGCGCCGCAAGCAGAAGTCTTCAAAGAATTCCAGCGCTGTTTGCAGTCCTCACCGGTCCTCGCGCATTTTGTTGAAAACGCTGATACTGAGCTGCATACCGACGCAAGCAGTGTGGGCCTAGGCGCCGTCCTCGTTCAAAAAAGCGATGGGCTGCAGAACGTCATCGCATACGCTAGCCGCTCCCTTTCCAAGGCCGAGGCTAACTATTCCACGACTGAGAGGGAGTGCCTTGCCATCATCTGGGCTACGTCAAAATTCCGCCCCTACCTGTACGGACGACCGTTCAAGGTGGTCAGCGATCACCACGCGCTGTGCTGGCTTGCCAATTTGAAGGACCCCTCTGGCCGCCTCGCTCGATGGAGTCTTCGCCTCCAGGAGTTTGACGTCACCGTGGTTTACAAGTCCGGACTCAAACACTCTGACGCCGATTGCCTCTCACGAGCCCCTGACCCAACTAACGAAGGTAAACGTGTCATTTAAATGGGAAGCGCCGCAAGCAGAAGCCTTCAAAGAACTCCAGCGCCGTTTACAGTCTTCACCGATCCTCGCGCATTTTGATGAAAACGCTGATACTGAGCTGCATACCGACGCAAGCAGTGTGGGCCTAGGCGCCGTCCTCGTTCAAAAAAGCGATGGCCTTCCTGGGACCCATCAGCTCCAGCTCTTTTGCCCAGCAGCAACGCTCGGACCCTGACCTAAAATGCCTCATAGAGTACCTGGAAGGCAACGTTTCTTCGCCCGCTGCCTCATTCAAGCGAGGACTTTCTTCCTTCTGTGCACAGAATGACGTCCTCATGAAGAAGAACTTCGCAGCGAACAAAACAGCCTACCTCCTACCTCCTTGTTGTGTACCTGCTTGTCTCCGAGAAGAAGTTCTACAGGCTTCCCACGACGAGCCGACAGCGGGGCATCTCGGGTTTACTCGCACTCTCCGCCGCATTAAAGAAAGGTATTACTGGCCCCGCCTTTCTGCCGATGTCGCACATTATGTGAAAACCTGCCGAGATTGTCAGCGACGAAAGACACCTCCCACCCGACCAGCAGGATTCCTGAACCCCATCGAAAACCCCGCAAGACCCTTTCAGCAGATCGCCATGGACTTGCTTGGCCCTTTTCCAAAGTCAACGTCTGGAAATAAATGGATCATCGTAGCCACCGACTACCTGACTCGCTACGCCGAGGCAAAAGCCCTACCGAACGGAACAGCAGCAGAAGTCGCCAAATTTTTCGTGGAATGCATTCTTCTGCGACACGGCGCCCCCGATGTACTCATCACGGACAGAGGAACAGCATTCACGGCGGAACTAACGCAAGCCATCCTGCGTTACAGCCAAACCACCCACCGGAGGACAACTGCATACCATCCACAGAGCAACGGACTGACCGAGCGCCTGAACAAAGCCATCGCCGATATGCTCGCCATGTATGTCGATGCCGAACACAAGACCTGGGACGTCATCCTGCCATTCGTCGTCTTCGCCTACAACACCGCAGTGCAGGAGACCACCCAGATGACGCCTTTTAGGCTTGTCCGCGGAAGGGAGGTCACGACCGTTTCCTACAATAATTACTAGAGGGAACTCTGGCGCTAGTGTCTACGGGAGCTGCAATGGGAGCGGTTGTCAAAACATGGGAATTATGGGAAGTACATGGATTTGCCTAAACTTCGTCATTTTGGCTTCAAACGGCTTTGTGGCTTTGTAAACTCGTCATTTTCAACAGTATATTGCGCAACAAATAATTATATAAACACCATTAAAGTGGCCCGACGGCAGGATTCGAACACAGGGACTCTAGCACAGAAGCCTGATATTGAAACCATTATGCCACGGACGCATCTATCGACAAGCGAATGAAACGCCCTTATGAATTTACGCGGGCATGCCAGTGCCTTGAGACGCTTGGCGCGTTTCGATTTGGCCACCTGGACAAGCTCAATCGTTGCAATTAATAGCAAGTGTACGCGTTCCCGGTGTCTTCTGCACTTCGAAGAATATTGATTGCGCCGAAATATACGACAATAAGATTTATATAGCGTAATATACAAAGCCACAAGAACGTCTGAACCCACAAGCACGAAAATCAGACAAATCCATGTACTTCCCATCATTCCCATGGAAAAACAACGACTGCAGCGCCAGAGTTCCCTCTAGTAATTTTTGTAGGAAACTCTATGGCCACGACCACGCTAGACGCCATGCTGCCCAATGTTACAGAAGAAGAGAACGTTGATGTCGCCGCCTACCTTCAACGCGCAGAAGAAGCTCGAAGGCTTGTCCGATTACGAATCAAAGACCAGCAACGAACCGACACCAGACGATACAATCTACGAAGACGCAACGCGGAATACAAGCCAGAGGACCAAGTCTGGGTTTGGACGCCCATTCGGCGCCGTGATTGAGTGAAAAGCTTTTGAGCCGCTATTTCGGCCCATACAAGGCTCTTCGTCGGCTAGGTGAACTGGATTATGAAGTCATCCCTGACGCCATGACTGCATCCCACCGACGCCGCGTACGACCAGAAGTTATTCATGTCGTCCGCCTGAAGCCCTATTATACGCGCTAAAGGACGCTGCATTTTTACACTCTGTGTTTATTTTCGCACGGTTCGTTTTATTTGTTGCTAGTGGCATTATTTCTATTTATGCATCGGGTCGATGCCTCTTTCAGGGGGGAGTAATGCCGCGAATCTATGCAGTGCTTGCTCACTCTTCAAGTCTGCCGCCACGCGACGCAACGCAAGACGCGCTGCCGCCATGCGACGAAGGCGCGCCCAGTTGAGACGCGCCACGCAACGCAAGACGCGCTGCCGCCATGCGACGCAAGACGCGCCCAGTTGAGACGCGCCAAGACGCGCTTTAAATTGAGCGCAGACGACAGCGGCGGGCTTTCTGTTCGACGACCGCCGAGCACGCTGGTCGCCTCGCCGTCGCCGGGTAGTTCAGGGCATTGTGGGCGCAAGTCATCCCAATAAACAGTCTTCTTTAGACGAACCTTTGTCCGTCCTCATCGTCCCTGCGACTGCCGTCACCACTGCGTGACAATATACATGAATGGTGTATAAAATTGGGAATGGCCCTTAAGACGAGGAAATGTATCTCCCTTCCCGTAACTCGCCAAAAAAATCCGCTTTCATATAACTACAAATTAGGGTCTTCACCATTACATGAATTAAGTTGCTATAAATATCTCGGTGTAACACTCACGTCAACCTGTCTTCGAATCTTCATATTGATAATGTTTGTTCATCCGCCTTCCGCAAGCTTTGTGTCTTTAAACATTTACTTAAAACTGATCCCACTAATGTTAAGCTGCTCTACTATACTGCTCTTGTGCGGCCAAGACTGAAATATGCGTGTATTATATGGGATCCTCATACTAAGCGTGACATTGATTGTCTATAACGTATTCAGAGAAAGGCCGTAAGGTTTATTTTTAAGAAATTTTTAGCGTTAGATTCACCTTCTGATTAAATACAAGCAAATGACATTTCCGTATTACAGGTACGAAGGCAAAAAAATAGATTAGAATTTCTTTCCCAACTTTTGGAAAACAAACTAACGCTAGATGCATCAACATACTTGGCAACTTTAACTAGCAGGCCCAACCGACACCACAATGAAAACGCCTTAACCCCATATTTTGCTCGCACAGGCATACTTAAGTTTTCTTATTTCCCGAGAACCACAAGTGAATGGCACTGCCTAATCAAAACAAGTGGTCAAACTGTGAAATAACCTTTCTGAGCCTGTCTTATTGTTGCTTTTTTTGTGGCTGTTTCTTTTGCATTTCTTGTATTTGTAGCGACCACTCTGGTTGGACCATGATTCCGCAGTACTGTATAAATAAATAAAATATGAAATCTAGTTTCCCCGCAACCGCTTTCGTATAGTAGCAGGGTTTCCGTAGCCGCTCGTTACGCTCCACGAAGTGGCTGCGCACTTTCGCATCGTTTGTCCTGTCCGCCAGGCACCTCCCCATGTACTATCAGCGTCAACTGAAACCTGAACAGCGGAGCGCGTGGCCCACGCGAAAGTGAAAGTGCGCGCCGTCCAGTAATCACCATTGACAGGCGCGGACGTCCGGCTTGGCCGCACGACGATCGTATGGAAGTCAAACGGCCAAACGGGCTCGGCACGCCCACGCCGGCTACCAGCAATACCGCGCTGTGCAAGTTGACAGATTGAAAGAGTGAATGTGGTGCACAAGGGTGAAGCCACATGAGTGAATTTATCTCTAATGATGACGGGGCCAACTGGGAACGCGCACCGCTGTTCGCGCGGGTAGCACTTATGGTTTCGGCGAACTGTGCTATAATACTCGCCTTAAACTGCAATATTCTAGCGTCTGTTTTCGTTTATTTTTATTTTCTGCCTATCAAATATAAGAACCAGAAAAGAAGCAAAAATATCTCACCATAGGGGGATCGCTCGGTGCGGCCAAAGCGGATGTGCGCGCCTGTCAATGGCGATGACTGGACGGCGCGCACTATAGCTTCACTTACGCTTGGGCCACGCGCTCCACTGTTCACATTTCATTTGACGCTGATACTGCGCGACAAACGGCTTAAGGGGCGGCCACACAACGCGCAAGCACACGAGCCCGCCACGGCTAGGCACATGAAGGGCAAAAGCTTCCCCAAGCGCATTCCTCGTAGGGGAGGGAAAGACATGTCCTGCGTCCACCGTTCATAGGTCTGCCCGGGCCGAGGTAAGGCCTCATGCAAGACAAACGCGCCATACAGTTTGTCATCCTTAGGAAAAGCAAACTCGTTCCGGAGAGATTTGTTTAGACTTCAATGGACGCTGCTGTGGTTCAGCCAAAGTCGCGGCCCTCTCGCTTTTGTCTGCTTGGCGGTGTGTGCCGCGCGCCGCGTTGTTGGGGGCCGCCGCTCTTGTTGAAACCCGACCTGGCAGCTGAGCAACTTTCGCCGATGGGCTTGCATCTCCCGCTGCATCAACGGCAGCGTGCGTCACGCCAGCCGGACTGCAGATATGGTTTCAGACACGCAGCTCACGTCGGCGGCATGCACTTACTCAGCTGCTCTCTTATCTGACTAGGGGCAGACCTTCCGATAGAAGGCGATCGGAGCTCGTGACGTTGAGCTGATACGTTGAGAGAGGGAGAGTGCAGATAGCGTGACGTGCCTGTTTTCCACGTCGGGGGTCATGCGTTTCTGTGGGAATCCAATCGCTGAGCCGACGAGCCCCCGACTGTGTGCGACGGCACAACAGCTGTCAAGAGGCGTCCATTTGCCAGGAGGAACCTCTTCGGGACTATACAGAGAAGGCGCCTGTCGAAAAGCACTTGCCACTGCGCTAACTTCCGCGCTTACAGGTGAGCGCAGCCTTGTCTCGTTTTCTTCCAAACTCTGGCGGCGCAACTGCTACAAGGCTTTTCACTTAAGCCAAAGTTTAAATATATGCGAACGCCGCGTAGCTGGGCCGAACCAAGGTAATGTTGGCTGTCGCTTTGAGACACTCAGATTATTGATTGCATTCCGCCTAAGTACATAATTAGTTTCAAATTATCAACTTCTCAGTCATTATAATTACATGAAAAGCGTCAATGAGAAAATTGTAGAGCAAGATGAACTCCCGTTACAGCTCTCTGTTCTGTTGCTCAATACGTGCTATGGGAAAGTGTTTTTCCGAGCGTGAAAGAAGCCCGCGAATACACGAAAAGTGCCTCGGACGGCCAGTTCCACGGCGATTTTGCGTGCATTCGCGGGCTTCTTTCACGCCCGGTAAAACACTTTCACGTTACACGTATTGAGGAGCAGAAAGCTGTATCGGGAGTTTTCCATGTTGCTCAACAATTTTCGTATATAAGATAACCAACCTGTCAACTCATTTCAATGTTGTTGCAGCCCCACTATGGGCGGCGCCGTCCTATAAAATTACGATTACTCCAATTAATATTAATACTCTAAAATAGCATAACTACCATTACTGTCAAGCCATAAAGCATTGCATACCCGCCTCAGCAGTTGTAGGGGTGGTTTTCAACAGCTTCGCTGAACATACGCTTTTGCAGGGCTGGGATGACGAGGCACTTTATTAGTATTGGGAGTGCCTACCGTATATCTGTACGGATAGCCAATGGGAGCACATGCTCGCGCACGCAAGGAAGTGTGACGGGCCTCCACACTTTGCGCAGGAAGCACACGTATCTCTACAAAAGATATAAAACAAAAGAAAGGAACGATTTGAGGTTGGTTCAACCTTATGTAAAAATGAATCGCAGGCTGTGTGTTATCCTTACTTCACCAGCCTATAATTGCACTCCTGCAGTATTACATTGATACACGAGCAGTACACAGGACAGGCGACATGAACGTCTAGATTAGAAGGGTACCAGGCATGCAGCAAAGATTTTTGTTTGGAGGGGGCCCAATTGTTTTTTGCGATGGGGCATTGACACTTGCGGTAACATGTTTATGTTTTCCCTGTACCTGCTTTTCACCGGATAACAAATGTGAAATGCTATCGTTTCGTGTGTGTATACTTCATGACCATATCAGGGAAATTAGCTGTGGTTGAAATGAAATGTAGACAATAATAATGAAAAAGGAAATGAAAGCGGATGAAAAGACAACTTGCCGCCGGTGGGAGCCGCGGCCCCCCATGCTGCGCATTGGCCGTTAGCTTTATATGGTCATTATTAACAAGAATCGAAGCCCTCGTTTATCGTGCTCTCTAGCTCACACACACACACACACACACACACACACACACACACACACACACACACACACACACACACACACACACACACACACACACACATATATATATATATATATATATATATATATATATATATATATATATATATATATATATATATATATATATATATATATATATATGCACAACGCACGTCACAAAGCCGTTTATTGGGCCCAGAACCTGTCCTCCGATAAAAAAGTAACACTCCCCAATATGATACGACAACGCCAAGCACACTGGACGATCGTCGAGAATCTGATCAGTGGTTCAGGCACGTTGGCTGGTCGCACTTAACTCATAGAAGATTCCAGCGCAGTCGCGGGCGCGCGCGCTAGTTCAAGAATGTACAACACTATTCACATCTCGCCTACAGTCTGATAACAAAAGGCTCGGCGACAACACAGACAGCAGATAGAATCGACTAGAAGAGTCGAGAATGCTCTGATACATGCAGGCGCGTCCTGCGCCGAGCGATAACGCTTACCATTTGTGAGCTGGTGAAAAGCAGTCACCAGAAAAAGATAAGCAATTATACGTGTCAATGCATATAGCCATAAGCGACGTTTACATGAATGCGACAAGTAGCGCATCGCTTTTGTTCGCGCATCGCATCGTGTATGCGGCGTTGATGTGCTAGGAATGTGAATCGCAATCGATGCGCCAGGAGAAGGCATTCCCAGACGGCAACGGGGTCTCTCGGTGCATCCAAACGCTGGCATATCGCATTGAGTACGGTAGCTGGCTGTCGCTGTGTGCTCTCATCGCCTCGCCGTAGCAATGCACATCGCCTGAAACGGGTTTCGGACGAGGGCGGGTGCACCGCATGAAAACGCTGTCGTTTACATGCGGCAAACAATGTGCTAAAGAATGCGAAGCGCTACGCTCGGGTTTAGGTAAACGTGGCTATAACATCAACGGATCTTTGCTAGCTGCATAACTTATTTAAAGCAACAGGACATGGTCCATTGAGACGTTTCTTTACTCGCCATTTCGGCTGGAGGACCGTCTTTTATCGAGACTGCGTGCAGGAGGTAACATGAGGATTCAGTGCATTCAATTTTATCTGTTGGCGGAGCCCGAACACATCATCAGTCATGTTTGATATAATGAGATTACGGGAGAAAAATGTTCTTACGAAGATAGTAGAAAAGGCGGGGAAGAAACGAGAAAAGAGTAATAATCGAGAAAGAAAGAGCGCAAGAAAAGGTAAAGAAACCGTTGCCTTCTTGTAACGTGGGTCTGAGTTTAAGGAATGGGAAACATGAGTACGCTGCACTATACGGCTAAGCGGCCACGGTCACGCAGGGATACAAGGGCACATAGGGGAGAGCGGAAGTTGAATGAGTCAGGGCGCAGTTGATCCGACTTAGCGTGGTGTGCGTGGCGTGTTAGCTGCAATGTGTTGGGGCTTCCTTGACCCTTCACGACTCATTTGTGTTTATCAATGTTTGAAGGCTCTACAGAGTGCCAGAGCTTTTGCTCAAGCCTGCTTTGAGAGTGTTGAATTTAGAGAGGTAGGATTGTGGTAGTATACGTTGCTGTTATCATGTATATATTGGGTGATAAATCTTTATACACTAAAACGGGCTGGCTCGAACGCCTATACAGGGCAGAGGGGGCAAATAGAAGCGAAAGAGCACAAACGACGCCAAATCAGGCCTCGCCTGTGGAGCCCACGAGCGACTGCACCGTTGCGCGAGCTCCACAGTTTGATAATGACCAGTCTATCTATATACATATACACAGGGCGATTTCCTTGAGTTGTACCAAATTTTCGGAAATTTCCTGTGGCAGGTAGAACAATAGTAAACCTCGATTTAAATTACTCGTTGAAGCGATCACTACTTGTACGAGAAATCAAAATAAGTAATTTAATAATTAACATAATTGTGTTAATTAACTTTTTATTTCTTTAATTTACTGCACATGTTTGGATCAGCGGATTGTAGGTGGTCAGTATGCAAGGCCATAGACGGAAAGCTCTCATTTTTCCGGGATATGCTGGGGCCCAGCAGCTTTTAAAATTATTAAATTAAATTATGGGATTTTACGTGCCAAAACCACTTTTTAATTATGAGGCACGCCGTAGCTGGAGACTCCGGAAATTTTGACCACCTGGGGTTCTTTAACCTGCACCTGAATCTAAGTACACGGGTGTTTTCGTGAAATGTGGCCGCCGTGCTCAGCAGCCCAACACCATAGCCACTGAGCGACCACGGCTGGTGCCCAGCAGCTTTGGGGACGCCATTCACGTGGGTGTGTGTGTGTGTATATATATATATATATATATATATATATATATATATATATATATTGTCACGTGGCGGTGACGTTGAAGAACACAGTGGCAATACTATGAAAGACAAAAATAACTTTTATTGGGCGAACCTGTGCCCACAAAAACAGGCTACACTTATAGCACAACGATAGCGGCGAACACGGTCGGCGATCGTCGAAAATCTGATCAGCGAGTCAAGCGCGTCGGCTTTTATACAGCAGTCATCAAATGTTCCAGTCTAATCGTTGGGACTCGCATGCCTTCCACAAAGTTCTACACCATTCGAGTCACGCGATGAAATCAGATAACACGGGGTTCGGCGACAATAGACAACGAATAGAAGCATCAATAACGTTCCAGAAACCTCTGATACATGAAGGCGCGTCAAGCGCTTTGCGATAACATTTGTTAGGCGGCGAAACATGGTCGCCCGATAAATATAAGCACACGTGTCAATAGCCCCCCTCTCAAAAAGCATTGACCCGATGCTGCAAACAAACGAAAGTAATAAAGAAAAGCACTCGTAGCAAAGAAAACAAAATAAGGAAGTTCGTCAGCGTCCGTAAAAGGGTTTAAAATGCACCACGTGGACCACTTCAGATCGTGCGCGGCGCCGCTGTGAATGCGAAATGCCGTCTGGCACGACCTCATAGTCCAGTGCGCCAATACGTCGGATGACCTTGTAGGGTCCGAAATATCGTCGCAGTAGTCCTCGTCGGCGTATCGGGGTCCACACCCAAACACGGTCGCCGGGCTGGTACTTGACGAAGCGTCGTCGGAGATTGTAGTGTTCGCTGTCGGTACGCTGCTGGTTCTTGATCCGTAGGCGGGCAAGCTGTCGGACTTCTTCGGCGCGCTGGAGATAGGTAGCGACGTCAAGATTCTCTTCGTCAGTGACGTTCGGCAGCATAGCGTCGAGCGTCGTCGTCGGGTTCCTGCCGTAAACCAGCTTAAACGGCGTGATCTGTGTTGTTTCTTGCACCGCCGTGTTGTAAGCGAATATTACGTACGGCAGGACGGCATCCCAGGTCTTGTGTTCGACGTCGACGTACATTGCTAGCATGTCGGCGAGGGTCTTGTTCAGGCGCTCCGTGAGACCATTTGTCTGCGGGTGGTAGGCAGTTGTCCTCCTGTCACTTGTCTGGCTGTATTGCAGAATGGCTTGGGTGAGCTCTGCTGTAAAAGCCGTTCCTCTGTCGGTGATGAGGACTTCTGGGGCACCATGTCGCAGCAGGATGTTCTCGACGAAAAATTTCGCCACTTCGGCTGCGCTGCCTTTCGGTAGAGCTTTAGCTTCAGCGAAGTGGGTAAGGTAGTCCGTCGCCACGACGATCCGCTTATTTCCGGAAGTTGATGTCGGAAACGGTCCCAGCAAGTCCATCGCAATCTGCTGAAAAGGTCGGTAAGGAGGCTTGATCGGCTGTAGTAATCCCGCTGGCCTTGTCGGTGGTGTCTTGCGTCGTTGACAGTCTCGACATGTTTTGACGTAACGGGCGATATCGGCGGTTAGGTGCGGCCAGTAATAACGTTCTTGTATCGTCGATAGCGTCCGGGAGAAACCGAGGTGCCCAGCTATCGGATCGTCATGTAGAGCGTGCAGTACTTCTGGACGCAGCGCCGACGGAACAACAAGAAGGTAGATGGCGCGGACTGGTGAGCAGTTCTTCTTCACGAGTAGGTTGTTTTGAAGCCTGAACGAAGACAATCCACGCTTAAATGCCCTAGGGACAGCGTCGGTGTGCCGTTCCAAATTATCGACGAGGCCTTTTAGCTCCGGGTCCGCTCGTTGCTGCTCAGCGAAGTCTTCCGCGTTTATTGTTCCAATGAAGGCGTCGTCATCCTCGTCATCTTGCGGCGGCGGGTCGACGGGGGCGCGTGATACGCAATCGGCATCTGAGTGTTTTCGTCCGGACTTGTAGCTTACAGTGATGTCGTATTCTTTTAGTCTGAGGCTCAACCACGCCAGCCGTCCTGTAGGGTCCTTTAAGTTAGCTAGCCAACACAACGCGTGATGGCCGCTGACAACTTTGAATGGCCTCCCATATAGGTAAGGGCTGAATTTTGCTGCAGCCCAAATCATGGCGAGGCATGCCTTATCAGTCGTAGAATAATTGCCTTCCGCTTTTGACAGCGACCGGCTAGCATAGTATATCACCCGTTCAAGTCCGTCTTTCCTCTGGACTAGGACGGCACCGAGGCCTAGGCTACTGGCGTCAGTGTGGATTTCGGTATCGGCGTCCTCGTCGAAGTGTGCAAGTACCGGCGGCGACTGCATGCGCCGTTTGAGTTCTTGACATGCATCAGACTGCGGTGTTTCCCACTTGAACTCGACATCACATTTGGTTAGATGTGTTAGCGGCTCCGCGATGCGTGAAAAGTTCTTGACAAAGAGCCTGTAGTAGGCACACATTCCAAGAAATATACGCACTGCCTTCTTGTCGATGGGCTGCGGGAACTTTGCGATGGCAGCTGTCTTCTGCGGGTCGGGGCGGACTCCAGATTTGCTGATGATGTGGCCTAAAAATAGAAGCTCCTCGTAAGCGAAGCGGCACTTTTCTTGCTTCAGAGTGAGCCCTGATTATTTGATGGCCTCTAATACTGTCGCAAGCCGCTTAAGGTGATCGTCGAAATTTCCGGCGAAGACGACGACGTCATCCAGGTAAACAAGACAGGTCTGCCACTTCAATACTGCTAAAACCGTGTCCATCACGCGCTGGAACGTTGCAGGCGCCGAGCAAGGTCCAAATGGCATAACCTTGAACTCATAGAGGCCGTCTGGCGTGATGAAGGCGGTCTTTTCGCGATCGCTTTCGTCGACTTCTATTTGACTTGAGCTCCATCGATGAGAGGTATTTCGCATTGCAGAGCCGATCCAAAGCGTCGTCTATCCGTGGGAGGGGGTATACGTCTTTCTTCGTGATTTTGTTCAGTCGATGATAACCGACGCAGAAACGTAGGGCTGCGTCCTTTTTCTTCACTAAAACAACTGGAGACGCCCACGGGCTTTTCGACGGCTGGATGATGTCGTCGCGCCGCATTTCGTCGACTTGTTGTCTTATAGCTTCGCGTTCTCGCGTCGAAACTCGGTAAGGGCTCTGGCGGAGTGGTCGAGCGCAGTCTTCGGTTATTATGCGATGCTTTGCATCTGGTTCTTATCGAATCCTCGATGACGTCGAAAAGCAATCTTTGTATCGTCGAAGAAGACTTCTGATCTGTTGCTGCTTACTCATGGGAAGACTTGGATTTACGTCGAAGTCTGGTTCGGGGACTATGCTCATCGGGGTAGATGTGGCAGAATCCGAGAGGACAGAGGCATTGCTGGTTTCCACAATTTCCTCGATGTACGCGATTGTCGTGCCCTTGCTGATGTGCTTAAACTCTTGGCTGAAGTTGGTTAGCATAACTTCCGTTTTCCCTCCGTGGAGTCGAGCGATCCCTCTTGCGACGCAAATTTGACGGTTGAGCAGTAGATGTTGGTCGCCCTCTATGATGGTTTCTACGTCAGCGGGTGTTTTGGTGCCGACGGACATAATAATGCTGCAGCGCGGCGGGATGCTCACTTGATCTTCGAGCACACTCAAGGCGTGGTGACTGCGAGAGCTCTCCGGCGGTATCGCTTGACCTTCCGACAGCGTTATCGATTTTGTCCTCAGGTTTATGATTGCGCCGTGTTGGTTCAGGAAGTCCATGCCGAAAATGACGTCTCGTGAACAATGTTGGAGGATTACGCAGGTGGCAGGGTAAATCCGGTCATGAACGGTAATTCTTGCCGTGGAGATTCCAGTCGGCGTAATGAGGTGTCCTCCAGCGGTTCGAATTTGATGGCCTTCCCATGCAGTTTTAACATTCTACAAGTGGGCGGCGATGTGTCCACTCATGACAGAGTAATCGGCCTCTGTGTCGCTTAAGGCGGTGACTGCGTGGCCGTCGAAAAGCACGTCGAGGTCGGCGGTTCTTTGTCTGGCGTTGCAGTTAGGTATTGGCGTCGGATCACGGCTGCGTCATGTTGAACTGAAGTTGGAACGTCGCGTCGTCTTTCGTCGATGTAGTCTTCGCTTCCTGACTTCGTCGGGACGGCGGCGTGTCGTTATTATGTGGACGAGATGGTCTCTTTGTCGGCGGCGGAGGATCTTCGTCAGTTCGACGAACAGCAGCCGCACCTCCATCGGAGGAGTTTTCCGGTTATGGGCTCGCAGAGCTGCCCCGGGCTGGGCCGGTGTATGGCCGGCGCTGCGGTGACAGGTGTTAGTGGCCTGGTGACAGCGGTCTGGTGACGGCGAAGGGGACGGTCGTCGAGGGTTCCTCTGAGTGGCGGCGAGGTAGTCGGCGATATCGCGAGGTCATTCGCCAATCTGTGGTCGCGGCGCGTTAACGGCGAACCCTCGGAGTCCCATCTCCCAGTATGGGCATCGGCGGTAGATGTGCCTGGCTTCTCCGCAGTGATAGCAAAGCGGACGGTGGTCGGGGGCGCGCCGAACGTCAGTCTTCCTTGGAACACCGCGTGAGGTGATGGGTTGGCGTGCTGGCGGCGGGGGTGGTGGTGGACGACGGAACTGTGTCGTCACTGGGACCTGCCGTGAACACGGAGGGGGAACGTGACGGCGGGCTACAGCGGCGTATGTCGTCGCTTGCGGCTGAGGCTGCGGCAATTCAGGGCCTACTCCGAGTTGTTGTTGGAGTTCCTCAGGTACGGCGTCGGCAATCGAAGCCACTTGAGGCTGTGATGAAGGCAACCGCTTCTGTAGTTCATCCTGCACGACCGCTCGGATAGTCTCGCGCAGGTCGTCGGTGGCCAGTGACGCAACTCCGGCGTTGTTTGTCGAGTTCGTGTGGCGGTTGAATTGCCGGTTCTGCATTTCCAATGTCTTCTCGATGCTAGTGGCCTCGCGAAGAAACTCGTCGACGGTCTTCGGTGGGCTTCGTACCACTCCGGCAAAAAGTTCCTCCTTTACACCACGCATCAGTAAGCGGACTTTCTTCTCCTCAGACATTTCTGGGTCGACGTGTCGGAATAGGCGGCTCATTTGTTCTGTAAAGATCGCGGTGGTTCGATTACGCAGCTGCACTCGGGTTTTTGGTAGTGCTTGGGCTCGTTCTGGGCGTACGACGCTTGTGAAGGTCTGCAGGAAGTCGCTTCGGAATAGGTCCCACGTCGTTAAGGTGGCTTCTCGGTTCTTGAACCACGTCTTGGCAGCGTCTTCCAATGCGAAGAAACATGTCGCAGTTTGTCGTCGCTGTTTCAGCTGTTAAATGCAGCGACCCTCTCATACGTCTCAAGCCAGGTTTCCGGGTCCTCGAATGTTGAACCGCGGAACGTCGGAGGCTCCCTGGGCTGCTGCAGCACGACGCCGCTGGGGCTGCGATTGTGGTTGCCTTGGCCACAATCTTCTTAGCCATCTCAGGTAGAAGTCCGCGCTCCGGGGGCAGCTGTTGAAGACGGGGGCTTGCTCGATGGTCCGGGAGTATGTTGGTGTTCTCTTTGCGGTCCGGGCTGGGATCACGGCTTGTCGGGGGCGTCCCGTACACGAACGAAAAGCACCTCCCCCAGATGTCACGTGGTGGTGACGTTGAAGAACACAGTAGCAATGCTGTGAAAGACAAAACTAAGTTTTATTGGGTGAACCTGTGCCCACAAAAACAGGCTACACTTATAGCACAACGATAGCGGCGAACACGGTCGGCAATCGTCGAAAAGTTTATCAACTGGTCAAGCGCGTCGGCTTTTATACTTCAATCGTCGAATGTTCCAGACTAATCGTTGGGACCCGCGTGCCTTCCACAAAGTTCTGCACCATTCGCGTCAGGCGATGAAATCAGATAACATAAGGTTCGGCGACAATAGACAACGAATAGAAACGTCGATAACTTTCCAGAAACTTCGGATGCATGCAGGCGCGTCACGCGCTGTGCGGTAACATTTGTGAGGCGGCGAAACGTGGTCGCTCGGTAAAGATAAGTACACGCGTCAAAATACAGCTTGTTGTACTTAACAGTCAAATGAGGGCTTCTTTTCTTGCCAAATTCGTACAAGTTAGCTCTGACAACTCTAGTTGCCTTACAAACAACTTACACGGACACTACTTGTTTAGAGCCGGTATTTTAAAAGAAAGAATCGTTTGCCTTAGTTTAGACGTTAAGAAATCAGTCAATAACTGGCCGGGTCTTCTCAGGTAAGAGATGACCAAGTTTGTGCGCTTAGGAAATGCGGTCTTTGCTCTTATTTAGTTTAAGACCTGACGCTTAATTTAAAGCCGAACAAATTTTCTCTTCTTACTGGCCGAAGTTTCAGTAGCGCCATCTGCTGCCCATAAAATATTAATTTTCCTGGAGATGAACGGTCTTCGAATTCATTGAGCCATTGCTTCAATACGGCCACTTGCAGCGCGAGGCTGTCACTCGGTTATTTTAAATAAAACATCTGCTTTATAGGGTCACAAGATTAAAACTTCCTCTTTTAAACGCAATGACCCTCATGAAAATTGATGCAGTGGTTTTTGAAAAAACAGTTTCTTCTTTACTGTGTGTTTAGAAAGGACCTCCCGAGCTAATGACTGTAAACAAAGCGTTTCCCGCGGCATACACAGCTCTAGCACTTTGATTTGCCTGTCATTTGCTTGGACCTTAAATGTCTGCAACATTCTTCTTGCAGTTGAACTCCAACAAACGAAAGTTACTCCCGCGTGTATACAGTGAAGCTTCACTTGCATTTATGGCGTCGTTGTGCATTCCGCAGCCTTCGTGTGCACGACTAGCGCGAGACCATGAAGCCGTCCCTGCTGACGCTGCTGCTGCTCGGCGCCTGCTGCTTTTTGCCGAGCTGCCGAAGTGCACCGGGGCACCTTCGCTGGGGCGCGCTGAGGAAATTCATGGGAGGCGAGTTTCTGAAAACTGAATGGCTGGCGCAGCAACTTGAGCAGGTAAGCGTGGGTGCCTAAAAACCGCTATGGTTCATATATAGTTTCACTCCGACGAAGGCCGGTCATCAGGCGGAAGCGTCAGTAAAAATATGAATGTTTGAATGTTATATAATGTTTTGAATGCTATACCTTCGGGCCTGGCGGGAAACTCCTACACGCACACGCACACACACACCCACACACGCACACACAAACACACACATATATATACTGAAATTTAATGAAAAGGATGATTCAGTGGCCTAAGCAAAGGGTCTGTTGGTGGGGATCGTAAAAGAAACAAAGAAATGTAAAATAAACGACACGTGCATAAACTCAAGGGCAAGCCAGCCCCGCGCACAAACTCCCATAAAAAGGTTGACAGTTCGCCGGGCGTCGGCCTGGAGGGGTGGGAGTGGTCCATGTCGGCAGTGAGGTAATGCCGCGTCTCTTGTGTTTCCCTCTCATTACCGTGGAATCGGGACAGTCACACATACGTGCCTCACAGTCGGACGAGCACCGATGTCTACCAGAACAACCGTCAACTAACTGAGCAAGTGCAAAGCGAGGCGCTCAGGCTATGCGCACGTCTTGATGAAGCAGGAGATCCCTCTCGGAGGGACAACCTAGTATTTTTCGGAATCGTTGATAACGCTTCTGAAACGGCACAGCAGACAGAAGAAAATGTTTTACGTTTAATCCGCCAGTCTGTAGAACTAAGCTTATCTGTCGATAACATTGCGCGCGCGCATAGAATTGGGAAATTTTCCGCTAACAATTTCGACCAATTATAGTAAAGTTTTCCGCCTACAAAACAAAAGAAACGCGTTTTCTAGGCGTCACATGCTAAAAGGAAGCAGGCTGGTCATGCGGGAGGATTTTTCAGCCAACACTCGTCGTGTTAGAGACAAAATGACCAATTATGCCAAAGCACTTAACTGCCCTTTCAGACTGCGGCATAAAAAATTCATCGCTAATGAAAAACGCTACGGCTATGACTCTAGTGATGACGCAGTATATGAAGCAGGACCATCCAAACGCGCAACTTATGCAGCTAATTCCTCTTCGCGGCAACATCGTTCTCGTCGCGCTTTTGCTTCCTCTGGTAGCTGGGAGAAAGCCAGGGGTGGCGGCGTTTCCGCCAGTAGCGACCTGATCCTGCTTTCTACCAACGTTCGCAGCCTTGTGTCTCAGAAAAATGAAGTGTGTGCAGTGATTAACGATTCTAACGCTGATATCGTCGCGTTAACCGAAACCTGGCTTTCTGATAAAATACTAAACGAAGAGCTGTTTTGCTGTGAAAAAAGAAACAAAATATTTCGCTATGATAGGCCTTGATATAAAGATGGAAATTGAAAGCTGCGCGGTTGTTCTAAGGTCTACTTTGGAGGCAACGAGGTGTTGCCTCAACTTCGCTTTTAAAAAAATTGTCACTGGTATATGCTATCGCCCGCCTTCTGGGTGTTCCAATTTTTGTGACGACCTTCACGATTGACTTAATGAAGTGAACATCATGTTTCCCGGAGCGCCGGTCACCATGTTAGGTAATTTGAACTTTCCTAACATTGTACGGTAAAATTCGTACTCATATTGGTCGCCTAACTCGGGTGAAGTGGACCAATTTCTTCACATTTGTTCTGATTTTGGTTTGACCCAGCTGGTTCAGTCTCCTTCACACGTTACAAATAATACATCTTCAATTCTTGACCTTGTTTTGACATCACCGCCGGAAATTGTATCTTGTGTGTCTCATACGCCCGGTATCAGTGATCTTGAAATTATTCAAGCAATGATTTCACTACCATTGTCACGCGTGCGTGAACATCTTAGCACAATACGCGATTTAAAAAAAAAAAGCTGACTTCGACGCGATTAATAACGAATTCTGCTCCTTTTTAGATGTGTCCTTGTTCGATTACCTTGAACGATCTATGCAAAACAACTGGGACTTATTCAAAACGGAAATTTCGGAAGTAACCTTTAAGTAAATTCCAGTCAGGAAAGGTTTTTCGATTACGAGCTTCCCGTGGTACAACAGATACGTAAAACGTCTTTCAAATCGCAAGTATCTATTACGCTGCTATCAAATCTCGGTCTGACAAACGTTGTGTAGCCTATAAATCTGCAACCACAAATTACTTATCTGAATAGAAAGGAGCTACATTTTTCTTCTTTAATCACACCCTTCCAACTATGCTAAAAATAATTCTAGACACTTTTGGAGTGTGCTGCACGGCTAGGAACGCCACGCAATAACTTTGCAAACGACGGAAGGACATCCCGCACGTGACATAGAACGTGCGTGTGTCCTAAATGACACATTTATAAAAGCGTTTTCTCGCCAAGTAGGTACCGATGAACAACATACCTTGACATTACCTCATTACTTGCCCATGGACGCAATCTTTATTACTTCTGAGGGTATTGGCGCCGTAATTAGGAAACGGGAAAACTCAGCATCATGTGGCGTTGACAGCATCAGTACGAAATTGTCGAAGAGCGCTGTTGAATACTGTTCCGTCATTCCGGCAGGATTTTTTCACAATATGAGGGCGAATTGCGAAAGCACCCGTGTACTTAGATTTAGGTCCACATTGACGAACCCCAGGTGGTCTAAATTTGCGGAGTCCCTCACAATGGCGTGCCTCATAATCAGAAAGTTGTTTTGGCAACTAAAAGCCCATCATTAAATTTTTTTCGCTATCTCTGCAGCATTTTAATATTCAGGAAGACTGGCTTGTAGGGAAGATTGTTTTAGTTCACAAGTTTTGGGGTAACACATAATCCATCAAATTTCCTTCCAATTTCACTCACATCTGTTCCATGTAAAGTATTTGAACGCATTATATTCACCCACCTTGTTAATTTTCTTGCGTAGAACCAGTTTTTTAGGCCCTCTCAACGTAGCTTCCGCAGGAATTTTTTTTTTGCGAAACACAACTTCTGGTCTTTACTAATGACCTGCATCATTTGCTTGATTCTGGGTTTTAAATAGATTGTATTTTAGAGCGCAGCTCTTTGGCGTCCGTTCCTGGGTTTCGCGTCGTCGTCGGCGTTGTCGTCGGCCTCGTAACCAGCTCCGCCCCCTTTCATCCCCCCAGCGCTAGCAGCGACCGACTGATACCGCTGGATGCCGCTGACGCCGCTAGAGAGTCAAGATAACGTGACTGCATTGAACACCGTCGCCGCCATGCAGAAAGAGGAGGAAAGGGTCCCCCCCCCTGTTCTTGTGTGGCGGATAGGGTGCTCTTCAGTTGCCGACGCGCCGGTTATTTCACGTAGGCCCCGGCACGTCGACGAATACGTGACCACCTTCCCACGGCTAGACCTGGTTCTTAGCGCTGCGGAAGCGAGGGTATCATATTGTTTGTGTCGGCATCGGCGGCGTTGTCCCTGAAACCAACTCCGCAGCTGGGGTTGACTCACTATCGGCGTCAGCGGCATCAGTCAGTCGCTGCTATCTCTTCCCTCCTCCCTTTATCGTGTTGTCCGCTTGCTGCGCGCGCTTCTGCCCCCATCGTTTGCCGCTGCGTGTACACGCCGCCCCCCTCCCCCCTCTTCCTGCGAGTCTCCGGTTGTCAAAGCGCCGGCTCGAACTTAATTCCTTTCTTCGCTCCTCCTCCAATGCAACCCCTGTGCGGTGGCAATCAGAGAGCCAGATCGGTGGCGGTGGATCTGTATATGTGCACCGCCCGAGCCGAAATTGCCGCTGCCGTTCGCCCTGTGCTGTGGCAATCAGAGAGCCAGATCGGTGGCGGCGGATCTGTATATGTGCACCGCCCGAGCCGAAATTGCCGCTGCCGTTCGCCACTGCGAAATTATCTGCCAGTTCTTTCTGAGCCATGAGCGAGACGACCGATGGAAGTCCTCCGTCTGCTGCTGCTGCTGCTAAACGAGCTGCCAGAGCAGAGGCCCAGCGCCGTCGCCGTCAGAATCCAGAGGTGCGTGCCGCCGAAGCAGAAGCTTACCTAGTGGAGTCTTTGTTAAAGGAATACGTGTGAAAAATAAAAAAAAAATTCTGTGATATCGCATACATGTGTTGCTCGATTTCTTTGCCTCAATCTATCGAAAAGGTGAAACAGCTTATTTGCTGCGCTCAAATTTCGCATTAGGAAGTAACGTAATCGTCGGTAATTTTTTTAGATTACTCTATAGCATATGACAAGGTTAGTCATCAGTTACTATTTCTTAAGCTCGACCGATTAAGTCTAGGTCCTCATGGGCTTAACTGGATTCGAGCTTTGCCTTCTAACCGTACGCAGTTTGCTTTTGCTAATACTGTTGATCCCCCAGTCTAACCAGTGCTATCGCGTGTTCCCCAGAGGTCTGCATGAGACTGTTACTTTTCTTAATTCTCATGAATGACCTACCCATTAACTTTTCTTCAAAGATTTGCCTATTCACGGTTGCTTGTGTAATTTGTACTTGTGAAAACAGATAACCAAGAAGATGTTGCCTTACTCCAGAACGATTCAAATAACATATTTGCCTGGTGTCAAACGTGAAACACGGAATTAAACATTCATAACTGCAAATAGGTGCGCACATCTCGCACCTCATTAGCATGTGCACACTACCGTCTTGCTGATACATCTCTTGAGTCTGTTTCATCTTACAAATATCTTGGCGTTCATATCTGTAGTAAGCTATCATGGAAGCATCGTGAAAGGTACACGATCGCCAAAGCTAACCGTTCACTTGGATACTTCCGAAGAAATTTCTATATGGCACCACCATCACTTAAAAAGCTTCTCTACACTTACATCCATCCGTCATTTGAATACGCATCATCTATCTAGGATCCCGGTGGTACTACGCTGATAAGCGAACTTGAAAGAGTGCAGAATCGTTCCATTCAACCATTGCACAGCCATTCAATTTCATTCCACAGCCAGTGTTGCCATGATAAAGTCACTGCTTAACCTTCCGGAAGTTAGCATTTGGCGTAAAATAGTCCAGCTTCACTCTTTTTCGTAAAATTTACTATCACAGCAATAATCTTCGTGAACAGTTCGTTAAAAGCCCCCTTTGATATCAGCTAGAATTGACCACCTCCAAAGAAAAAATGGCTACCATTACACTCTGTTCAGATGGAATTTCATCTAAAGCTCACGACAGTCAAAGCTTTCAGAGCGCGTTCGCGACCTGCCCCTTCATTGCGTACTGTGCCCCGCCGTCACTCAGACGCCTGATGCACGAGTGTGCTCTTCGGTGTAAACAGGCGTTACTCTATCGCGTTCAGTTTAGGCAGATACTCCGGAATCGGAGGGTACACGTATCCATGCGTGGTCGAGTACTGGGGCACCACACCCCTCAGCAGAGATTCCTTGCATGTTTCGCACACCTTGAAGTCGGTCATGTCGCCAGGAATGTCCGGAACGCACGCGACAGTACCTGTACCGCACGGTCGCGATTAGTCATGTCTCGTACATTTCCTATCTTCGTCAGGTCGTTGTCGAATCACAGACAGTCGCACGTTGTGCAACTAAATCGGAAATGTTTATCCAGGAAGTCTCGCCTGAACTTGGCATCCACACCTTTGTAGTCGTTCACTCGATCCACCTGGCACCTCTGCCGCCGTATTGCGTTGGGAGTGTGGCGTCGTTGCTCGTTTACAGGTCCCCGGGCTCGCGCTAGCCGTTCTCGTGCAGCATCGTGAGAACGTTGTTCGTCCTTGGTCGTTTCGCGCCGGCGCCGTTGACGTTCTCGTTGGTGTTCCCTCCGGCGCTCACGTACGCATGTTGTTCTCTGGTTCTGGGTGTACGAACTATACGTGTCCGCCACGATCGATAACGCAGCTGTTCAATGGCTCACAACTCCTTAATCAATAGCTCATACCCCCGAAAACACGGCCTCCCGATTACGACGACAGAAGGGAATTGTACGCTCGAATGACGAGCGGCAGTGCAGCCAGCCGTGGAAGACGACGACGCTCGCGCCTTTGCTGATGATGAAAGTTTTCTGCCCGACGAAGCCACCTTTGGAATAAGACGACGACGACGGACGTGCGAGCAGTGCCACTACCGCGTTTGCGCGGTTGGCATCAAGAATTTTTAAGTCCTTTTTCAAAAATTTGTTTGAAACATGTTTTCCAATAACATCTGTTCTCACCCATGTGCCTGGAACCTCTTTGGGTCCCACGTGTGACAAGAATAGTTCAAGGGTGCGTTACAGGTTCCCGAGCCAACAAGGGTATGTGCCATTGAGCTTGGACCCTTTCTTCACTATCACCAGGATCGGCCCACGTGATGATTTTTTCCGTTGATGGACGCCGAAAAACTACGTACGGTTAGTCACATACAGCTATCGCTGTAAAAGTTAATGTTCTTCGTTGCAGAACTGCGGCCTATTCGCATGCATTTTTACCTGGAACCACCTCCGCATGGAATCGGCTGCCAGAAGCAGCTAGTGCCATTACGGATAAATCGCGCTTTAAGGGTTTTTTGAATAATATGCTTAACATGGTTTAAATATTTGTACTCAATTTGTTCTTCTGTTTTAGCCGGTTTCTTTTCATTTTTAGTTCTTGAAGTAACTGTGCTTTTTATTAGTTGCAACTATAATTTTTTTGCATTAATTGGCCGATTTTTCATGCTCCTTATTCTTGTCGTATGAACTGTTTTTTTCTTGTTCAATATTCGTCTGTAATATGCCCTTCCCCTCTGTAATGTGGAAACCCTGAAGGTAAAATAAATAAATAAATGAATAAATAAATAAATAAATAAATAGATAAATGGACAAATAGATAAATAAATGAATAAAATAAATAAATAAATGTACTTATCAGAAGGCTGACGCAAATGCTAACCTAGGAGTATAAAATATATCATATGTGTTTCCTTGTGTTTACATGACCTTTGCAAAGTATATGATGTAAGCTTTTTCTTCTTTCCTATTTTGCGGGAATTATGTATTCAACTATTTAGAAACATGTGCGCTAAGTTAAGCTTCATGTGAGCTTTGTTAAATGACTTTCTGCCGTTACAACTTTCCTCAATTTATGATGTTAGAAAATGGAGATTCACGTCCCCGCATATATACTGGCGACGTTTCATTCGTGTGAGTAAGAGAAAATATAGAGGCTGCAATAGCCATTACTCAACACTGGTGTGTGGTTTCTAGATCAAATATCAGTAGTTAAGAAAGCAGGGCGTTCTACGGTTATCTACAGTGTACTAAGGCAACCCACGTTTCACGTATACTGTAAAACAGGGGCCTCCGATAGTAAGAAGTGCAGCTTTTTAAAAAGTATACTGGCCACTCTCCGCATCTCAGCAATACCTTTCGTTCAGCTGTGTGGTACTGCTGCCGTGACGTTCTTAATTAAATCTCCAGATCTCTGGATGACGAGTTGACAAATTCTTTAACTTCCTGTGTATGTTGGGATTGACAACCTACCAGAGGAACTACCCTGAACAGTCTGTTTGCGGTCAGGTAGCCGGTATGCTTTTGTCAAAGAGTATGCCTTTTTCTCGGTGCTGAAAGAGTCTTTGGTGGCCAGCGGTAGCTGCGAAACTGCGCCTGGCAGAGGTGGCCATTGTGCAAATTTCTCTGAGTTGAACCTGATCGACATATTTTGCAGATTATAATGGCTTTATTTATTAATTCCACTCTCACAACTCTCCGCAGAATCTGGCTCCACTCAGAACTGGCATTGGCATTGCATACTGCAGCGCCTGCAAGGTGTCTACAGCCACGGTGCGGGAGTACCTGCAAGCAGGCTTGCCGGAGTCTGTCATCAGCGGCTTCTTGCAGGGAGCCTGCCACAGTCTGGGCATCGAAACTTCTCGTGTCTGTGCCGGACTCGTCGAGCTTTTCAAGGTAGTGTATATAGGAAGAGTATGACAACCACATTCCAGTATACTTATTGTGCTCTTATGGAACGTTTGGGGCGTCTTTGTGCGTGTTTGAAGCTCTTCAGCAAGGCGATACCGTCCAAGTATCGTTTCTAATTCCAGCATCTGTTACTCCCATATCATGGTCTGGTGTAGCACTTCTGATGCATTGTATGTTCGCATTTTTGGAGGAGCTACCTTAGCTAAGCATTCATGAGGCCAGGGAAACCTCAGCGGAAGCATAGTTCGCCTTTCGATGCGTGAGGTAAGGCAAAGCTATTGTTAGGCCGTATAATATTTGGCTTCGTTAATGCTCATGACATACGAAACAATACTTCGGCAGAACCAATCTCACGATGATTGAGGAGATCGGTTCTCTCGCGTCCTCTTTCTGGACACCGTGCTCCACTAGTGGCGCTGCCGAGAAGTCCGACAGCAGAAGTGTGGCGCACTGGTGCCTCCTGCGGACGCTGAGAATTGTTCCCTCGCTTACCGCATATTCAGCGGCACATATTCAGCGATCCATGTTGGTGAGGCGTTGATTGAACAGCGGCACCCAAAAAGTGCACTTGTGGCACAGCCTCCTAATGCGCCGGGCGACTGTCATTGAGGAATCTTCGTGAAGTGGGTAATTCGATTCCGCTCGGCATCGCATAAGTTTAAGATGTCTTTTTCGTCATTGTAGAACGGCACATTCTCAGTGAAGCATACCTAGTTGCCCTGCCGATCCGTCCTTTATTCGGCACCTTACATCTTTTCTCAGTGAACAGATCAAATAGGCGCCATCGCGAGCGAAGCGATTTCTTGTTTCTGTCCATGACTTTCAAGTAACTGCATACATTAAGGATAAAAACCATTGACAAAAGGGGGAAAAAGCTACGACATATGATGTAGTGTCCCTGTTTTATAAGTTTAGCTTTTCGTGCTATGAATCCTGAAAAACGTTTTGCTCAGTTTGACCTGGTTACTCAGCGTGACCACTTGATGGTGAACAATTTGCGGAGCACGGCTGCGTAAAATGGGTGCAGTAAATGATGCGCATTGAAGCTGACATATCCAATGCATCGCTGCGCACTGATGTCCAGTTCATACTGTGATATATAAAAGAAATATTATGTTGTAAAGAGCTTTACAAGTAAGAAATAAAAAAATAGATAATTCTTAAATGATATTGAGCCAACTACTTGATGCAAAGCAACATGGCTGTAAAACTTAAGTGGAAAGGCTCGAAGGTTGCAAACTGTGTTTTTTTTGTGTTTTAATGGACAGGTCCTGTAATGTTCTCTACGCAGGACGAGTTCTTCTATGTGCTAGGACACACAACAATGAGCCCGGCTGAGATTTGCGGCATAGTCTTCCCGGACGAGTGTCCACCTGCCGGTGCTCTCAACTGGAGCGTGCCGTTGCCACCGAGACCGAAGCCTCCCGTCAGGCCCGTGCCACTGCCTAAGGTTTGCACAAGCTTTTACGGACGCGCTTACGGACGTACGCACACACATACACAAGCAGCAGACGCGCACTAATTATATCGAGCCTTTTGTTAATCGGAGGGCCTCACTGCTAGCGACATCCTCAGAAGCCAACAAACAAAGACAAGACGGAAAACATAGGGGAAATTACTTGTATTACTAAGTGACTTGAAGAAATTATTAATTAGTGGCAATGAAATTGGATGAAAAAACAACTTGCTGCAAGTGGGGAATGAACCCACGTCTCCGCATTACGCGTGCGATGCTCGAAGCAATTTAGCTACTGCGGGGCGGTTTACCCATCCACTTTCTTGGGCATATATGTGTTACTACGAGAACTAACCTTCGGAGTGTTAGCGAGCACTCGCAAATCTTGGCGGCGGAAGTGGAACATCTTTTCTGCCGCTGGCGTCACGAGTACGTGATCTTTCTGGGTGAAGGGAACTGGTAAATAAACCCGTACATGGTACCTGAATGCATCGATGTTGCCGCATTCGAGACTCTCGTTATGTAACAACGAGAAGAGAGGGGCCCGATTTTTATTAATCGGGCCCCTTGGTTAAACATTTTCCTTCTCGTCACTGCTAGCGAGTACGACGGACGTCTTGAACGTATCGTGGTTTCAGTGGCAGCATGCTCAAGCGTACGTAGCGCAATTATAGTCTATTCTATCAGCAAGCAGCGTTTACTTTATCGTTACTGTGCTTCCGCGGAGGCCCAGAGGCGATCCACATCTGGTCGTGACGCAAAGAATCCAGTGGCGTGCGTGCTCCGCTGTGAATGGTTGGCCTATTCGGGCCGGCCGCAGCTCCCACGGTCACGAAACCCGGCGACGTTCGCAAAAAAAAG